>NC_056746.1:193836767-194208521 GCF_019279795.1 Protopterus annectens | reverse complement strand
TTTATAAGTAGCTGATGTTAAACAGTGGTCATTGTTGATGCGAAACCACCACAGATCACAGGCACTTGTTGGTTTGCTGTGCTGCAACCTGGATGTCCACTGTATGTGCAGATTCAGTAGTGCTTCACCCGCCAACTTGTTACTGCCAGGTAGTAGTAGTTAGTCTGTTGCTACTAGAAATGGTTGTTTCTGAATGTGTGCGAGCATTCAAGATGTTTTTGCTGGGGACGTGGTTTGCCTTTATTAGAAATGAGGATATGGGATGTCGTGTTAGCTAAGTGGGAATTCAGTGGCTTATATGTCAGCCCTTACATTTTAGTGCCATACAGGAGAAGGAAGTAATTTTTAAAGGATAGAAAGCATTAGTGATAAAAAACTGTTATGGAGTTGAGAGGGAAACGGTTATCTTTTGAAAAGTCTTAATGCTTGTCCTTTGTTCTACAAGTTTCAAATTTTCTTTTGTGTTGTGTTCTTGGCACTCAGATTTATTGATTTTTTTTAAACAGTCCTACCTTCTTGATGACAGTGAATTTGTTGGTTTTATATAACTTGTGGTTTCTTTGTGGGTATAATAAAGTTGAACAAGGTAAAGGCACAAATCAACAGCATAAGCATAGATTAAGTAGGGCTTCAGCAGAGTAAAGACTGGCTAAAAATTCTGTACAAAAGTACACTTGCTTACATGGTAACGAGGATGGTAGCATAAAATACCTCTCAACTGTACAGATTTTCACAGAATGTCCAGATTTTTGCCTCCTATTTTGGTCCATTTTTCATAAATGTGTGTGCTTTTTGGCAAATTATTAAAGATTAAAGTTAAAAAATAATGATAGACATTTGAGTTTCAGACTTCATACCCTTCAGAAAATTCATGCTAATGCATAACCTATTATTCTATCAACTTTCTAAGTTTGTAAGAGCAGTATTTAAAAAATGTCCCTATTTTTGGGCCTTTGTCCCACTTTTGTTTATGGCTTTGTCCAGATTTCTTGCTCTAAGAGGTTGAGAGATATCGGTGTATGTGTGTGAGATTTACTTAATGGCAGCCTTGTGTGTGGGCATGCAGGCATTACAGAGCTTCACTGTGCTGTTACTTTTATTTTAATTAATAGTAGTCTAACATCATGCAGGCATCAGAGCTTCCAGTCTTTGCTTCTTTCAGACTGTGTTATTTAATGATACCTAGTAACTATGAACCTATCAGTTTGCCATCCATTCTCTATTGCAATATTACTAGTTTATTTTTTTTAATCTATCGTAGGTAATTTATTCCTGAAGGGCAACAACAGACACTTTATTTGTAAATGAAACAATGAAATATAAATTTGTTTGCTAGCAGTAACTTCTTCATTAGTTACAGATCTCACAGATCTCTTTAATGTGGATTATTTATATGAATTTTACTTCTACAGAGATGGTGTTTGAGCCATATTTTGGTTATCTCTTCAGTTTGCATTTGAAGTTGGTATCCCGCAATTCCATTGGAGTGGGCAGGGTTACACAATTATGTATGCAAATATTATGTTAAGCAGCATACAGATTTGTACCTATTTTCATGGGCCTTTGTCCAGATTTTTGATGTTTCCAGGTTCAGAAGTATGGAGAGAACCCAGGACCGATCCCTGTGGGACTCCACTTGTGATTGGCCAACAGTCTGACTTGGAGTCCGCTACTTTCACACTGTTTGTTCTATCTGTAAACCAATTTTTCAACCCACCTAGTGATATAGGGGTTGATGCCTACTTTGGTGAGTTTATCAGTAATTCCCGAGTGAGGAAAGGTATCAAAGGCCTTGGCCAGATCAAGGTATGCTATATGCACTACCTTACCTTCCTCCACAGCCCTGGTGACTGACTCGAAGTCAACCAGGTTGATCTCACTTTCACAAAGCCAAATTGCATGGGGTCCAGAGTATGGAGATTTCCTATATCTTTGCTAATCAGGTCTATGATGATGCATTCCATAGCTTTACATATCAGACTTGTCAGACTAATGGGGCGATAATTCCCAGGGTTTTTAATCACTCACCCTTTATGGAGAAGGGATGACTGTAGCAGTGCGGCATTCAGTAGGGACAAAGCCTGAGGTGAGGCTGTGACTGAACAGGGTACACAGACATGTTGCCAGTTCACTTTGTAGTTCATGTAGAACACAGCCAGGGATATTATCTGGTCCTATGAAAGCTGTACTTTTGGCCTTGGATAATGCAGCTTTAACCTGTGATGCAGTAATGCTGGGTGCCTGGCATTCTTCTGGTATTGTAATTGGTCCTTTGGGGGGGAAGAGGGGTAAAGTTGGCACTGAATCTGTCAGCCAGTATATTTGCAATATCTGTTGGCTCCGTATAGGAGGTACCATTGTGCAGTATCTCATAGACAAATCTGCGTTTTGCTGTGGAGGTTCTTGACATAGCTATAGAAGGCTTTGTGATTGTTTTTAGTGTCTGCCTGCAATTTTGCCTTCATAGCTGGCCTTAGAGAATTGGATGAGGGATCTCAACTTTTTGCTGAAGCTAATAAGGTAGTTTTTCTAGTCTTGGGGGTGTTACCTTTTTCTGCAACTGTTTCTTCCTTCTGTTGTAGAGTTTATTAATGACAGGGGACCACCAGATTGGCTTCTTTTTTTGGGAGGAGAGCATCTTGGTTCTGTTGGGTATAGCTAGTTCCATGCATTTGTGTACATCTTCATACAGTGCATTGGTGTATGATTCAGCAGTCATGTAGCTGTTTTCCATTTGCATGGGTGCCATGAAGTTAGCCACCTCTGTTTTTAGGAGTCCAAAGTCTGCTTTGGAGAAGTTTTTCAAAGTGATTACCTTTGTTGGGTGTGTGGGTGAGATGTGGATTTCCATGGTGATTAGTTTATGGTCAGATCTGACCAGGGAGGGATTAACCATTGGTGTAGAGCAATGGTCACCCATGTCAGTAGTAACCAGGTCAAGGATATTGGTTACTCTAGTGGTCAAGGATATCGCTTCCTCTAGTGGGGTTGAGGATGAGCTGGTCTAGGGCATTGGAATTGATGAATTGCAGGAAGTGTTGGGCCAGTGTACTGGTGCTTGAGTAGTTTTCTCCGCTTGATGGAAGGGTAGTGGAAGTCACCTTGTAAGAGAGTGTTGGGTTGGACCTTGGTAGATTCTAGGGTAATTAGGAACGTGGAGTGAGAGTCTAGTGACATGGTTGGGAACCTATAGTGGGCTGTGACCTGGATTGCCATCTTACCCAATGTTAGTTGTACCTGAAATATCTCAAATGCATTATGCTGGGCTACTAGTCTGGAGGTGTGCATATCCTTTATGAATATGGAGACACCACCGCCGTTGGAGCTTAGGTCCATGCTTTGTGGCCGAAAGGTGTGGAATGAGTTATGACCTGGTAGTGCAGCGGTGCTTTCTGTTGCTTTAAACCAGGTCTCCATTACAGCACAAATGTCGATGTTCTCCATTTTGAGGAGGCTTCGAGCGAGTGCATCTTGAGATTTAGACTTCTAGCATTGAGCAGCATAACCCTCAGATTGCATTTATTTGTAGCTGTTACAGTGGTAATTTGGTCTTTGGAACATGCCTAAAAAAAGCAGTATAGGGGTGGGAAGAGCCTTAGCCAGTACCCAAAAATCCAGTGGTGACAGATGCTGGCCATCTCTGGCAAAACATCTAGGTCTCTGTATCATGTCATCCCAAGCAGACAGATACTGGATCCCCTTAGAATGACACCAGAAATTTAGCCAATTGTTGAAGTCAATCATTTTTTGTTTGGACTGCGATATCATTCTGGTTGATAGTAGGATACTGCTCAGGGCTAGTGTCACACCTGCCTGGGCCACATAATCTAAGAGTTCCACCATGTCTCTTTTCATGTAGTCCAGTGAGTGCGTCTCAGGTCATTCGCACCCACATGGACAATGACAGTGTCATACTTATACTTGTTGTGGAGTGACCTGAGTGCGTGTGTTATATGTCGGATTCTGCACCTGATAGCTGACTGTCATCTTCTCCTTATTCAACCTAGTGAGTGGGACATCTGTGTGCCTCAGTACTGAGTCACCTATGAGTAGTGTTTTGGGCAAGGTGTTTAGCCTTAAGGGCTTAGGTTGAGGGGTACACTTTGGAGGTGAGCTATGTGTCCTGTGGTTTGTGCTGTGTTGTGGCGGTTGAGTGCATTTCTGTTTCAGAGGTCTCTGTTGTTTGGGTAAATTTCTATTTAAGAGGGTCCACGAAGGTGGATGTTTGGTTTGTGTTTTATGCAAGAGCTGTGATAGTGGGTGTTTTGGAGGGCTATGTGTTCCATGTGGTGTGGTGCAGGTATTGACCTTTTCCTCTTAACCAGCTAGTCCAGTCTTGGCTGGGCGAGTGCATAGCTTCCAATTTGGTGATATAAATACATCTCTCACAAGCGAGTGTTGGGAGATAAGAGGAGATGGTTGTCTGTGTACATGAGGCAGTTGCTTCATTACCTCAGAATACCCAAGTGCACCAGTTTAATAGAAGAAACCTCAGGGAACTGCCCTTTAATCATACCAGAAGGGGTGGTTATAACTGCTATGTACTGGAGCTATTTCCTTGAAGAATGACTAGTGCTAACAGCACTTGTGTGCTACAATAATTGCTACAAAAACCTGTTGAAGTGCAGAGTGATTAAGCTATTTGAAGTGCAAGAGATAAGGAACTAGCAAGATCTATGGGAAAAACTGAAGAGGAAACTTTCTGGCACCAGGAATAGTTTACCTCAGCTTGGCGCTGCAGTGCAGAGCTTAAACAAGCGCAAACTCATGCAAACACGGGCTTTTAAACCAGAAAGTTGAAAGGGATGGAAAAACAGCCTGAACAGTCAATAAACTACAGTTTCTGGGCCAGAAACCACTCCTCTTGTAGTAGATAGGCTACCTAGTGCTTACCACTCCCACTGATATGGTAGAAGGATTCCCTCCAATACAGAAAGTCTTGGGGTGCTCAGAAGCTTACAAACAGTCCTGGATACAGCAAATCTGTAGCTGGACTAGACTAGTTACAGGACAGGTGGGAAACAAGTGCAAATGCAGGCTTTTAAACCAGAAAGTTGAAAGGGATGGAAAGAACTTCCCAAACATCGAATAAACTACAATTTCTGGGCCAGAAACCACTCCTATTGTGGTAAATAGACTACCTAGTGCTTACCACTCCCACTGATAAGCTAAAAGGCTTCCCTCCAACACAGAAAGGCTTGTGGGCTCAGAAGCTTACAAACAATCCTGGATACAGCAAATTTGTATCTGGACTAGACTAGTTACAGGAAAGGTGGGAAACAAGCGCAAATGCAGGCTTTTAAACTAGAAAGTTGAAAGGGATGAAAAAACTGCCCAAACGGGCAATAAACTATAATTGAGGATGAGCTCACATGCAACTTACCCAAACCTCAAATTCCTCTCAAACACAGTTGTCAGAAACACTGCATGCACACAAATAAGACAACTCCCACCACATCACATAAAACCACCTGTCATTGTGCCTCGACTATCAAGGCCATGAGGTGCAACACCACAGAATCAAACATATTGTTCATGGGAGACTCCATTGTGAGACATACCAATGTCTCTGTCACCAGGCTAGATAAGGAGAAGTTACAGTTAGTCACCTGACAGGGATGGGAGACTCCATTGTGAGACATACCAATGTCTCTGTCACCAGGCTAGATAAGGAGAAGTTATAGTTAGTTGCCTGCCAGGGACCAAGATTCATCACATTCAAGCACTGATGTCACTAAACCTCAAGTATCAGTATGACTCGGTCATAGTCCATGTGGATGCGAATGACCTGAGATGTACCTCTCTGGACCATATGTGACACAGGCAGGTATGAGCCAGCCACTGAGCAGCATCCCACTGTCTTCATGGATGATGCCACAATACTAACAGGAGATGATACCCTCTTTGAAATTTTTTCCTGTAATTTGTCCTTTATCATGGTGTAACTGCAAAGTGGTTTGCCACTGTTTCATGGCTGCTGCAACATAATTGATCACTGTAGGGTGCATCTTATACATTTGTAAGCCCTGTTTCATCCATGAATGTGGGATACTGGCAAATGCTTTTTTGTAATCTATCCTTGATATATTTAGATTCTTCCCCTGTTTACATTTTTTCCTTAATGAATTTATTCTACAAAAAATGAAACTTGGTTCAATATGACTTTCTTTTGTTACCCTTTTGTTGTATTGCCATGACTGAGTTTTCTTCTAAATGACTACAAACTCTTGTCGGCATCAATTCCAGTCTATAGGTAATACATACACAAAGGCAAGTTTATTAGTCTATAATTTTTAGGGTAGCTTGCATGTTTGTTGTTAAGTAGAAATATTGTTTTTCCTTTTCTTAGCCAGGTTGGTGTCTTTTTCCGGGTGCACATATATATTTAATCATGGCTAAATATTCATATAAAAATATTAATACTATTAGCCAGAAGTTAGGTACTGCATCTGGGTCTGAGATTTTCCAATTATGATCTTTTCTTAACTTTGTTTCAATTTCTCTGGTCATTACTTCATCCAATTTCATATCCTGTACATTTGAACTTCTTTCTTCTACTTTTTCGATCCATTCAGGATCTTTATGATCCACATGATCTTGATATATATTTGGCCAAAATGTATCGGTTTCTGTTTTTTTTTTTTTCTGGTGCTTCAATCCTTTGTGCCTTGTTTCTCAGTTCTGTATAAAAGTGATTTGGATTATCAGTATATTGCTTATTTTGTACTTTTCCTTTATATTTATCTGTGTATCTTCCACGTTTCTGTGCCTGTGCTTATATTTTTAGTCTATGACTTGTGATAGTGCACAATAGATACTGATCTGTTCTGATACTGTGCATTGCTTTTATCACAGCTCTGTCTTAGAGTTCTCTATCTGTATTGATCTGTTCCCTCTTCTGTACTCCTCTAACAGTGACACTTCTTACTTTAACTCCTTTATAGTTGTCTGTATTTAGTACTTCCATGATGGCATTTGATTTCTTCCATTCCTTTCCCTTACTGCCCAGTGTTTTTATGGTAAGACTTTAACTGTTACTAATTTAGCTGCAAATTAATATAGCCTATTTACATCTGTTATATTACACAGATTTCTGTTGAAAGATTTAATTACTGTATTAATTTGTTTAATCAGACTCAAACATTTTGGATCTTATTGACTTTCTTTAATATTTTTTCATTGATCTTTATATGTCTATCCTTCTCTATTAAATAAAGCAGCTGTTACCTTTGCTCTCTGTTTGCTTCAGGGATTCTACAGAAAGTGAACATCTTTCTGTGACATATTATCTTCAGCTGCATGCTGCATCATCTGCTGCTCTTTCATATAGGAATTCACTTGTCTATCGCTACACAACACTGACTGTGTCAGAGTTGTCACTTGTCTATTGCTATACAACATTGACTGTGTCAGAGTTATCACTTGTCTATCACTTCACAACATTGACTGTCAGAGTTGTCACTTGTCTATCACTTCACAACATTGACTGTGTCAGAGCTGTCACTTGTCTATCGCTACAAAACACTGTGTCAGAGTTCGCAACTAGTAAAATGTAGAAAAGCACAAACCAACTGTAATTTCAATGTCGAACCCAGCACGGAGGCTCGGCCAGAACAGGAGCACAAACTTTGCTGTAATGTAACTATTCTATCACTGCTTCCCACCATGAAAAGCTCCGATAACGAAAATGTTGAAAATAATTGTTTATTCCATAAAACTTCCACTCTAAAAACGTAGAACAAATGCTGACAAGGACACAATGTCACAGAATGCGGTAACAATTACATACGAGGGTTAAGCGCTTTCATCTGTAGCTCACAGACTTCCTCAGAACCATTTTGTCACTTCCGATACACATTTAAATACGCCCTTTTGGCGCCTAAATTGTTTTAATTAAAACATTTTTTAAAAAAACATTAAATACATTTCTTAATGTGTATATATAAAATATATAATATATATATTCAATTCAAGGATAGCTGTTAGTAATTGCTATATGATTTCTAATTGATTTATGCTAATACATGAAACTTGGTTAACACTGTAACACTAATAGGCTACTAAATAAATGATATAATAAAATAATTCATTTGTACAAGTAGGTATATTAGCTATTTATAATAGCTTTCTCAATACATGTACTTCCTAATCTATGGACTCAAAGCTAGGGTAAAATGCTAAAAATAAAGTGCAAAGTGCAATGATCTGTGTTACCTATTCTTGATTAATAAGAGGTCAGTGGTACTAACTTCTATCAATATGCATTCGGTGTGAAAGTGATCCTGATATGTTCACTATCAAACTCGAATGTAATAATTCTATATACTGAACTGATTTAGAATGGTGGATGGTATTAATAAATTGTTAAAACTATGTATATCAAGAATATCTGGGCAACTATAATTAATAAATATATGTATGTTGTAATTTGAATATATAAATAAATATAAATATAAATATGAATATAAATATAAATATTAAATATATGTATTAGATATGTGTATACGTCAGACATATATATAATTAATATATACTTCAAATGTTAAAATTTTTTTAAAATTTTTAAAAAATTTTTTTAAAAAACTACTATTGTGTAGTGTTAGTGTATCTATATAAATTATACATAAAGTGTTAGTATACTTGACTAAAATAGGAAATTAGAAAATGAAATGAAATCCGTGTACTGCACTATTACATTTAATACCCTAATATAAGAAATGGTTTTATACTAATATATTCGTTAAGGCCAGGGTATGTGGTTGAATCAAGACATATTTGCCACCTACTTTCCAAACATCCTAGTTTGGCCTTCCAATTCCCACTATCATTTTTTCTTTCCACCTGATCTATAATAAAGAACTTAAACATATGATCATTGCCTTTATCTAGGACATGTTTACTTAACGCATTTTTTGTATCTCCCTTTTTGATCTTATAATAATGTTCATATATCCTAGTTCTTAATTTTCTCTCAGTTTTTCCTACATAGTACGCGGTACATTTTACACATGATGCCAAATATATCACTCCTTGAGTATTACAATTGCCTGGTTTTGATTTACAATTACTTTTCAGTATATTGTCAATTTTAAGACTATATATTCAACATTAATGTGTTGGCACTGTTTACATGCGCCACATTTTTGTGTACCATTCATCTTCTTTTTTTGACTTTTATTATATATATTTGCTCCTCTTTCTAATAACTTCTTTATATTCTGTCCGGTCTTTAGTACTATGTTAGGAGAGTTGCCTATAATGTCTTTTAGTTCTTCACTATTTTCGAAGATGGTCCAATGTCTTTGTAAAATTTCCTTAACTATATTCGTCTGTGGATTAAACATTGTGACACATACCCGTCTACTTACCATTTTTCTATTGTTATTCTCTGAGCTTGTGTCATTTTTTCCTAACAGTGGGTAATATTTAACTCCCCAATTAGATTTAACAAATTCCACTACATCCATAAGCATTTTTTGGGGGTAATTTCTTTCTTTGAATAATTTGTATATCAATGCCAACTCATTTTCCATTATTTCTCTTGTCGATGACATCCTTGCCGCTCTCACACATTGGCCCTTCACTATGTTCTTAAAGGTGTGTGGGGGATGACAACTCCCATACTGAATGTAGTCATTGGAAAATGTCGGTTTCCTGTATAACCTAGAAGTGAATCCTTCCTCTTTTTTACTGATATATGTATCCAAGTAGGCAATACCTCCTTTTTCTGCTGTGTAGGTAAATTTCAAGAATTCTGTTGTTTTGTTAATATAATCAATAAATGTGGGTATGTCTTTAGTATCTCCTTTCCAAATAATGAATATGTCATCCAAAAATCGTGTATATAGTAGCATATGTTTATAAAATTCACTGTGGAATATAAACTGATCTTCCCATTCCAACATAACTAAGTTGGAATATATGGGTGCACAAGATGCACCCATCGCTACACCGGAAGTTTGTCTAAATTTTTCTCCTTGATGTTCTATATAGTTATGATCTAGGATGAGTTCCATCATACTCATTAACAATTGAATTCTATCCCATGTAAGTACTGAAAATTTCCTTAGACTGTTACAAAAGTAATCTAAACCTATTTCTTTCGGTATACACGAAAATAAATCTTGTACATCCACTGTTATGAAAGTAATATCATTTCTCCATATGTCCTTATTTATTTTTCTTAAAAAATGCCAAGAATCTTTTAACATATGTGGTACATTGTTGTATACATGTTTTGTCAAATGGTCCACCATAACACCCATATTGTATGTCTTTGATTTAGAACCTGATATTATCGGTCTGTATGGAGGATCTACAAGGTTCTTGTGTATTTTAGGTATACCTATTATACGGGCCATAGTAGGATATTCATTCCTTAAATAATTGTATTGTTCTTCACTAATTCTATTGTCAAGGAGATACTCTTCTAGTATTAATTCTATCCGCTTGTAACCAATATTTACTTGATTAAGTGAAACTGTCTCATAGTTACCTGATCCAAATAGTAACTCTTGAATCTTATTCAAGTAATCACTTTGATAGCTTATTACAATGCCACCCCCCTTATCCGGTTTCATAATCCGGATATCTTTGTTGGTAATAATATCCTGTAGCAATTTCCTTTCATTTACTGTTAAATTATCACTGTTATTCTTACTAGTAGTTGGGTTATACTTATTCATTTTGTATGTAGTATATATTTCCCTACATACTGCTTTCTCATAAAACGTAACCTGTGGGTTTTGGGGTGGTATATATGTACTTTTTCTTGTCAGTTTCCTTTCATATTCCATATTGCCTTCATCGTTATCCTTAAAAAATATAGCTAAATTCAATCTACGACAATACAATTTTATTTCTTTAATGGTATCATAAAGATTAAAACTCACCGTGGGGATAAATTTCATTCCTTTTCTAAACAATGTTAATAGTTCTTCAGTTATTTCAAAATTTGTATAGTTATAGATCCTAAAACCATTACTATTGGTGATCTTTGGACAACATAAAATATCGTTATCATTCACTATTTCATGTTTGTCATTTTTAATATTATTGCTGTGTGTATCAATATCGCGATACACTTCATTCCTGGGGCTTTCTCTGTTATTTTCTATCAATATCTTTTTTGACTCTGTTTTGGTGCCGAGAAGTACCTGCCCCCTTGAAAATTTGTATTGTTGTCCCTTCGATTTTGTTTGAATTTCCCTGAACTTTGCTCATTGTGTATTGTATTTATACCCTCTCTACAATGTGGCCATATATATACCCTACCTATTCGATATTGTTCAACATCTCTCTCAATTTTATGTATCTTCCTATTGTATACACTTTTGACCCTATTACTGTCTGTCTGAAACTGTTTTACATACATATCTTTCCATACTTCAAATTCATAATCATTAATAATTTCTTCATTTAATATTTCTAAATCATTAACTAATTTCGCTATTTTTTCATCATTATATTTCATCAATAGTAGCATATACTTATTTCCAAACAAATCAAATAATTGGTTAAAATCCTGTATAACAGTACTATTATAATCAATGCCCAGTGGTAACTTAAAAAAACGTAATCCCTTTGGTACAATATGTTCATTCATGCACTTTTCTAAATACATATTGTCAAGTTTTGCACATTTCATTTGCACCAACTTTTTACCCATATTATTAATTTTCATTTTAATATTTTCGGTAGGTATATTAAAAACATTTTTATCATTTCTATATTTAACATCACCATCCATTTTTATCTCAAAATCATCAGTTAAAAATTCATTCATTAAATTGTCCACTGTGCCTCTATTTTCAATTTCTTGTAACACAGTTTTTGTTGCATTCCTTTTACTATGCACAATTCCAGTGATAGGACTGGATATAAAATCATTTAATAAAGTACCTGTTTTTGTTTTACTATTCATTCCTTTACTGATGTTATTAGTGTAGGTTTTTGTTTTCTCTCGTTGTTTTGGACGAGCACCTTGTCTCATAGTCTCTTCTCTTTGATGAAACAGGCTAAAATCAAATGTAAATTCAGCTTGTGGTAAAACATTGTCCTCAGTTTCTTTAATGTCCATAGTTATGACAGAAGGATAATACAACGCGATATTGATACACACAGCAATAATATTAAAAATGACAAACATGAAATAGTGAATGATAACGATATTTTATGTTGTCCAAAGATCACCAATAGTAATGGTTTTAGGATCTATAACTATACAAATTTTGAAATAACTGAAGAACTATTAACATTGTTTAGAAAAGGAATGAAATTTATCCCCACGGTGAGTTTTAATCTTTATGATACCATTAAAGAAATAAAATTGTATTGTCGTAGATTGAATTTAGCTATATTTTTTAAGGATAACGATGAAGGCAATATGGAATATGAAAGGAAACTGACAAGAAAAAGTACATATATACCACCCCAAAACCCACAGGTTACGTTTTATGAGAAAGCAGTATGTAGGGAAATATATACTACATACAAAATGAATAAGTATAACCCAACTACTAGTAAGAATAACAGTGATAATTTAACAGTAAATGAAAGGAAATTGCTACAGGATATTATTACCAACAAAGATATACGGATTATGAAACCGGATAAGGGGGGGTGGCATTGTAATAAGCTATCAAAGTGATTACTTGAATAAGATTCAAGAGTTACTATTTGGATCAGGTAACTATGAGACAGTTTCACTTAATTAAGTAAATATTGGTTACAAGCGGATAGAATTAATACTAGAAGAGTATCTCCTTGACAATAGAATTAGTGAAGAACAATACAATTATTTAAGGAATGAATATCCTACTATGGCCCGTATAATAGGTATACCTAAAATACACAAGAACCTTGTAGATCCTCCATACAGACCGATAATATCGGGTTCTAAATCAAAGACATACAATATGGGTGTTATGGTGGACCATTTGACAAAACATGTATACAACAATGTACCACATATGTTAAAAGATTCTTGGCATTTTTTAAGAAAAATGAATAAGGACATATGGAGAAATGATATTACTTTCATAACAGTGGATGTAAAAGATTTATTTTCGTGTATACCGAAAGAAATAGGTTTAGATTACTTTTGTAACAGTTTAAGGAAATTTTCAGTACTTACATGGGATAGAATTCAATTGTTAATGAGTATGATGGAACTCATCCTAGATCATAACTATATAGAACATCAAGGTGAAAAATTTAGACAAACTTCCGGTGTAGCGATGGGTGCATCTTGTGCACCCATATATTCCAACTTAGTTATGTTGGAATGGGAAGATCAGTTTATATTCCACAGTGAATTTTATAAACATATGCTACTATATACACGATTTTTGGATGACATATTCATTATTTGGAAAGGAGATACTAAAGACATACCCACATTTATTGATTATATTAACAAAACAACAGAATTCTTGAAATTCACCTACACAGCAGAAAAAGGAGGTATTGCCTGTTTGGATACATATATCAGTAAAAAAGAGGAAGGATTCACTTCTAGGTTATACAGGAAACCGACATTTTCCAATGACTACATTCAGTATGGGAGTTGTCGTCCCCCACACACCTTTAAGAACATAGTGAAGGGCCAATGTGTGAGAGCGGCAAGGATGTCATCGACAAGAGAAATAATGGAAAATGAGTTGGCATTGATATACAAATTATTCAAAGAAAGAAATTACCCCAAAAAAATGCTTATGGATGTAGTTGAATTTGTTAAATCTAATTGGGGAGTTAAATATTACCCACTGTTAGGAAAAAATGACACAAGCTCAGAGAATAACAATAGAAAAATGGTAAGTAGACGGGTATGTGTCACAATGTTTAATCCACAGACGAATATAGTTAAGGAAATTTTACAAAGACATTGGACCATCTTCGAAAATAGTGAAGAACTAAAAGACATTATAGGCAACTCTCCTAACATAGTACTAAAGACCGGACAGAATATAAAGAAGTTATTAGAAAGAGGAGCAAATATATATAATAAAAGTCAAAAAAAGAAGATGAATGGTACACAAAAATGTGGGCATGTAAACAGTGCCAACACATTAATGTTGAATATAGTCTTAAAATTGACAATATACTGAAAAGTAATTGTAAATCAAAACCAGGCAATTGTAATACTCAAGGAGTGATATATTTGGCATCATGTGTAAAATGTACCAGACTATGTAGGAAAACTGAGAGAAAATTAAGAACTAGGATATATGAACATTATTATAAGATCAAAAGGAGATACAAAAATGCTTAAGTAAACATGTCCTAGATAAAGGCAATGATCATATGTTTAAGTTCTTTATTATAGATCAGGTGGAAAGAAAAAATGATAGTGGGAATTGGAAGGCCAAACTAGGATGTTTGGAAAGTAGGTGGCAAATATGTCTTGATTCAACCACATACCCTGGCCTTAACGAATATATTAGTATAAAACCATTTCTTATATTAGGGTATTAAATGTAATAGTGCAGTACACGGATTTCATTTCATTTTCTAATTTCCTATTTTAGTCAAGTATACTAACACTTTATGTATAATTTATATAGATACACTAACACTACACAATAGTAGTTTTTTTTAAAAATTTTTTAAAAATTTTAACATTTGAAGTATATATTAATTATATATATGTCTGACGTATACACATATCTAATACATATATTTAATATTTATATTTATATTCATATTCATATTTATATTTATATTTATTTATATATTCAAATTACAACATACATATATTTATTAATTATAGTTGCCCAGATATTCTTGATATACATAGTTTTAACAATTTATTAATACCATCCACCATTCTAAATCAGTTCAGTATATAGAATTATTACATTCGAGTTTGATAGTGAACATATCAGGATCACTTTCACACCGAATGCATATTGATAGAAGTTAGTACCACTGACCTCTTATTAATCAAGAATAGGTAACACAGATCATTGCACTTTGCACTTTATTTTTAGCATTTTACCCTAGCTTTGAGTCCATAGATTAGGAAGTACATGTATTGAGAAAGCTATTATAAATAGCTAATATACCTACTTGTACAAATGAATTATTTTATTATATCATTTATTTAGTAGCCTATTAGTGTTACAGTGTTAACCAAGTTTCATGTATTAGCATAAATCAATTAGAAATCATATAGCAATTACTAACAGCTATCCTTGAATTGAATATATATATTATATATTTTATATATACACATTAAGAAATGTATTTAATGTTTTTTTAAAAAATGTTTTAATTAAAACAATTTAGGCGCCAAAAGGGCGTATTTAAATGTGTATCGGAAGTGACAAAATGGTTCTGAGGAAGTCTGTGAGCTACAGATGAAAGCGCTTAACCCTCGTATGTAATTGTTACCGCATTCTGTGACATTGTGTCCTTGTCAGCATTTGTTCTACGTTTTTAGAGTGGAAGTTTTATGGAATAAACAATTATTTTCAACATTTTCGTTATCGGAGCTTTTCGTGGTGGGAAGCAGTGATAGAATAGTTATATTACAGCAAAGTTTGTGCTCCTGTTCTGGACGAGCCTCCGTGCTGGGTTCGACATTGAAATTACTGTGTCAGAGTTGTCACTTGTCTATCGCTACACAACATTGACTATGTCAGAGTTGTCACTTGTCTATCGCTACACAACATTGACTGTGTCAGAGTTGTCACTTGTCTATCGCTACACAACATTGATTGTGTCAGAGTTGTCACTTGTCTAGCGCTACACAACATTGATTGTGTCAGAGTTGTTACTTGTCTATCGTTACAAAACACTGACTGTCAGAGTTGTCTCTTGTCTATCACTTCACAACATTGACTGTGTCAGAGTTGTCACTTGTCTATCGCTACACAACATTGACTGTGTCAGAGTTGTCACTTGTCTATCGCTACACAACATTGACTGTGTCAGAGTTGTCACTTGTCTATCGCTACACAACACTGACTGTGTCAGAGTTGCCAATGTTTCTTGCTCCTTCCCTGGCTGTGCAACTCCAGCTGAAGTTTTGTACTCATTTCCTACTGAAGGCTGTAGAGAATCATCATGTGGCAAGTGATCAGATGCTTTCCATTTCATCTGTTTCTCCTTCATTTGTTAGACTCAGTGACCCATCATGCTGCAACATTACCACTGTTGGATTTTATACACTAAATTCTTTACTTCACAAGTAATCCATAACTGCAGTTTCTATTTCTTTAACTTCCCCATTAGCAATCCTCTTTTCTACTTTCCCCCTTTGTTTTCTTATTTTTTGTATTGTAAAATGTTGCATATCTGGATGCCTTTGCTGTATTTCTCTGCAACTATCTTTGGTGTCACTTTTTTGTATTGATTTGTTTTATTTTCTCCTTTGCATAATTATTGTGCCACATTAAAGTTATTATACATTCCCATGTCCATATTTCTTCCACGATTTCTCTCACTCTTTATATTTTCTTTACTTTGGGAACGAATTGTTCCATCATGCTGTAACATAACCTGTGATAGACTTTCTACACTAAATTCTTCAGTTTGGAAGTATTCCTCATCTTTAGCTTCTATTGGTTTAACTTCCACTTTACTAATCTTCTGATTTACATTACCCCATTGTGATCCTATTTTTGTGTTGTGAAAGTTTCCATATTTATTTATTTATTTTATTTATTTATTTGCAGTTGGTTTACCAGGATAGTCCATTGGGCCAAGATGAACCCATTTTCAATGGAGTCCTGGGGAGAAATGCTCCAGAAACAAGGTTACATAGTTTTTGAATATGTATTACAATATTTACAAAATTACATAGTTAAGCATTATACTGGTGATCAACATTTCAGATGGTACATACTATAGAAGCAATTCATATTACAGTATTTACAAAATTATATAGTAAGAGTATAACATTTAGGTGGAATTACTGATGAAACTGATTAGGAGATAGAAACATTTCATTGGAGATACTGAGAGCCATTTTGAGTAAGGAAGTTAGCTAAAGGATACAGAGTAATACTATAGGAGAGGCAGAAACAAGGAAATTGTAGGTAAGGAGGAGGAAGGAGGTAAAGGCAGACTTGAGTTCTTGTTGGTATGTAGGAGGAAAGAGGTAAAGGCAGTCTTGATTTATGAAGGGTGGGTGCAAGAGCATTCCCACTGGGTTATTAGATGAGAGTAAAGGGATTTTTTGAATGTAAAATGGTTGAAGGTGGTACGAATAGCTGGAGGTAGGGAATTCCAGAGACGAGCTAGACTATAGGATAGGAGATTTTTACCTGGTTTGTATAATTCAATTAGGTTTTGGTTATTAGTTCTGAGTACTCTATTGGGCATGTGCATTTTAAAGGCAGAGAGAGAGATGGACAAAGGAAGGGTTTGAAAATGAGCTTATGAGCAAGAGTAAGTTGAGAATAGATGAGTTGGTTGTGTAGTTCTAGCCATTCTAGTTTGTGGAGCGAAGAACAATGGTGAGTAGATGCTTTATGACTAGTAGCGAATTTGGCTATTTTATTGTAGCATGAGGAAAGTTGTGTTTTGAGGGAAGATTGTAGGTTAGTCAGGAGTGGGGCTCCATAAAGAAGAGAGGGAATCAGGAATGTGGAAGAGAGAGTGATTTTAGTAGAGGGTGTAAGGAAACGATTTTGTCGGTAGAGCATGCCTAGTTTCTGATTAGTTTTTTTGATGTTAAGTTGTATGTGGAAGTTGAATTTAAGCTATCAATTTGAACCCCAAGTAAGTTAGCTTCTGGCACCAATTCCAAGGTTGTGTTGTTGTTACTAGTGATTAAAAAAGAGTTTGGATTGATAGAGATGTGAGGGTGTAAATACCATTAATTTGGTTTTAGAAGCATTTAGTGCTAGGTGTTTTTTTCTCATCCATTGTTCAGTGATTGAGAATGCGTCTTGTGTAAGCTTTTGGAGTACAGGGATGGATGTGGCCGAGCAGATAATAGTTGAATCGTCTGCATATTGAGTAATATTAGAGAATGGGATGGAATTACGGAAGACATTTATGAAGATGTTGAATAGAAGAGGACCCAATATGGAACCTTGGGGGACCCCAGTTGGGGTATTAAGGAATGAGGAGGTGGCTTTTTTCCATTTAACTGCTTGAGCTCTATTAGATAAGTAACTAGAGAACCAGTTTAATGAGGAAGGAGATAAGTTAAGTTGGGAGAGTTTATTTAGGAGTAGTTTATGAGAGATAGTGTCAAAGGCCTTTGAGAGGTCTAGTAGAAGGGTAGAAACAATGTGTCCAGAGTCCCGGGCTTTATTTATAGTTTCTAGGAAGGAGAGGAGGGCTGTCATAGTACTATGGCTGGGTCTAAAGCCATGCTGAGTTGGAGTCAGCAGGTGATTGTCTAAGAGGTAAGGTAGGAGCTGCAAATGGATACATTTTTCTAGGAGTTTAGAGATGGGAGACAGAATAGCTATGGGACGGAAGTTTATAATATTGTTATTATTGCCACCTTTATGCAATGGTATGATAAATGCCTTTCTCCAAATTTGGGGTACCATGCTTTCATGGATAGAGCGGTTGATTAGAATACTAATAGGGTAGGCTATAGCTTCTGCGGCTATGCTAAGGAAGTAAAAAGGAATATTGTCTGGGGCATTAGAGCATGGCTTTAGTTTCTCTATGAGTTTTTTTATGGTAGATGTGGGAATAGGTTTAAGTGAGAAAGGTTGAGAAAGGGGTATCATATCAGGATACTGTGCCTGTATTTCTCTTCAAATAACTTTGTAGATGCTTTCGGTTATTGATTACTTTGGCTTTCTCCTTTGCATAAGTACCACAGCAAAGCAGATCTCTTTCTTTCCCATATCCATGTTTATTTTTCATGCCTTTCAAAAATATCTGCGTTTTGTTCTTTACATTTTTTGCACTCCCTTGATTGCTTCTTTTTCCAAATGGCTCAAAGTTTTTGTCTATCTAATGCTTTTCATGGATTAGTTGTATTAATGAACACAAAGATGCATTTGAAGGTTTTGACAGTTTTTCTTGTGTAAGTATTTTCCTTTTCTCTGATTTCTCTCAATATTTTTGAATTTCTTGCATCTGCAAATTATGGGCATCTTGCATGATAGTAATGATACATCATTTATTTCTTATCCTAAGCAGTCCGGTTTATCATCTTTATGGCTCTTTTTCTGACCTATCAGTTTTTGTGGACTAGTAATTCCTTCTACAATGGGGTATTGGCATCATCCCCCTAAACCTGGCCTAACCCCATTGTTGGAATGTTTCTGTGTCTTGAAGATTCTACACTGTCAGTTTTTCCAGTCCTGGAACCAGTGCAACCTATGAGGATCAGGCACTTTTTGCATCTTTTTTTTTTATTTTTTACCTTACCTCAATCCATGATATATGCTATATAAAATACATTGTATGCATCAGTGTCATACCCAGTAAAGTATAGCTTATTTAAAGAAAAGTTCATTGCTAACTAGTACCCTACCTTTTCCCTACATTCCACTATAGCTGGAGACTGAGTACAAGAAAAAGAGTTTGAGGTGATCCACATAAGACATATTCTTTACACCCTTTATTCTTTTAATAAGTAATTTCTGTGGCCACTATGCTTGTTGCAAATGCTGGTCAGGTACATGCTGAAGAGTGCAGTGTACTAGATTATTGGTCTAATGAGGGATAAGCATAGAGGGACTATGATCTCCTTAGATCTGGATGCCTTGCCATAACTTGTAACTTGCCCCACATAGAAGGATTTTCTCACCACTGTGGACACATGGTGATCAAAGTTCAGGTTACTGTCAACCTGACTTCTCAAGTCCCTCATCACTGGGTCTCCTCTTAGGAAAGTGTTATTAATGTTGTAATTTGCAGGGGCGGTCATCTTACCAAATGGTATAAATATGCATTTTTGCATTGAGTATTAGGCTATGTTTCTGGCACCAGTTACTTGGCTCTCAGACCCTCCTCAAGGATATCTACATCTTTGAAGGAATCAGTCATTGCACCCAACTTGCAGTCATCTGCAGATCTGGTGACCCAAAGACTCTCTATATTTGCTATGACTTCAGAGAAGTGTATTCCAAACAGGAGAGGTCCAAGTGCTGAGTCCTCTGAAACACCACTACTAACAGGCCTGTTGGTGGAAGTGGATACCCCCACCTTAACTTCATGTGTCCTACCCATGAGCCATTTCACTATCCATCAGGTTACATACAGATTTATGTCTAAATTTTTGAGTTTGTCTGTAATACCTAAGTGATGTAGTGTGCTGAATGCCTTTACCAGGTCAAGATAGACAGTATGCAGATGTCCTTCAAGGATGCATCTGCAGTCATCACATATGGGTTGTCCTGCCTCAGGCAGCCCTTCGGTCGGCCGGATTCCAAAGTCTGGGTCCGGCGTCGGCTGATGTCGCCCTTTCCCCAACGACAGAGCGCCTGGGGTATAAAAGCGTCAGCCGACGCCATCTTCCTCAGTCTTTCTTGCCGCGTGGTGCCCGAAGCAGAAGCAGTTCACAAGTGCCGGTCGGCCAGCTCCTGTAATTCAGCTAAACCGAAGACTTCAAAAGCTAAGTACCCCGTTGGGGACTCTTTCTTGCCTCAGCCGATGTCAGATAAAATTAATAATTGCTTAACTTGTGGGAAACAAATACCTCATAAGGATTTCCACTCTTACTGCCTACCTTGCCTAGGCCCAGACCACGACGTCTCGGCCTGTGCCGCCTGTGCTTCCTTCAACCGACGCACCCTTAGACGTCGGGCGGAGTTTGCAGAGGAATTTTTTGGGCCTAGTTTTGCTTATAATATGCCGTCGGTGACTCCGACTTCACATTTAATAAAGAAATGGAAGGACAAGGACCGACACACGCGGCCCGCGGTTTCGGCTGAAACCACGGCCAGGCCTACCGCGAGTGTCTCGGTCTCGGCTAAAACCGAGTCCTTGGTACTTCCGTCCACCGAAACAGTACAACCGACAACCTCGGCCCCGGAGGCCGCTTCTGTATCGGTTATTGAATCTCCTTTGGAATCCGGTGTCCAGGAACCTTCCGACACCATTCCCTTAGACAAATCTACTCCAGCACGTGGTGCAGCCAGGGCTCCTACATCCATGTCTATTAAGGCATTCTCAAGAGCTAAAGCTGCTAAACACTCAAAATCTATGCCTCCCAGGGTTATCCCTCAGGGACCCACTTCAGGTTCTCAGATTCTTAGTCTAGCAGAGGACCTTATTTCATTAATTAGGGGCTCTCAGCCTCATCCGGACAGGGGCTCTCAACCTCCTATAGAAAAAAGGCCCAGGGTTGAGCCCTCTGATCCACATTCCTCAGATGAGGCCTCTGATGGCTCTGCTCTCTCGGACTACCAGGAAGAGGCTTTTTCGGCCTACGAGGATTCTGATGCAGAGGAATCTATCGCTTCGGCCTCCCCTCCTGAAGAGCTGTCTTTTGGGGAAACTCTGCACACTATGAGGGAGCATTTCCAATGGCAGGGCCAGGAATTCTCTGATTACAGGAAAAGATTAAGGACCTTCTTGCATTTGCCCCAGCATAGACCTTTGGCTATTCCCCCTGTTTTGAATGTCATTGATGATGTGTACTCTGAGTCTAGCACAACCCCTGACACACTCCCTCCGGCCCCTGCCAAACCCGACAGGTATTACAGGGTCCCGGAATCACATCTTTTCCTTTACAAGGCCCACTCTGCTGATCCAGAAACTATTTCCCAGGGCCCTAAAGGGGTTGCAGCTGTCACTTCAAAAAATCCACTCCCCTCTGAAAGGGAGTCCAGGGCTTTAGAGCGATGGGGTAAAAAAGTGTATACTTCTGCTACCCTTTCTATGAGGGATTTAAACTGTCAATTTCATATGATACAGTACCAGGAGTATTTGTTAGATGAATTGCATAAAAAACTGTCTTCACCTGAACCCCTAGATCGTAAATCACTTCAGGATCTGGTACATAACTCTCAACAGGTTAGCAACCATTTCTTGCATTGTGGTTATGATGCATTGGAAGCTTCATGTAGGTCAGCTATGACAGGTGCAGTCATACGTAGGCATGCTTGGCTGAAGGAACAATCTCTGCCAGACCATGTTAAAGCAAAGCTTCTGGATGCTCCACTGGAAAATCAAAAGTTATTTGGCTCCACTGCTCAGGAGGTCTTAAAGAAATTTGAAGAAAAGGCAAAATCTGTACAAACAGTCAAAGATTTTATGCAAGTCCAACCACCAAGATTCAGCAGAAATTGGCCTTCCAAGAACTGGTCCTTTCCAGACACAGACAGATTTCAGAGAGGCAAGAACAGGCATGCCAGAGGTAGAGGGCAAGCTAGAGGCTCCTACAGAGGACGTCAATGGCAGCCTCCCAACCAGAGAGGTAGTGCAGGGCCTACAACTGCTGCACAAGGACAGACTCAATGACTTTACTTTGACACCGCCAACCAGGGCTCAATTGCAAGCACCTTTGGGCGGAAAGCTTTCCTTATTTTCAGAAAATTGGCACATTATTACAAGGGACAAATGGACACTACAAATAATAGACAAAGGATACAGGTTCCATTTCCACACATTACTGAAAAGAAAAGGCATGCCAGACCTGCCACCAAATCAAAGGGCAGAGGCTTTGAAACAAATTTCAAACTTAATGCAAATGAAAGCAATAGAAAAGGTTCCTCTCTCAGAACAAGGCCAAGGATTTTATTCCAGACTCTTCCTTGTTCCAAGAAAAGAAAAGCAATGGAGGCCTATTCTCGACTTGTCCGCACTAAATACTTATCTCATTGTGCCAAAATTCAAAATGCTGACTCTACAGCAACTCCTTCCCATGCTGGGCAAGGGGTCTTGGCTGGTAACTCTGGACCTCAAGGAGGCATACCTGCATGTCCCTATCAGACAAAGCTGCAGAAGACACCTCAGATTTCTTGCAGGTTCAGAGCATTATCAATTCTCAGCATTGCCCTTTGGCTTATCTACTGCACCCAGAGTATTCACGAAATGCCTGGCATCTGTAATTGCACACTGCAGACTTCAGGGGATGCAAATATACCCGTATCTGGATGACTGCCTTATACAAGTGGACAGCCAACAAATCTTGGAAAAACACTTGAGTTATGCCATCCACCTTCTTCAGGCCTTGGGTTATACAGTCAACATTCACAAGTCAAGACTTGTACCATCCCAAAGAATAACTTTTCTGGGTGCGAATCTAGACACAACCACCCAAATGGCTTTCCTCACAGAAGAAAAACAAAGTCAGCTACCGGATTACTTCAAAAACCTGTCAAGACAAACTCAGCTGACTGCAAGGAAAATCCTGCAGGCCCTGGGTTACATGGCTTCTTGCATTCTTCTGATTCCTCAAGCAAGGCTACATATGAGGAAACTACAATGGTACCTAAGGAGTTTATGGACTCAGCACAGTCACAGCTTGGAAACTTTGATACCACTCATCCCATGCCTTCAAAGGGAGTTTCTGTGGTGGGCTCAGGCAAGCCAGTCAAACAGGGGTCTGTCCTTCAGCAAACCTATAGCCAGCCAAACCATTACAACGGACGCTTCAGACCTCGGATGGGGAGCGCACATGGAGGGAAGGTGCATCCAAGGACTATGTTCACAAAAAGAGCTACGCATGCACATAAACCAAAAGGAAATGCTGGCAGTGATACATGCACTCGAGGCCTTCAAGTTATTTCTACATCAAGGTCACCTGCTAATAAGGACAGACAATACCACAGTTATGTGGTACATAAACAAGCAAGGAGGCACCCATTCCTATCCTCTTTGCAGACTGGCAATGAATCTATGGGAACTTTCCTTGACACACAATATACAGCTGCAATCCCAGTTTGTGCCAGGAAAGGACAATATACTGGCGGACAGCTTAAGCAGGATCATCATGGATGCACACGAATGGATGCTGCACCCACACATCTTCCATCAGATAACACACTCCTGGGGGAGACCGGACATAGACCTCTTTGCCTTCCCACACAATCATCAGCTGGAGAAATTCTGCTCAAGGACATACCACCCACAAGCATGGAAAGTGGACGCCCTCTCTTTCAGCTGGAGAACTCTAACAGTGTATGCATTCCCACCTCTTCCATTAATGACCAAGGTCTTACTGAAGATCAGGGCAGAGCAGCCAAGAGTGATTCTGATAGCTCCGGACTGGCCAAGACAGCACTGGTACCCATTGCTAAAGAGCATGTCATGGACGAAACCATGGCTTCTTCCACAATGGCCGCTTCTCCTGACACAGCACAATTACAAAACTCTGCATTCCAACCTGAAAACATTGCAACTAGCTGCCTGGAAAATACCTTGATTCATCACCAGGATAAGCTATCCAAGAGAGTGAAGGATATCATCATGGAAGCTCGCAGGCCTTCCACAAGAAAGGCATACTCAGCAAAATGGAAAAGATTTCACACCTGGATCACCTCAAAGGGCCTAGATGCAACAGTTATGAGCATGGCACATATCCTGGAATATTTGGCAGAAATGCTCCACAATGGCCTGTCTTACTCTTCCATTAAAATTCATGCTTCAGCAATTTCAGCAGAGTACAATACTGATCCACCTGTCTTCTCTCATCCTCTCCTAAGACAGTTTCTAAGAGGAATTAAAAACATTAATCCCCCAAGGAATCCACCAGTGCCTACTTGGGACCTTAACTTCGTGTTGGAAAAACTAACACTGCCTCCCTTTGAACCAGCAGCATCAGCAGAACTACAGTTCCTGTCTTGGAAGACTGCTTTCCTTCTGGCCATAACCTCAGCAAGAAGAGTATCTGAGTTACAGGCCCTCATGGCAGTGCAACCATTTCTTATCTTTCATCAAGACAGAGTCTCTTTGAGAACCAATCCTTCATTTATGCCAAAGGTGGTATCCAGAGTCTCATTAAACCAAGCTATTCACCTGCCTACCTTCTTTCCAAATCCACAAAACAAAGGGGAAAAGCTTATGCACACCCTGGACATACACAGACAGTTGCGCTACTACTTGGACAGAACTAAAACTTACAGAAAAACTGACCAGCTGTTTGTAGCATATGCTGCTGGTGCACAAGGAAAAGCAATTTCCAAACAGACAATTTCAAAATGGATAGGGAATTGCATTCGTTTTTGTCACTCCTTTCATGGAAAGACTGTGCCAGCTAACATTAGACCTCATTCCACCAGAGCTACAGCCACCTCCACAGCCTTCTTAAGAGGGGTGGCTACCAAGGACATTTTAGAAGCTGCTACATGGAGCTCCGTGCATACATTTTCCAAGCATTACAATTTACCTTTATATTCCAGATCCAGAGCAGGCTTTGCTACGGCAGTTCTGCAGGGAATTTTAGCTACACCATCATTTACATAGATCCTCCACCCCCAGATTGGCTATGGTATTCTACCCATATGTGATGACTGCAGATGCATCCTTGAAGGACATAGTACAGTTTTGTACTTACCATAAATGTAGATGTCCGATAGGTATGCATCTGCAGTTAGGTTTACCCTCCCTCCTTCCCCTCTGTGGTATTTCTTGGGTTCTTATCCCTCTCATAGCTAGCTGGGGTTATCTATTATGGTGTATTTGTTTTATATACATATATATATATATATATATATATATATATATATTTATATATATTTCTGAAAATGTTTGGAATTTATTGCATTTCTCCAATTTTTAGCCTTCCTTAGATGGCACCTGGCATCTGGGGCAAGAAAAACTGAGGAAGATGGCGTCGGCTGACACTTTTATACCCCAGGCGCTCTGACGTCGGGGAAAGGGTGACATCAGCCGACGCTGGACCCAGACTTTGGAATCCGGCCGACCAAAGGGCTGCCTGAGGCAGGACAACCCATATGTGATGACTGCAGATGCATACCTGTCGGACATCTACATTTATGGTAGGTACAAAACTGTACTTTTTTTGCCCATCATACGTGGCCCAAGTGGTTTGTAACTATGAAGAGCTCATTGAGGACCTGTTCTTTAGTAACAGTGGGGGGATAAGTTGTAGAGGGTATTTCTTGGGGAGTAACTAGTCATCTTCGAGTCATATGGACTCTGTCTTCTGCTTGTACCTTTTTGCTGTTGTATAACACTTTTGAGTAAAGTTACCGCTGCCTACTCTTATCTTGGACTTTAGTAACTACTTTAGCCAATTAAATGTTTCTGTCAAGGTTTTTCTCAGTGCACTATAACGATGAAAGGTAGGGCTTCAATTATAACTGAAATGTCATGACATCACAAGAAATTAATGGCATTTATTGCATGCATATTCCTATACACTAGACAGCCTAGTTTCAAATTAGAACTAGCCAGTACAACTTTATACATACATAAATAAGTAAACAGACACACATATTCCATGTGAAATTGTAGTTTCATTTATATTACAAAATAAACAAGCAAGTAGACACTCTGGTTCCATGTGAAGTCATAGTTTTATTTATTTGACTGTTTCATAACTATCATATGTATGTATAGATAGCAAGATAGACGTTTTGATTTAATGTAACAGGATTGCAGAGAAACAGTGTAAATTGCAAGTAAAAGCAAGTGTGATCTTTTGTTGCAAAGAGACAATTTTGCTGATGAATCACGACAATGCAAGACATCTATAATACACACTCATTAGTTTAAAGAACACTACTTGCACATAAAGCTAAAAAAATAAGTAAAAATGGAAAGACCCTTCTATACTTAACATAGCCGCACTATTAAACAGCTTATTTATATTTATACATTTTACATATGTGCATACATACCATTATTTCAGGCGTGAGCAATAATGCCCTTCTTGCCTGCAAAGCTGTAGTTATAATTTGACCTCATTTACATTTCTTATATCTTTTCAACTGCCATCTTGCTTGAATTCCACTTAAGCACTTTGCCAAGCTGTTTGACATTCTTTCAGAAAGTAGTATACTTCTTTATTCTATTTCGAATCTTCTGTTTGTGTCTTGCTCCATGGAGCTCAAGTTGTGACTGAAAAGGGTCTGCCAGCCATCGACTTACATGGTTATCAAGCTGAAATTAATAAGTAAATAAACAAATAAGCAAACAGCTGAATAAAGGAATAAGGGGAATACATTAAATGATTTCAAACAGTGTAATTTATGGCACCTTGGAGAGTAGAGCATACATCTATTTGTTGTTTTCATTACTTACTAAAATAAACAATTAAATGTTTGTTTTACATGTACCTTGTTATGTATGTATATAGTCAGTACTCTTACAGGACATAAAACACAGTAGGGGTGTATTTGTTTTTGTTGTTCTTCTTCTTTCTGCTTTTCCTGGTTAGGGGTCGCCACAGCAGAACTCTGGTCCGCTAATGATTGGCAGTAAATGTTTACGGTGCTGAGGTGCCAGCCTGACGCCCAACCTTCAACGAAGGCATGTCCATTCATGCATGTCTGTCGAACGCCACTCGACCGTGTGGAGGACATGCAGACTCCACACAGAAGGTGCTCCAGCCGATAATTAAACGGGAGAACCCCTTGCTGTGAGGCAACAATGCTAACGCTGCACCACCGCGGCTTATTCAAAAATGAAAAATAGCACAGTGTGTAAAGCTAAACTATACAGTGAGTATTCGAAGCACAGTCATGGTAGTATGAAAACTGGTGTGGTCAGTGGTATATACTAATGACCATATTATGACATTCAAATGAGAAGGATTATAGCAATACATTCCTCAATAAACTGATGTTTTTGTCTGCATATATATTTTATATGTAGCATACACATTTGTGAGATACTTGGTAATTATATATTAGGTTGATAATTTCATAGGTATGTACTACTCATACACTTTAAAAGACCATTAATAAGAATATCCAGCTAATGCTGAGCACTGTTGAATGAGCTAAACTCCATGGTCCAGAAGCACCATGCTATATACCCTAAAAAGGATTTAGGATTTCCATGCTATTCATTCAGAATATTACTGATTACAGATGATGTGTATTATTGCTTGACATGCATAGGAAGTTTATTCAGTAAGTACAGGATTCCTTGGGATAGAAATCTGTTGTGTCAGCCATGTTCTATTTCTGTGCCTATAAAAGATTACAGTTTTTGTCATGGTTGCATAGCTGTAAGAGGTCAAGCAGGGTGGAATGGACCATGTATCCTACTTATGGACAGCACTCTGTCTGCTGGAGAATGGCATGCAGAGCAAGAACTGCACATATCCAAAATGGCATTTGAACCGTCAATATAAGTATCACCATGAATAGTAGGCAACAGTAAGGATTGTGGAAGGGTGTACAGCTCAGCAAACCGTGTAGCCTCAGTGTAAATATCGTAATCAGGCCTTTAACAAATTTTGCATGTTATATCTTAGGTACCACAATACATCACAGGTAATGTCAGCATGTTCCAGAAGGTAATATATAAGACAGATGTTTGCATTCACATGGAAGAGCACCAGCAAGGTACCAGGCAATCAAACATGCAGGAAGCTCCAGTCAACAAAAGGTGTTGTTG
This sequence comes from Protopterus annectens, assembly GCF_019279795.1. NCBI lineage: Eukaryota > Metazoa > Chordata > Ceratodontiformes > Protopteridae > Protopterus > Protopterus annectens. Next base: position 194,180,063 of record NC_056746.1, on the reverse strand, counting down.
GAAGGTGCAATGTATGTCTTACAGGTAACACACAGGGTCTGCAAATAATCGATAATGTTAGGCAAGTTAGAAGAGTTTATTTTCAGCTATCTTTCATAAGCGTTGGACTTCATCTTCCTAATTTCTTGATGCTCTCCCATGATGTCCTTGCCCACTGCACATGAGAAGTTGCCACTATGCTAAATGAGCATGGAATCTAACTGAGTGTGGGGTATATGTTTGGGATCCAAGCTTCATCACTCCACTGTTTTCTTCAATACAGCCTTCACCTTTGCTGGGTATGCATGGCACCCCATCATGGCAGAAAACTGTTCCTTCTTAAGTGCCAGTCTATGATGACACTGTGTGAGTGGGCTGCTGTGTTGTTTGGTAGTGTTGTAGGCATCGTACTACAGTACATTCTCTGGCCCATGATGCTGGAGACAGCCAGTAGTTCTTCATCTCCTGATCAGTCATATGTTGTTGCTATTTATCCTTAGACTATTCTTATTTTAATCATATAAATGCTCCACATAGGGCTGATAAACAACAGGGTATGAAAAAGAATCTGTTGTATTACTTATGACATATATTTTGGAGTTTATCCCATAAGGTTTACACTGCCTCCCCATGGCTTTGTGCAGCCAGTGGATGGCTTGCCAGGTGTAATGCTGCCTTCAAGGTATTTATTATCTATTATTCTCATATGTCCATTGGGACTGTGAATGAATTTGTGCTCACACTGGTACTGGTGCTGTGTCCAGTGCTACTGTCTTGAATAGAGCACACTGTGAAAGCAATATAGTGTAAAATGTCCAATAAATCTTCACCTCACCCTGTTTGCTGATTGCTTCCAGACTGAACTATACATATGTTGTCCAGATTTGAGTTGGGAGCACCTTGTTTGCCTTCTGTTTGTATATCCAGGAAGAACTTTAACTCTGTAATGGCAAATTAATGTCTACATGTAATTACTCTTAGCCACCTGCTGCTGAGCATCTCTCCCGACCAAATTCATATGGATATGGCAACAGTTATCCTGAAAAAAAATGCAGTGCAGTCTGACAGCATGCCAACACACAAGTACAATTATCATCTCTAAAACTTTAGATGACTAAGAGGAAGAATACTCTTGTTACTTGACAGGTTCACAGGTGGTTACTAGGCTACTGACCCAAAGATCTTTACAAGCCTACCCATGTGTACCTAATGTGTAATACTAGAGAAACACAATATAAAAGATCTAGCCTAAACTCAAGATCTTAGCTAGCAATGACTACCCATATCTAGAAGGGTCATAGGTGAACTCCCCGGCAAGGAATTTAAGGTTTCCCATCCAGTCTTCCAGGCTATACTTAAACAGGGTCATAGAGTGGCTCTGTTGGATGTGAATTGGTAGCCTATTCCAGAGGAGTGGCAACCTCTTAGAGACATAGCTGTGTGTCCAGCAGGTCCTAATTATGTGGTAGGCCAGGTTAAGCTATCTAGAGCAGACCCATATCCCATTTGACTTGCAGATGTGCAGCACTGCCATTGGGTTTGGATATGAGATTGCTCTGTAGGCCAAGTGCACATCTCCTCTAAGTAGTCTATATGCTACTGAGTAGCTGGAGACCCTGAATTTTCTTTTTTAAAAATCTCTGAGGTCTCTCAGGTTGCTGCAGGTGCCTGCTAAGGTACATACCAATGGGAGGATTGTACTCAATTACTGGCCTGATGAGAGTCGATTACAGGGGAGTTATGACCTCTTTCCCTCTTGAGGCAATACCTTTGCTAATGAGGTGAGCAATGTAGAATGTCTTCCTTACCATAGTAGACAAATGGTGGTCAAAGTTTAGAATACAGTCAACTTGCATTCCCAGTTTTCTCACTACTGAGTTATTATTGTAGGGTATTATTATTTATATGATAGTATGTATGGATATCGTTTTTATCGAAGGGGATGATAATGCATTTTTAGCATTGAGTTGAGTCCATGGCTTTGACACCAATCATTGGTTTGTGTAAGTCCTTACTGAATTATATTGACATCATTAGGGATTCAGTGACTACACCGAATTTGCAGTCATCAGCAAACTTAGTCAGCCACAGCCACCCTGTTTTAGCCCAAACGTCTGAGAAGTACATTCCAAACAATACGAGGCTCAGCACTGACCCCCTGTGGAAACTCACTGCTGACAGGTCTGCTGGTTGAGGTAAAGTCACCTACTGTGACTGAGTGCGATCTGTCAGTGAGCCAGTTAGAAATCCACCTGACAACATAAGGGTTGATATTGAACTGGGAGAGTTTATCAATGATGCCCGAATGCGGACTGTGCTGAAGGCCTTTGCTAAGTAAAGGAAGGCTGAATGCACAGATTGCCTTCATTTATGGCTCTGGTGATGTTTTTGAAGAAGTGTATCAGGTTTAACAGGCATGACCTGTCTTTGACAAATCCAAACTGTGCCATATGAAGGGTTAGGAGATCACCTATGTCCTTATTTATAGTATCCATGATGGTGCATTCCATGGCCTTACAGATAAGGCTGGTTAAGCTTATGGGTCTGTAGTTTCTGTAGTTTGAGTCACACTTTTAATACTTTTGTCAAGTGGCATATGGCAAATGGAAAAAAAAAAAACGTTACTTGTAAAACTAGCAATAAAGGGTCAGTGACACGAATGCTGTAAGGAACAGCTATGCTATCATCTAAGTCAAAATGTCTCCTGCATGCCACTGTATGAGAGTGTGGATATGTATATGTATATGTATATGTGTGTGTGTGTGTGTGCATATCCACCTACACACCACAAATATAAGGGTGTGTGTACGTCTGTATACATAAACAAACACACACAAATTCAGAGACAGATTTATATAGGCGTGTATATGTATATATATATATATATATATATAGATACACAGTGTGTGTGTGTATATATATATATATATATATATATATATATATATATATATATATATATATATATATATATATATATAAAATTTATGTCTGTGTGTTGACAAATATATGTGGCTCTATAAAGATATATAGCAAATACATTTTAAGCTGCCAAAGCAATACATATGATAAACACATAATGAGACGTATTTATTTATTTAAATTAAAACAGTGTAAGACACTTCTCTGTGTGGAAGATTTTCAATGTGTGTGTATATATATATATATATATATATATATATATATAAAATTTATGTCTGTGTGTTGACAAATATATGTGGCTCTATAAAGATATATAGCAAATACATTTTAAACCACCACAGCAATACATATGATAAACACATAATGAGACATATTTATTTATTTAAATTAAAACAGTGTAAGAAACTTCTCTGTGTGTATATATATATATATATATATATATATATATATATATGTGTGTGTGTGTAGTTAATCACTGTATATTAATAAGATTAGACAATCACTGTATATTCCATCTTGATAAGGGGGTAAATGGTCTTATCACTACAGCCATCTGAGTCACAAAAGAGGCAAAGTTTGAGAAAAGTTATGAGAATTCCCATACTAACAGTGAAGTACATAACTAAAACAATTATGTGCACTGCATAGAAAGTTTTAATAAAATACACACATTATCACATATTCAGCATATGCAAATTTGACAGACATTCAAGAATGCCTTGAATTGCAAGCCGGTCAGCAAGACATAAGGCTGTGGTTTTAAAACCACATAAATATAAAATTAGATTGCATATTGCATACATACTTATGCACACAGATAGGAAAATATCAGTAAATATAGACACTACATTTTCCTCAACTTGCAAAAGGTAACCAGTGTAACTACTGCAGTCATATGTTCAGGAAAAGAGTGAAAGATCCAAACACTGTACCACAAAGCAGGAAAGAAAAAGAAAATAAATTCATTCAGATAGAATCAGTATTATGCAGACAGTTACTGTGTGATTCCTGAATGGTGTCAGCTAATGGGAAAATACTTTTAGTACAGGAGATCCAATTTCAACGTTGTCTGACATGTTTTTATTGAGACATTACAATATTTTATTCTTGTAGAATCATAGTACATTTGCATCTCAGTGGGTTTGTTTCCAAGATGCAACTGTCCAAAGCAATGCTGTCCTGTGAAATGAGGGAAATTGTCTTATAAATGTATGTCTGCATGAGTCCATGCATTAATAAGCAACACTATTGCTGACAATATGAAAAATAATTATTAGTGAAGGGGGAAAAGCATGTAAGCATGCATGAAACAAAAACAAACAAAAAAATACAATTGCTTTGGCTGGGATAATCAGTTTTAGAAAAAAAAACAAGCACATACTGAAAATGTCATTTCACTGCTGCAAAGGCTACAGATCTGAGTGTGAGTGTGTGTGACTAGAAAGCATTTCTGGCTGATGCTAAATCAGTCACTCAACTAATCTAATAGCCTATGGGTGGGGGAAGGAAAACACAAAAGGACATGCTGTAAAGTCTCCCTCCCCCACTGAACTTTGTGAAATCTGACCTGCAGTATCAGTATGCTAGTAAGCTTCTCTGAAAACCCTGCCTCTGTGTGAACATGTGACTTACACTGCACTAAAATGTAAACAAAGTGCTCTAGCAAGCAACTGATTTTAGAAATGAGATAGTGCCCCTTTAAAGATTTCCTGCAAGAACAGCCTCCCAGATTTAGTAGGCATTGGCCTTCTAAGAATTGGTCCTTTCCTGTCTCTTCCAGTCCTTCTCAGTCCAAAACCAGGAACAGCAGACCACCTAGGCTAACATTCTCAAGGTAATCACAGGCCTAAGCAGTGGGGGCTCCCACTTCCAAAGCTGGAAGTAGTAAGACACCCCCTATGGAAAACTGTCACAATGACTTGACCTTAAACCTTCCAAGCCCTGCTCAACTGCATGCTCCCTTAGGGGGAAAGATCACCCTGCATGCAAAAAACTGGGAGCTCATTACCCAGGACAAGTGGGTTTTAAATACAGGTTTCCAAGGATACAAATTCCACTTCCACACCTTACCAACCCCAAACGGTTGGCCAGACCTACCCCCAACTTAGTGGGCAGAGGCTCTACAGCAGGTTCTCTCTCTCGTAAGTATCAGGGCTATTCAACCTGTCCCAGCAGAAGAAAGGGGACAAGGTTTTTACTCAAGAAAAGACAGCTCCTGGCATCCTATCGTGGACCTCTCTATTCTAAACACCTTTTTGGTAATCCCTAAATTCAAAATGCTAACACTTCACCAGCTGCTTCCTATGCTAGGCAAAGATGCCTGGTTGGCAACCTTAGACTTAAAGGAAGCTTACCTGCACATTCCAATAAGGGAATCTTGCAGGAAATACCTACGCTTCAGAGCAGGCTACATACATCAGTTCTCTGCACTTCCCTTTGGCTTATCTACTGCGCCCAGGGTATTCACAAAGTGCCTAGCTGCAGTCATTGCATTTTGCAGGCAAAGAAATATTCAAATATACCTATACCTTGACAGTTGTCTAATTCAGGCAGAAAGCCAGGACATGCTACTAAACCATCTGGCATTTGTAAAGAAACTTTACACCATAAACTAAAAGAAATTTCATGTAGTACCCTGCCAACAAGTTGTACTCCTGGGAGCAAGCTTGAACACAACTTTACCAGATGGCTTACCTCACGCCAGTGAAACAAGTTTATTTGACAGCCTAATTCAAACTACTGGCCACAAAGACCCAGCTATCTGCAAGGAAAATCCTGCAAGCCCTGGGGTTCATGGCCTCTTGCATTCTACTAATTCCATGTGCAAGACTGCATATGAGGAAGCTACAGTGGTATCTGAAAAGCCTATGTTGTCAACATTCTCAGGACCTGGAATCAATGATTCCTATCATTCCTTGTATAAAGACAGAGTTCCTTTGGTGGGCAGAAGCCTGCTACCACAACAAGGGACTCCCATTCAATCTTCCCCTTGCCGCCCAAACCCTAACAATAGATGCATCAGACTGTGCATGGGAGGCTCACTTGGCAGGGAAGTGCATTCAGGGCAAATGGAACCCGAGTCAGATGCACCTGCATATCAATCAAAAAGAAATGTTAGCTGTACAGAATTCCCTGACCGCCTTCAAGGACCACATTCTTCCAGGGTAATTATTGGTAAAGAAGGACAATACCATGGTGATGTGGTACATAAACAAGCAGGGGGGAACCCACTCGTATCCACTCTGCAGGCTAGCCATGGCTCTGTGGAACACAGCCTTGAGCTACCAAGTGCACCTACAAGCTCAATTCCTGCCAGGCAAGCTAAATTCACTTGCAGATGACCTAAGCAGAAATCTCATGAACCCACACGAGTGGGAACTGCCCCAAAGGTATTCATCATTTTGACAAACAAATGGGGGAACCCAGAGATAGACCTGTTTGCCTCCCCTCAGAACTACCAATTAGACAAATTCTGCACAAGGAGTTTCCACAGTCAAGCTTGGAAAGTGCATGCTCTGTCCTTTACCTGGGAAAGCCTCAGTTTATGCCTTTCCCCCACTGCCTCCCCTCTCAAAAGTTCTGCTAAATATCAAACAAGACAAACCAAGGATGATACTGATTGCACCAGACTGGCCACGCCAGCACTGGTAACCCCCTCTTGTGCAGTATGTCACTGCTGGAACCATGGCACCTGCCTCAGACCCCTTCCCTGCTATCCCAGCAGGAGGGCCAGATTCTGCACCCCCAGCTTCAATCCCTGAACCTTGCAGCCTGGCTAATTCCTTGAGCTCGCCAATAGCATCCCTCAGTAAGCAGGTGCTAGATGTCATTCTGGAGGCAAGGAGACCTAGTACTAGAAAATCCTATGCTGACAAGTGGAAAAGATACTGTTCCTGGAGCCAGACTCAGGGGATGGTCACAACAGTGCCCAGCTTACCGCATATTCTTCAATACATAACAGAGATGCTCTACAAAGGGCCTTTCCTTCTCATCAATTAAGATTCATGCCTCAGCCATTTCAGCATATTATAATACTGAGCCACCTCTGTTCTCTCACCCCCTGCTGAAACAATTCCTCAGAGGGGCCAAAAATTTAAGACCACCCAGGAGAATCCCTTCTCCAGCCTGGGACCTTAACTTTGTATTGGAAAAGCTCTCACTACCTCCTTTTGAGCCAGCTGCAACTGCAGAGTTGAAATTCTTTTCTTGGAAAACAGCTTTCCTTCTAGCCATCACCTCAGCAAGAAGAGTGTCTGAATTACAAGGCCTCATGGCAGTGGAGCCCTTAATCATCTTCCATGCAGACAGGGTGTTCCTCAGGACCAATCCTTCCTTTATACCCAAGGTGGTATCCAGTGTGGCCCTTAATCAGTCCATTCATTTGCCTACCTTTTTTCCTAATCCACAGAACAAAGGAGAACGAATACTGCACTCTTTGGACGTACACAGACAACTTCAATTTTATTTGGACAGGACTTAAGCCTCTCAGAAAAACTGAACAGCTGCTGGTTGCATTTGCTGCAGGAGCAGAGGGGAAGGTCATTTCAAAGCAAACCATTTCTAAGTGGATAGCCCATTGCATTAATTTCTGCTATAAGCACCATGAAAAACCTACCCCACAGGGGATAAGATCACATTCCACCAGGGCTGCATCTACCTCTACAACCTTTCTCAGAGGTGTCCCTACCAGGGACATCTTAGAAGTGGCTACCTGGAGCTCTGTACATACCTTCACCAAGCATTACCACTTGCCTATGTTTTCTAAATCCAGAGCTGGTTTTGCCACTGCAGTCTTGCAGGGCTTAGTAGCTGGCCCTAATGCTCTAACTTCCTCCTCCCTTCCTTAGCTTTGGGAATCTACCCAAATGTAATGTCTGCAACAGTGAAACACTAAGAACATAGTACAGTTGTGTACACTTACCATAAATGTAGATGTTCCAGTGTATTCACTGTTGCAGTCCTGGTTACCCTCCCTCCAGCCCCTTGACTTCTCGTGGCTATACCTGTCTTCTTGTTTAGTGTATTTCAGCTTTCTGGTGTATTTTATTTTTTTGGAGGTGTAACCTAATATATAATTGCTTCCTATTATTGGGGCATCTGACATCTGGGGCAAGGAAAAACTGATGTAATGGTGCCGGCTGCATGCTTTATACCCCTGACGACCTGATGTCATGGAAGAAGAGACAGCATCCGATGCAGGGATCCAAGACTTTGATATTCAGGCCAGCTGAGGGCTACCTGCAGGCAGATAATGCAAATGTAATGACTGCAACAGTGAATACATTTGAACATCTACATTTATGGTAAGTGTACTCAACTGTACTTTTCTTTTCAATTTTTTTTAAACCTGTGTTAGTTTGTCAGAAAAGGAAAGCAATTGTGGGTGCCAAATACCATACAAGGATGCCCATCTTGCTGCTTGATTTGTTTAGGGGCTTGAACATGACATGGCATTAAATTGTGTCCAATTTAACAGTCATTCATCCTAAAAACTTAGGAGTAAGTTTGTTTTGCATTCATTGACTGGGATGCTCCAACTGAACATAAACCCCCTTTTTATATGACACCCAGAGAGAAAATCTCCACATTACAACAAAGTGGTGTATACAAGAATAATTACAGATGAAGACAGATAAAATAAACATGAAATAAACCACATGTAGGCTTATCTTTATGTAGTAGGAAGCACTACCAGCACAGAAAGAAATGCATATGTGTGTGTGTGTGTGATATTTATTTAATGAATTTGTTTATCGGGAAAGTTCGACTGGGTCACAGGAGCCCATTTTCAGAGGAGGCCCAGGGAGAAAAGCTCCACTTAACAGAGAAAATAAAAAAAAATTCAAACACATTACATAATGAACAGCAGAAAGTTATACATTTCAAAGCAATCAACAATATTGTAGGCATAGAGATATACTAAAAATATGTTACAAACAAAACAGTGAAAAAAAGCAAAGTAAAGCACTATATGCAATTCTAGAGTGTGTCCTTTTGGAAACTCACAATGGTAATAAGTAAAAGTCATGTATTTAGTTCATGGAGGGAGAGAAATAAGGATAGATTAGTATAAATGGGTAGGAAGTGATAGGAAAAGGTAATGTAAAGAGGTAGAGAAGGTAGGATAGCCAGGTGAAGATGAGAAAGTGGTGATGGGTACAGAATCTCTACAGATAGGGTTGGAGAAAAGTAGATAACATTTATGTTCAGTCAGGGGTATAGCATGAGCCGAGCCATGAGTTTTGTAGGTGGCCTTTCAGAAAATGGTTTGATGAAGGAGAAAGTAACAGTCAGCTATCAGTTAGGTGCCAGGATCCATCACATAATGCACGCACTCAGGTCCCCTCAACAACAGGCACAAATATGACTGTCATTGTACATGTTGGTGTGAATGATCTGAGACGTACCTCCCTGAACTACATGAAAAGAGACATGGAGGAGCTCTCGGATTATGTAGCCCAGGCGGGTATAACCCTAGCCCTGTGCAGCATCCTACCATCAACTCAGAATGATACCACAGTACAAGCAGAAAATGATTGATCTGAAGAAGTTTACTTCATTTGGTCTTCAACCTGTGGGATACCGGATCCATATCTGATCCGAGCTGGCAATCTTACCAGCATTTGCTCTGAGTTCCAAGCTCCTCCCCTTACCCATAATACACCTCCACTACCTTCCAACCCTCAGATCTCATTTGCCACTGCTAGCTGAAGTATCGTGATCTCCAGAGCTCTGAATTGTAAGTGCGTATTGAAGTCTTTAGAAAGTCTTTTTTCTCTACTAACTTTAAGATAGTGATAGTGTAGGGTCCCCTTTCTCCTCCCCTCGCTTGGTGCATCAAGTGTTCAAACTTTAGTATTGTTTAGCTTAGTTTTAGTGTAGTTAGTGAGTGTATTTGCCCCTCCCCAGGTGTGTTCTATGGTGAGTGGTGTTTTCCAGGGAAAATAATATTTTTTCTTCTTTTCTCTCTGTTGTTATGGCTGATAAGCCAGTGTTTAAGAGGTACATTGAGTGTGGCCATAAGTTGTCCCCAGCAGATGGCCACACTCTTTGTGTAATGTGCTTGGGTGTGGCCCACCTTAGTACAGACTGCTCTATATGCGTGGGTTTTAACCCACGTGCTATCAAGGGAAGGAAGGCTAAGTTGGCCCTGAAAGGCCTTCATCACACTTCTGAGGCGGTTGCCTCATCCTCTGCTTCGGTTACAGCGGCTGCTGTGGCCACCTCTCCTTCTTCTCTTGCCCTTGCTTCTTCTCCATCCCAGGCTGGGACTCAACCTCCCATTTCAAAGCTTGTGGAAGCGGAGCTGAAAAGGGGCAGAGAGCCAAAACCAAGAACAAAGAAACGCAAGAGGTCTCTGGACCTCCCTTCACCTAAGACCCATAGGATCCATGACTCCCCTCCATTCCGATCTCTGAGGTTTTCCCCGGAGCCAGAGGAGACATGCTCTACATCTAGGGCCTCGGTGCCCCAACCCGCAAGGTCGGAGTCCGTGGCCTCATCGAGGTCCACTCGGTCCTTATTAGAAGTCGACATGGATAAAATGAGGAGGTTCATTCATACTCGGATCCAGGTGGGGGTCTTGCCAGCCCCCTCTCTCTCAGAAGGGGAGGGGGGCTTGTTTCCTTTTTTTCAACTGATTTCTCCTTCTCCGAACTGTCCCCCAGGATGTTCATCATGTTACCCTGCTGCAGTCATCACACTTGGGTTATCCTGCTGTCAGGCGGTCCCGCAGTCGGCCCGAGTTCCAAAGTCTTGGTCCGGCATCGGTTGCTATCGCTTTTTCCCTGACGTCAGTGCACCAGGGGTATACAAGAGGCATCCGACGCCATTTTCTTCAGTCTTTCTTGCTGCGCGGTGCCCGAAGCAGAAGCAGTTCGCAAGTGCCGGTCGGCCAACACCTGAGATTTTCGATTCGAATTTCAGTCCGAAGTCTTCAATAAAGCTAAGTATCCCGTTGGGGAACCTTTTCTTGCCTCAGTCCGATGTCAGAAAAAGTTAACAATTGCATTTCTTGTGGGAAGCAAATACCTCATAAGGACTTCCATTCCTATTGTATTCCTTGACTAGGCCCAGACCATGACGTCACAAGTTGTCGGTTTTGTGCTAGGTTTAATAAACGAACTATCAAACGCTGTTTTGACTTTGCACGACATTACTTTGGTAGGAAATTTAATTATATCATGGCGTCTGAGCAGCCGACGACTGGCATGCATAAAATATGCAAGGATAAGGACAGGCAGCCTAGGAACAAGCCAGACTCCGAGGCCTCTGCTGGGCCTGTTGCCGGTTCTCCGGTTTTCAGTGAGGTGCCTACGCAGCCCCTGATGACCGAGAACAGGAACCCCGGACAGCTGCGGATTCTTAAGTGGAGTCTACTAGGCCAACATAGCCATCTTCATTAGACCCTTCCGCCACCGGAGCAGAAGTAGACCCCAGTGCAGTGGAAACACCTTCAGTTGCAGAAGGTGTCTTCAGACCGACTACACTCACCATTAAATCTTATGCTAAGCTTAAAACTCCTTTAAAACCAAAGAAGACTGTACATCAGTCTACATTTCAAGGCCCCATGCCTAAGAAACAGATGCTTAAGATGGTTGAAGATTTGATTACCCTAATCAGGGGTTCCCATCCTCCTCCTGATAAAAGACCAAGACAAGAGGAGGATTATGCTTCCTCTGACCAGGTTTAAATTTCCTCAGATTCTTCTGAGGAACAGGATTACACTTTTCCACTTTATGAAGACTCTGATGCTGAAGACTCTATTCCCTCAGCATCTCCCCCTGAAGACTACTCCTTTGGGGAAACTTTACATCCCATGAGGGAACATTTCCACTGGGAAGGCTAGGACTACTCTGATTCTAAGAAAAGGCTCCGAGAGTTCCTTTTACTACCCCAGCACAGACCTCTTGCTATCCCTCCAGTTTTAGATATTGTGGATGATGTTTACTTGGAGTCTAGTCTAAATCTAGACTCTCTACCTCCTGCTCCAGCCAAACCAGACAGATACTACAGAGTACTTGACTCACACAAATTCCTTTATAAAAGCCCTGTGGCTGACCCAGAAACAATTTCCCAGGGTCCTAAGGGAGGTAAAGCTTCTATGGCTAAAAATCCTGTGCCCTCTGAAAGGGATTCCAGAGCCCTAGAAAGATAGATGGGGAAAGAAAATATACACCTCAGCAACTCTGGCTATGAGAGCATTAAATTGTCAGTTTCACATGCTGAAATATCAGCAATTCCTAATGTCACAATTAAAACAAAAAATGAGCACACATACTGAACAGCCTGAATTCAAGGAAATGCAGGATCTGTTGCATGCAGCTGAACGGGTGGGCAAACATACTTTACAATGTGGATTTGATTCATTGGAAGCTTCCTGTAGAGCAGCTGTTACTGACTCGGTCGTACGTAGACATGCTTGGTTAAAAGAACAAACCCTTCCTGATCATGTTAAAGCAAAATTATTGGATGCACCTTTACAGCAGGATGTATTATTTGGTGTCAAAGCAGAAAAGGTTTTAAAGAAAATGGAGGATAAGGCAAAGTCTATGCAGATGGTCAAGGATTTTTTGTAGGTACAACCCTCTCGTTTCAACAGAAATTGGCCAACAAAAAACTGGTCCTTTCCAGCTTCTGACAGATCACAGAGGGGCAAATACAGATGCCCAAGGGGCAGAGGTCAGTCACAAGGCCCTTACAAACCTCGCCAATGGGGTACTGCTACCCAGAAAGGAGGAGAAGACAGGCCCCAAGCTAGCAGAAGACAAACACAATGACTCAATCCTCAAACTACCAAACAAATCTCTCCTGGCAGCTCCCTTGGGAGGAAAATTAGCATTTTTTGCAGACAACTGGCACATCATCACAAAAGACAAATGGTTCCTAAACATTGTCTCTCAAGGATACAGATTCCACTTTCATACCTTACCAAGGATAAAAGGAATGCCAAACCTGCCATCAAGTCAATGGGCAGAGGCACATAAACAAATTACAGCTCTCATGGACATGAGAGCCATTCAACAGGTACCTACACAGGAGCAAGGACAAGGATTTTATTCAAGACTCTTTCTAGTCCCAAGAAAGGACAAAGTATGGAGACCCATTCTGGATCTTTCAATTCTGAACATCTATCTGCAAGTACCAAAATTCAAGATGCTAACACTACAGCAGCTTCTTCCCATGCTGGGCAAAAATGCTTGGCTAGTAACGTTGGACCTCAAGGAGGCATACCTGCATGTCCCTATCAGACAAAATTGCAGAAGATACCTCCACTTCATTGCAGGTTCAACGCATTATCAATTCTCTGCACTGCCCTTTGGCTTATCTACTGCACCCAGGGTCTTCACAAAATGCCTGGCACCAGTAATTGCATACTGCAGACAAAGAGGAATTCAATTATACCCATACCTGGACGACTGCCTTATTCAAGCAGAAAGCAAGGGCATTCTTTTAAAGCATCTGGCGTTTGTCAAACACCTTCTAAGTTGCCTAGGGTACACAGTAAATGAAAAGAAATCAAAACTAGTGCCCTCACAAAACATAATATTCCTGGGTGCCAGCTTGAATGCAATGGCCCAGATGGCTTATCTCACGCCAGACAAGCAACAACAGCTGACTCAATATTTCAAAATAATGGCAACAAAGACCCAACTCCCTGTAAGAAAAATTCTGCAGGCCGTGGGATTCATGCCATCTTGCATACTACTAATACCATTTGCAAAACTGCATATGAGGAAATTACAATGGTACCTGAAAAGTGTATGGACTCAGCACAGCTTGGAAACAATGATACCACTCATTCCCTGCCTTCAACAAGAGTTTCTATGGTGGGCACAGGCATGTCACCTCAACAAGGGTCAGCCTTTCACCTTACCCACAGCCAGGCAAAGTATGACAACAGATGCATCGGACTATGCCTGGGGAGCACACATGGCAGGACAGTGCATTCAGGGCAAATGGACTTACAGATCAGAGGCATCTGCATATCAATCAAAAAGAAATGCTAGCAGTACAGAATGCCCTAACAGCTTTCAAGGACCGCTTACACCCAGGGCAACTAATAATAAAGATGGACAATACCACAGTAATGTGGTACATAAACAAGCAAGGGGGCACACATTCCTACCCTCTATGCAGGCAAGCAATGACCTTGTGGAACCCTGCACTGTCTTACCAGGTTCAATTACAAGCACAATTCCTGCCAGGAAAGAAAAACACATTGGCAGACGAAAGTAGAAACATCATGGATCCACACGAGTGAAAACTAGTTCCACAAGTATTTGCAATGATAGCTCAAAAATGGGGACGCCCAGACATAGATCTGTTTGCAAGCCCCCAAAACTACCAACTTCAAAAATTTTGTACAAGGACATTCCATCCACAAGCTTGGAAAGTGGACGCCCTCTCATTCAGTTGGAAAACATTAATGGTGTATGCCTTTCCTCCACTGCCTCTTCTAGCAAAGGTACTGCTGAAGGTCAGATTAGAGAGGCCACAAATGACACTCATTGCACCAGACTGGCCACGCCAGCATTGGTATCCAATTCTAAGGAACATGGCCCACGGCCCACCATGGATTTTACCACAAATTCCTCACCTAGCGAGACAATCAGATTCTACACAGCCAGCTCAAGACTTTAAACCTGGCTGCATGGCAAATTACCTAAACAACCAGCCAACACCTCTATCCAAAGCTGTTATGGATGTCATTCTGGAGGCCAGGAGGCCCAGCACCAGGAAAACCTATTCAGACAAATGGAAAAGATTTTGCGCCTGGAACCAGACTAAAGGCCAAAATCCCCTTGATCCAAACATTCCTCAGATTGTACAATATTTAACTGAGATGTTGCACAAAGGGCTTTCCTTTTCATCTATTAAGATCCACGCCTCAGCAATTTCAGCTCATTACAACACGGATCCTCCTTTATTCTCACATCCACTCCTAAGACAGTACCTCAGAGGGGCTAAGTACATAAGACCGCCAAGGAGAGCACCAACACCTACTTGGGATCTCAACTTTGTTCTGGAAAAGCTTACACTGCCGCCCTTTGAACCAGCTTTTTCAGCTGATTTAAAATTTCTTTCATGGAAAACTGCCGTGCTACTAGCAATAACCTCAGCTAGAAGAGTCTCAGAGCTACAGGCACTAATGGCAGTGGAACCTTTCCTCATTTTTCATCAAGACAGAGTCTCTCTACTAACTAACCCTTCCTTTATGCCAGAGGTATCCAGTGTGGCCCTAAACCAAACCATTCATTTGCCCACCTTTTTCCCAAGTCCCCAGAACAAAGGAGAAAGACTCCTGCACTCTTTGGACATTCACAGGCAATTACGTTACTACTTGGATAAAATTAAGGCTTTCAGACAATCTGACCAGCTCTTTGTAGCCTATGCTACAGCATCACAAGGAAAAGCTATCTCAAAACAGACCATTTCAAAATGGATAGGGCATTGCGTATGTTTCTGCTACACGCATCATGGGAAACCGGTACCTGCAAACATTAGGTCCTACTCCACCAGGGCTACAGCTACATCAGCAGCCTTTCTCAGGGGAGTGCCACCCAAGGATGTTCTGGAAGCTGCAACTTGGAGTTCAGTGCACACCTTCACCAAACACTGTCACTTATCTCTATATTCTAAGACTAGAGCTGGTTTTACCACTGCAGTTTTGCAGGGCCTACTAGCTTCTTCTAACCCTGTTTAACTCCACCTCTCATCCTTAGCTTTGGGATTCAACCCAAGTGTGATGACTGCAGCAAGTTAACACAATGAACATAGTACAGTTTTGTACCTACCATAAATGTAGATGTTCGAGTGTTCACCCTGCTGCAGTCCAGGTTACCCTCCCTCCATCCCCTCTGAACTAGCTGAACTTATCTATACCACTCTATCCTATACAACCTCTGTGGTGTATTTGCTTGTGCCTAAAGGTATTGTTTTATTTTTATCTAGCTATATATATATATATATATATATATATATATATATATATATATATATATATATATATTTTGCCTACCTATTGTGGGCACCTGACATCTGAGGCAAGAAAAACTGAAGAAAATGACGTTGGATGCCTCTTATATACCCCTGGCGCACCGACGTCAGGGAAGAAGCGACAGCAACCGACGCTGGACCAAGACTTTGGCAGGATAACCCAAGTGTGATGACTGCAGCAGGGTGAACACTCGAACATCTACATTTATGGTAGGTACAAAACTGTACTTTCGGAGTACTCTGATCTGAGGATGGCTTTAGTCAGGGGGTCGGCGCCGACGGGTACCTGCTTCCTCAATGCCAACAGCTGCCTGGAGCATGTCGGGTCTGACCAGCTTGGATCCGAGCCTCTCTTGGAGCTGGAGCTTGGGTGTTGGATCCAAGGGAGTGGAACTTTTTCCATCGGCTCGGCATTTGTTGGGCCAAGTTTCCTCCTTCAGAGCTCCGTCAGCTTCGGGCCCGGCTCCTGGGGAGACCGTCTTCCTTATTGGTTCCACAGGAGGTTCGTTCTCCCTTGGCGTTCGATGTGGTAGAAAGGGTTCTCTCTGCTGGATCGAGACCCCCTGACTATCCTTTCGGACTCTGCCCTGACCCCCTCGGCTCTTTCTACTATTCCCATCATTTTACCAGAGGGACAGCCCATGCTTGAGGAGCCACAGACGGTTCCCCCTGAGGAACAAGTGGCTTGCGAGTTCCCCCAGAGAGCCCCACCGGAGATGTGCCTAGCAAGCATACATGTAAGAGGAGGCACTTGGACTCCCCGAGTCCCTCACTGAAGATATGGACTTGGATGATGGGGAAGGTTCCCCCAGGTCAACTCCCGAGGATGTCTCCTTTGGAGACATCATGGAAATCCTTCACCAACGGGGAGGTTGGTCTGCCCCCAAACCTTCTTCTGATGGGTCCGTGTTCCTGGAGGCTTTCAGCATGGGCCCATCTACTTCCTGGGTGACCCTCTTGTAGATCCCTTGGTGGACCTGGTCACCTCATGGGCATGGAAGGAGCCAGACACCGTGGAACCAATTCCCCAAAGGCCTGACAAGATTTTGAGTCCAATCAGATAGGCCAGCATGGAACAAGGGCTCCCCCCGTAGATGCTATGGTGGCAGCAGCAGCTACAAAGAAGGAATTAGCCCAGGAGAGTTCCTCGGTTCATCCTCCTAACCAAGAGTGGTGGATGATGGACCACTTAGAAAAGCAGGTTTACACTTCAGCTACCTTTTCTATTAGAGCACTGAACTACCTGGCCCACGTCATGAGACTCCAACGTGACCTGGTCAAGGACTCAAGGACCTGGCGAAGTCCCCCCCCCCCAGGTCCATGTCGCAGGAGGACAGGGACTCATTCTCCGTGAGGATGGCCACTTTGAAAGCAGTCTCCAACACATCTATGCGACTCCTTTCACATGCTACTGAAAGAGCGGCTAGGACATCTGGGTCCGGCGTGTCCATGAGGCACAATGCCTGGCTCAGACTATGTTAATTCTCTGAACCTTTCAAGGCGTCCTTTGCCAATGCCCCTTATGATGGCTCTTCTCTTTTTGGTAAGACCATCAGAGACTTTTGTCCAGAGTGAGAAGGACGGGAAGATACTGTCTGCTGTCGGAATTAGCTTCTCGAACCCTCAAAGGTCCTTTTTCCAGAACCAGAGAGGGCAAAAGAAGATATGGTTCCAGAAGTCACAGTATTCCTGGGACGCCCAGGGCTCTTCTTCCCCCAGAGGCAGAGGGGGACAGAATGGATGCTGACACAGAGTCAGAGGGGGTCTGAGAAATTTTGGGTCTCGAGAACCTTTTTTGGACAGACCTGGACAGCAACCCTGAGGGGTAGCCCAACTGCTCTACTCTGGATGCAGTTGGGGGATGATTGTCCTTGCACCTGGTGGCATGGGAGTCCATAACATCAGACCGCTGGGTGCTTCAAATCATATCCAGAGGATACTGTATCCCCTTTGTGGGTCCTCCCAAATCTTCCAAACACCTCCCGGACATACCACCCATGCAAAGGGAGGCAGCAGCACAGGAAATTTCCAAGCTGCTAAAAAAACGAGCCATCGAAACCTTCCCCCCAGATCAGTCTGCATCTGGCTTCTACTCCAGGTTCTTTTTGGTGCCAAAGAAAACGGGAGACTTAAGGCCCATTCTGGACTTATCTACCCTGAACCTGTCAGTTGCCAAAGAGAAGTACTGGATGGTCACACTACAGTCCATCATGCTGTACCTGCAAGAGAGCGACTGGACGTGCTCGTTAGACCTCCAAGATGCTTACTATCACATAAAAATGCACAGAAACTCCAGGGGGTTCCTCCGCTTCCGGCTAGGAGTAAATCATTACAAATTTTGAGCCCTACCCTTTGGTCTCACCACAGCCCTCAGGGTGTTCACCAAAGTGATGGTGGTGGTAGTGGCTCACCTGAGTCTTGAGGGGATTCAGGTCTATCCGTACCTAGACAATTGCCTCCTCACTGCTCCCACCAGGCGTCTACTCTCTCAAACCAGGGATTATTTCTTAATCCTTGCCCTGTATTTGGGAATCACAATCAACGCATCCAAATCACTCCTAGATCCTGTCCAGGTGATAGACTACATTGGCGCAAGGACAGATATTTTACAGTGCAAAATCTTCCTGACCTCGGAGAGTGTACAAAACCTGAGGATGCATGTCTCTCTAATCTATCATTCTCCTCTCTCAATGGCGGAATCAGTGTTGAGGGCTTTAGGTTCAATGGCGGTGACCATAACGCTTCTCCCATGTGCCTGGTTACATATGAGAATTCTACAGTGGACACTAGCTGTACAATGGTCCCTGTTGGAATTTCCACTGTCATATCCAATACAACTCAGTCGCGTCTGTCGGTCATCCCTCTTGGGGTGGATGTGTTCTACGGTCATTTTGGAGGGATGACCCTTTGTTCCAGCCCCTGCCCCAGCCACAGTGACCACAGACTCCTCCCAACTCAGGTGGGGGGGCATTGTTCAGGCACAACAGTCCAAGGCCTTTGGTCCCCTGTAGAGACCAGCTTGCACATAAACGCTCCAGAGATGAGGGCAGTCCTTTTAGCATTGCAGGCCCTTCATGCCTTTATTCCACTGGGAACCATTGCAATTCAGTCAAATAACATGTCAGTGGTCTGGTATATCAACAAACAGGGAGTGGGACCAGGTCTTACCCCCTTTGTCACGAGGCCATGAGAGTATTTGAATGGGCAATCTCCACCAGTTGCTTTCTCATCGCAACGCACATTCTGGGACTGTCCAGCATTCTAGTGGACAGGTTAAGTCAGACTATTCTGATGCCTTACAAGTGGTCTCTGAATCTTTCAGTAGCTGAGCAGATCTTCCTCGAGTGGGGTCAGCCTTACTGCAATCTCTTCGCATCTCCTTCCAACGTGAAGTGCAGTGAGTTTTTCGCTCTGAACCCCCTGCCGGGGGAGTCCTCCAGAGATGCTCTAGTCCATGCTTGGCCTCCCGGTCATCTTTATGCTTACCCTCCAGTACCTCTTATGCCGAGGTTTCTACAGAAAGCTCATCAACTGGGGAGCAAAGGGATCCTCATTGCCCTGTTTTGGCCTCCCCAAGTATGGTTTCCCTTCCTTTGGTCTCACCTTCTGGCTGCGCCTTAGATCTTGGATCCCATTCAGGATCTGATTTCACACCCATCAGGGGTTCCTCAACCAAACCTGGACAGTTTGAAGCTCACATCTTGGCTGCTCCAGTTCCCATGATTGCTATGACTCCTGGATTATCCTCCTCAGTTAGGTCTATTTTGGTGGCTGCTCATAAGTCTTTTACCAGGAAGGTTTATCGCAGTAAATAGAAAGGTTTTTCCTTTTGGGCCTCTCAGAGGAGTTTAGACTCCTTCACGGCTCCTATTTTAGATTTTCTAGCTGATATTTTCAACACAGAACTAGTTCTTCTACTTTCAAGGTTCAATTGGCTGCTATTTCTCATTTTCATGTGGATAAGAATTCTGCCTCTCTAGCCTCCTCCAGGCTGTGCAAAGCCTTTATCAAAGGGATTTTTCTGTTACACTCCCCAGTCAAGGATCCTTATGTTCATCGTGTTTTACTGTTGCAGTCATTACATTTGGGTAATCTGCTGGCAGGTTGCCCTCAGTCAGCCTGATTAACAAAGTCTTGGGTCCTGTGTCAGTTGCTGTCCCTTCTTCCATGACGTCAGGTCGTCAGGGCTATAAAACATGCAGCCGATGCCATTACATCAGTCTTTCTTGCCGCGCAGTGCCTGAAGCAGAAGCAGTTTGCAAGTGCCAGTCGGCTGACTCCTGAAATTTTCATTTTCGAGTTTCAGAACCAAAGTCTTCAACTTAAAGCTAAGTACCCCGTTGGGGAAACTTTTTCTTGCTCCTTACCGATGTCAGTAAAAGTTAATAATTGTATTACTTGTGGGAAGCAAATACCTCATAAAGATTTTCATTTGTACTGTATTCCTTGCCTAGGCCCTGACCACGATGTACCTTGCTGTTGGTTTTGTGCTTTATTTAATCAACGCACTATCCGTCGTCAGTACATTTTTGCTTCAAAATATTTCGGTTCTCAGTTTAATTATACAGAAATGACGTTGGTTAGCCATCTGACTACCGGAATACCAAAAACATGCAAAAAAAAAAGACGGTCGGGGTCCAAAACCGCTGACGACGCTTCTCCTAGGCCAGTTGCCAGTTCGCCGGTACTCAGTGAGGCGCTTTTGCAGCCCCTGATACCTGCTTCGCAGGCCTCTACTGAGACCCATTCGGAGTCAAGTATGCCTCAAGATGCTTCACATATGGAACCCGCGGATGTCTCTGCCTTGGATGGGTCCCGAGCTGCTGAGCAGGCACTAGCTTCTGAGGGTGTATTCAGGCCTACAGACTTGCATATTAAACCAAATCCAACTTCAGTGCTAAGGCCTAAATCTCGATCTATGTCTAAAAAACCGATGCCCAGGCCACACATGTTCAGGCCCCTATGCCTAAAAAGCAAATGATTAAACTGGCTGAAGATTTAAATACTCTAATCAGGGGTAGTAACCCCCCCCCCCCCCAGAGGCCTAGGATTGAATTTGACTATGAATCTTCTGAACAGGACTCTGTTTCTTCTGACTCTTCTAATGATCTGGATTTGTCCATTCCTACTTATGAGGACTCTGATGCAGAGGATTCTATTCCATCTGCTTCTCCGCCTGAGGATTTCTCTTTTGGGGAAACTTTACATACCTTAACGGAGCATTTCCACTGGGAAAGTCAGGATTTCTCTGAATCCAAAAAGAGGCTTAGGGATTTCCATCTTCTTCCTCAGCATAGGCCTTTGGCTATACCTCCTGTACTAGATATTGTTGATGATGTGTTTTCGGAATCCAGTATGGCCCGTGATTCCTTGCCTCCAGCCCCTAGCAAACCAGACAGATACTACAGGGTTCCTGAGACCCACAAATTCCTTTTCAAAAACCCTGTTGCGGACCCCGAAACCATTTCTCAGGCATTAAGGCTTCTGCTGCTGAAAATCCTACCCCTTCTGATAGAGACTCCAGGGCACTGGATAGATGGGGTAAAAAGGTTTATACTTCTGCAACCTTAGTAACCACGGCTTTAAACTGTCAATTCCATATGCTAAAGTATCAACAGCATATCATGGGACTGCTTAAACAGAAAATTATGTTGATTTCTGACTGTGTGGAGAATAAAGATTTGCAGGATTTATTGCATTCAGCTGAACAAGTTGGCAAACATACTTTGCAGTGTGGTTTTGATTTTTTAGAGGCCTCTTGTAAGGCTGCTGTTACTGGGTCTGTGCTTAAAAGGCATGCTTGGCTTAAAGAGCAATCTCTGCCTGATCATGTTAAAGCAAAACTTTTGGATGCTCCCTTACAGCAGGACCGCTTATTTGGCAATAAGGCTGAAGAAGTTCTAAAAAAGATGGAAGATAAAGCTAAATCTATGCAAACTGTGAAAGATTTCTTACAAGTGCAACCTCCTAGATTTAGTAGGCATTGGCCTACTAAGAAGTGGTCCTTTCCAGCTCCTTTCAGAGCCACTACGGCCAAACCCGGACATTCCAAAACCACCAGGTTTCAGTCCCAAGGGACTTTCAGAACTAAGCAATGGGGTGCTTCCACTTTCAAATCTGGAAACAACAAGGCACCACCCTATGGTAAACAGTCTCAATGACTTCCCTTTGAAATTACCAAGCACTTACCTCTTAGCCACCCCTTTGGGAGGAAAACTGGCTCTTCATTCAAGAAACTGGTAACTTATAACCCAGGACAAATGGGTTTTAAATATAGTGTCTCAGGGATACAGATTTCATTTCCACATGCTGCCAATTCCAAACGGGTGGCCAGACCTGCCCCCAAATCAGTGGGCAGAGGCTCAAAAACAAGTACTTTCCCTCCTAAACATGGGGGCTATTCAACTAGTACCAGAAGAGGAAAAGGGACAAGGTTTTTATTCCAGACCTTTCCTGGTACCCAGAAAAGACAAATCATGGCGTCCAATTCTGGACATGTCTACTCTAAACACCTTTCTGGACATTCCAAAATTCAAGATGCTGACTCTTCACCAGTTACTTTCTATGCTAGGCAAGGATGCCTGGTTGGCAACTCTTGACCTAAAAGAGGCTTGCCTGCATATCCCAATTGGAGAATCTTGCAGAAAATTCCTATGCTTCAAAGCAGGCTGCATGCAGTATCAGTTCTCTGCACTGCCCTTTGGCTTGTCTACTGCACCCAGGGTATTCACAAATTGCCTGGCTCCAGTAATAGCATTTTGCAGGCAAAGAAATATTCAGATATTTCCATACCTGGACGATTGTCTAGTTCAGGCAGAAAACCAGGCCATTCTTCTAAAACATCTGGCGTTTGTAAAAAGACTTCTAACCTGTCTAGGGTACACCATAAACGAAAAGAAATCTTAACTGGTACCCTCTCAAAAAATTACATTCTTGGGTGCAAGCTTCAATACAACTGCCCAGATGGCTTTCCTTACGCCAGAAAAGCAAATTCATTTGGTGACTTACTTCAAACAGGTGGCCACAAAAACCCTGCTATCTGCAAGGCAAATACTGCAAGCCTTGGGGTTTATGGCCTCATGCATTCTTCTAATTCCATATGCAAGACTACATATGAGGAAACTTCAGTGGTACTTAAAAAGTTCATGGAGTCAGCATTGTCAGAGTCTGGAAACAATGATTCCTATCATACCTTGCTTGCGCCTAGAGTTCCTATGGTGGGCAGAGGCCTGCCACCAAAACAAGGGACTGCCATTCACACCACTCCCTGCCGCCCAAACCCTAACTACAGACGCATCAGGCTATGCATGGGGGGCTCATCTGGCAGGGAAGTGCATTCAGAGCAAATGGAGCCCAAATCAAATGCACCTTCATATCAATCAAAAAGAAATGCTAGCAGTACAGAATGTACTGACAGCCTTCCAGGACTACCTTCATCCAGGAGAATTACTGATAAAGACGGACAACACCACGGTTATGTGGTACATTAACAAGCAGGGGGTACACATTCCTACCCCCTCTGCAGACTAGCCATGGCATTGTGAAACACAGCCTTGAGCTACCAAGTACAACTACAAGCTCAATTCCTGCCAGGAAAGCAGAATGTTCTGGCAAACGAACTAAGCAGAAATCTCATGGACCCTCACGAATGGAAACTGGAACCACGGATTTTCAACATGTTGACACACAAATGAGGGAGCCAGACATAGATCTTTTTGCCTCACCCCAGAACTACCAGGTGGACAAATTTTGCACAAGAACTCATTACAAAAAAGCCTGGAAAGTGGATGCTCTGTCCTTCAGCTGGAAAAACCTATCAGTCTATGCCTTTCCCCCTCTGCCTTTGCTCTCCAAAGTTCTACTAAGCTCCAGACTGGTCTCGCCAACACTGGTACCTACTCCTGTGCAGTGTGTCACACATTTCTCCGTGACACCTGCCTCAGACACCTTCCTTACTGTCTCACCAGGAGAACCAATTTCTGCACCCTCAGCTCCAAACATTGAATCCTGCAGCTTGGCTAATCACTTAAATTCACCCTTAGCATCCCTCAGCAAACCTGTGATGGATGTCATTTTGGAGGTAAGAAGACCTAATACTAGAAAATCTTATGCTGATAAATGGAAAAGATTCTGTGCCTGAAATCAATCTCAAGGGATGAGCACAGCAGTGCCCAATTTACCTCAGATTTTGCAATACTTAACTGAGATGCTTCACAAGGGCCTGTCTTTTTCTTCCATAAAAATCCATGCCTCAGCCATTTCAGCTCATTACAACACAGACCCCCCCCCCTTCTCTCATCATCTTCTAAAGCAGTATCTCAGAGGGACCAAAAACTTGAGACCACCCAAGAGAGCTCCAACCCCTGCCTGGGACCTTAATTTTGTTTTGGAGAAACTCACTCTACCTCCTTTCGAGCCAGCTGCAACTGCAGACTTAAAATTTCTTTCCTGGAAAACAGCCTTCCTTTTAGCAATCACTTCAGCTAGAAGGATATCTGAATTACAGGCCCTTATGGCAGTGGAGCCTTTCATCATCTTTCATGTGGACAGGGTGTCACTCAGGACCAATCCATCATTAATGCCCAAGGTGGTATCCAGTGTGATTCTTAATCAGTCCCATTCATTTGCCAACTTTCTTTCCCAATCCGCAGAACAAGGGAGAGTGGATTCTGCATTCAATGGATTTACACAGACAACTCAGATTCTACTTGGACAGGACTAAATCTCGAAGAAAATCTGAACAACTGCTGGTAGCATTTGCTGAAGGGGCAGAGGGGAAGGCTATTTCAAAGCAAACCATTTCTAAATGGATAAGCTATTGTATTAATTTCTGTTATAAGCACAATGGAAAACCTATCCCCCAGGGGATCAGATCTCATTCCACCAGGGCTGCATCTACTTCAGCAGACTTTCTCAGAGGTGTTCCTACCAAGGATATTCTAGAAGCTGCTACCTGGAGTTCAGTTCATACTTTTACCAAGCATTATCACTTACCAATTTTCTCTAAATCCAGCGCTGGCTTTGCCACTGCTGTTTTGCAGGGCCTTATAGCTGGTCCTAATGCTGTATAAATCCATCCTCCCAGCCTTAGCTTTGGGAATCTACCCAAATGTAATGACTGCAACAGTGAAACATGATGAACATAGTACAGATGTTCTTCGTGTTTCACTGTTGCAGTCATTACATTTGGGTAATCTGCTGGCAGGTTGCCCTTAGTCGGCCTGATTAACAAAGTCTTAGGTCCTGCTTCGGTTGCTGTCCCTTCTTCCATGACGTCAGGTCATCAGGGGTATAAGACATGCAGCCGATGCCATTACATCAGTCCTTCTTGCCACGCGGTGCCTGAAGCAGAAGCTGTTCGCAAGTGCCGGTTGGCCGACTCCTGAAATTTTCATTTTCAAGTTTCAGAACCGAAGTCTTTAATTAAAAAGCTAAGTACCCCGTTGGGGAAACTTTTTCTTGCTCCTTACCAATGTCAGTAAAAGTTAATAATTGCATTACTTGTGGGAAGCAAATACCTCATAAGGATTTTCATTTGTACTCTATTCCTTGCCTAGGCCCTGACCACAACATACCTTGCTGTCAGTTTTGTGCTAAATTTAATCAATGCACTATTAAATGTCTGTATATTTTTGCTTCTAAATATTTTGACTCACGCTTTAATTATCCAGAAATGTCATCGGTTAGCAATCTGACTACCGGAATTCCTAAAAAATGCAAAGAAAAAGACAGAGACAGGCCATCGAGATCCAAAACTGACGACGCTTCTCCTAAGCAAGTTCGCCGGTACTCAGGTGCTTTCGCAGCCCCTGATACCCGCTACTTCTGATTCGCAGGCCTCTACTGAGACCCATTCAGAGTCCGGTATGTCTCAAGATGCTTCAATTATGGAACCCACGGATGTTTCTACCTTAGATGGGTCCGGAACCGCTGTGCAGGCACCGGCTTCCGAGGGTGTTTTCAGGCCTACAGATTTGTATATTAGACCGATGCCATCTTCAAAACTAAGGCCAAAATCTAAATCTATGTGTAAAAAAAACGGTGCCTGGGCCACATGTGCAGGCCCCTATGCCTAAAAAATAAATGATCAAAATGGCTTAAGATTTAATTACTCTGATCAGGGGTAGCCACCCCCCCCCCCCCCACACACACACACACTAAGAGGCCTAGGCAAGACATTGATTATGAATCTTCTGAACAGGATTCTATTTCTTCTGACTCTTCTAATGAACAGGATTTGTCTACACCTATTTATGAGGACTCGGATGCAGAAGATTCCATTCCTTCTACTTCTCCCCCTGAGGATTTTTCTTTTGAGGAAACTTTACATACCTTACGGGAACATTTCCACTGGGAAAGTCAGGATTTCTCTGAATCTAAAAAGAGACTTAGGGATTTTCTTCTTCTTCCTCAACATAGGCCTTTGGCTATACCTCCTGTCCTAGACATTGTTGATGATGTTTTTTCAGAATCTAGTATGGCTCTGATTCTCTGCCTCTGGCTCCTTATAAGCCAGACAGATACTACAAGGTTCCTGAGTCCCACAAATTCCTTTTCAAAAACCCTATTGCAGATCCTGAAACAATTTCTCAGGATCCCAAGGACATTAAGGCCTCTACTGCTAAAAATCCTACCCCTTCTGATAGAGATTCCAGGGCACTGGATAGATGGAGTAAGAAGGTTTACTCTTCTGCAACCTTGGCCATCAGGGCTTTAAACTGTCAATTTCATATGCTTAAATACCAGCAGCATCATGGGACTGCTTAAACAGAAAATTATGTTAATTCCTGACTGTGTGGAAAATAAAGATTTACAGGATTTTTTTGCATTCAGCTCAACAAGTTGGAAAACATACTTTGCAATGTGGTTTTGATTCTTTGGAGGCCTCTTGCAGGGCTGCTGTAACTGGCCTCCGTGCTAAGAAAGCATGCTTGGCTCAAAGAGCATACTCTGCCTGATCATGTTAAAGCAAAATTGTTGGATGCTCCTTTACAACAGGACCGTCTCTTTGGTAATAAGGCTGAAGAAGTTTTAAAAAAGATGGAAGATAAAGCTAAATCTATGCAAACCGTGAAAGATTTCTTACAAGTCCAACCTCCAAGATTTAGTAGGCACTGGCCTACTATGAACTGGTCCTTTCCAGTTCCTTCGAGAGCCACTCAAGTCAAACCCAGACATTCCAAAGGCTCCAGGGTTCAGTCAAAAGGGACTTTTAGAACAAAACAATGGGGTACCTCCTCCTCCTCCAAATCTGGAAACAACAAGGCACCTCCCTATGGTAAGCAGTCTCAGTGACTTCCCTCTACACTTACCAAACACTTACCTTTCAGCCGCCCCTTTGGGGGGAAAACTGGCAACTTATAACCCAGGACAAATGGGTTTTAAATATAGTATCCCAGGGATAGAGATTTCATTTCCACTCGTTGCCGATCCCAAACTGATGGCCAGACCTGCCGCCAAATCAGTGGGCAGAGGCCCAGAAACAAGTACTGTCTCTCATGAACATGGGAGCTATTCAACCAGTCCCAGAAGAGGAAAAGGGACAAGGTTTCTATTCAAGACTTTTCCTGGTACCCAGAAAAGACAAATCATGGCATCCAATTCTGGACTTATCTACTCTAAACACATTTCTGGACATTTCAAAATTCAAGATGCTGACTCTTCAACAGTTACTTCGTATGCTGCGCAAAGATGCCTGGTTGGTAACTCTAGAGTTAAAAGAGGTTTACCTGCATATACCAATCAGGGAATCTTGCAGGAGATACCTCCGTTTCAAAGCAGGCTATTTGCATTACCAGTTCTCTGCACTGCCCTTTGGCTTATCTACTGCACCCAGGGTCTTCACAAAGTGCCTGGCTCCAGTAATTGCATTTTGCAGGCAAAGAAATATTCAAATATATCCATACCTGGATGATTGTCTAATTCAGGCAGAAAACAGGGACATTCTTCAAAAACATCTGGCATTTGTAAAAAAGGTTCTAACTTGTCTAGGGCACACCATAAATGAAAAGAAATGACAACTGGAACCCTCTCAAGAAAATTACATTCCTGGGTGCAAGCTTGAATACAACTGCTCAGATGGCTTACCTTACGCCAGAAAAGCAAATTAATTTGGTGACTTACTTCAAACAGGTGGCCACAAAAAACGCTATCTGCAAGACAAATTCTGCAAGCCTTGGGGTTCATAGCCTCCTGCATTCTTCTAATTCCATATGCAAGACTGCATATGAGGAAACTTCAGTGGTACTTAGAGAGTTTATGGAGTCAACATTGTCACAGCCTGGAAACAATAATTCCTATCGTACCTTGCCTGTAACTAGAGTTCCTATGGTGGGCAGAGGCTTGCCACCAAAACAAGCGACTGCCATTCACTCCACCCCCTGCCACCCAAACCCTAACTACAGACGCATCAGACTATGCTTGGGGGGCTCATATGGCAGGGAAGTGCATTCAGGGCAAATTGAGTCCAAATCAAATGCACCTTCATATCAATCAAAAAGAGATGCTAGCTGTACAGAATGCACTGACAGCCTTCAAGGACTGCCTTCATCCAGGACAATTAATGATAAAGACAGACAACACCACAGTTATGTGGTACATAAACAAGCAAGGGGGTACACACTCCTACCCCCTTTGCAGACTGGCCATGGCATTGTGGAACACGGCCTTGACCTATCAAATTCAACTACAAGCTCAATTCCTGCCAGGAAAGCTAAATTCTCTGGCAGACGAACTAAGCAGAAATCTCATGGACCCACACGAATGGAAACTGGAACCATGGATTTTCAACATGTTGGCACGCAAGTGGGGGAGTCCAGACATAGATCTTTTTGCCTCACCCCAGAAATATCAGTTGGACAAATTCTGCACAAGAACTCATCACAAAAAAGCCTAGAAAGTGTATGCTCTTTCATTCAGCTGGAAAAACCTTTCAGTCTATGCCTTTCCCCCTCTGCCTCTGCTCTCCAAAGTTCTACTAAAAGTCAAACAGGACAAACCAGAAATTATTTTGATTGCTCCAGACTGGCTTCACTAGCAGTGGTACCCACTCCTGCGCAATGTGTCACACCTTTCACCGTGGCACCTGCTCAGACACCTTACTTACTGTCTCAGCAAAACAACCAAATTTTGCACACACAGCTCCAAACTTTGAATCTTGCAGCATGGCTAATCACCTAAATTCACCCTTGGCACTGCTCAGCATACCTGTGATGGATGTCATTTTGGAGGCAAGAAGGCCTAGTACTAGAAAATCTTATGCTGACAAATGGAAAAGATTCTGTGCCTGGAATCAATTACAAGGGATAAGTACAACAATGCCCAATATTCCTCCGATTTTACAATATTGTAACTGAGATGCTTCACACGGGCCTGTCCTTTTCTTCCATAAAAATCCATGCCTCCGCCATTTCAGCTCATTACAACACAGAACATCCCATCTTCTCTCATCCTCTGCTAAAGCAGTATCTCAAAGGGGCCAAAAACTTAAGACCACGCAGGAGAGCTCCAACCCCTGCCTGGGACCTCAATTTTGTATTGGAAAAATTCACTCTCCCTCCTTTTGAGCCAGCTGCTACTGCAGACTTAAAATTTCTCTCCTGGAAAACAGCTTTCCTTTTAGCATTCACTTCAGCTAGAAGGATTTCCGAATTACAGGCTCTTATGGCAGTGGAGCCTTTCATTATTTTTCATGCAGACAGGGTGTCTCTCAGGACCAATCCATCTTCATGCCTAAGGTGGTATCCAGTGTGGCTCTTAATCAGACCATTCATTTGCCAACTTTCTTTCCCAATCCACAGAACAAGGGGGAACGGATTCTGCATTCACTGGATGCACACAGACAACTTAGATTTTACTTAAACAGGACAAAATCTCAAAGAAAATCTGAACAACTACTGGTGGCATTTGCTGCAGGGGCAGAGGGAAAGGCTATTTCAAAGCAGACTTATTTCCAAATGGATATGCCATTGTATTCATTTCTGCTATATGCACCATGGTAAAACTATCCCCCAGGGGATCAGATCTCATTCCACCAGGGCTGCATCTACTTCTACAGCCTTTCTAAGAGGTGTTCCTACCAGAGATATTTTAGAAGCTGCTAAGTGGAGCTCAGTTCATACGTTCACCAAATATTAACATTTACCTTTCTTCTCTAAATCCAGAGTCGACTTTGCCTCTGCTGTCCTGCAGGGCCTTATAGCTGGTCCTAATGCTGTATAAATCCATCCTCCCAACCATAGGTTTGGGAATCTACCCAAATGTAATGACTGCAACGTTGAAACACGAAGAACATAGTACAGTTGTGTACACTTACCATAAATGTAGATGTTCGAGTGTATTCGCTGTTGCAGTCCTGGTTACCTTCCCTCCAACTCCCTGTTTTTTTCTCTTACTATACCTCTTCTTTCCTTTACTATGCTTAAAAGCCTTTTTGGTGTATTTGCTTTTGTTTGGAGGCATATTTTTGTGTTTGTAATTACTTAAATATTTGGCTCCCCATTTGGGGGGGCACCTGACATCTGGGGCAAGAAAAACTGATGTAATGGTGTTGGCTGCATGTTTTATACCCCTGACGACCTGACATCATGGAAGAAGGGACAGCAAATGATGCAGGACCCAAGACTTTGTTAATCAGGCCGACTGCGGGCAACCTGCCAGCAGATTACCCAAATGTAATGACTGCAACAGTGAATATACTCAACCATCTACATTTATGGTAAGTGTACACAACTGTACTTTGTGTACACTTACCATAAATGTAGATGTTAGAGTGTATTCACTGTTGCAGTCCTGGTTACCCTCCCTCCCTCCAGCACCCTGTTTTTCTTTTACTATACCTCTTCTTTCTTTTATTTGCTTAAAAACCTTGTTGGTGTATTTGCTTTTGTTTGGAGGTATATTTTTGTGTTTCTAATTATATATATATATATGGGCAAGAAAAACTGATATAATGGTGTTGGCTGCATGTTTTATGCCCCTGATGACCTGACATCATGGAAGAAGGGACAGCAACTGACCCAAGACTGTTAATCAGGCTGACCTGCCAGCAGATTACCCAAATGTAATGACTGCAACAGTGAATACACTCGAACAACTACATTTACGGTAAGTGTACACAACTGTGCTTTCCTCCATGGGACCTTACTGTGGATGTTCTTCGTGTTTCACTGTTGCAGTCATCACATTTAGGTTATCTGCCTGCAGGTAGCCCTCAGATGACCTGAATACCAGAGCTGTGGCATTTCTGCGTCGGATGCTGTCGCTTCTTTCATGACGTCACGTCGTCAGGGGTATAAAACATGCAACTGATGCCATTACATCAGTCTTTCTTGCCGTGCGGTGCCCGAAGCAGAAACAGTTCACAAGTGTCAGTCGACCGACTCCTGAGATTTTCATTTTCAAGTTTCAGACCTGAAGTCTTCTAAAAGATAAGTACCCCTTTGGGGATCCTTTTTTCTTCCTCTAACCGGTCAGAAAAAGTTAATAATTGTCTTGCTTGTGGAAAGTAAATACCTCATATAGATTTTCATTCATACTGCGTCACCTGTTTAGGCCCAGACCACGACGTCCCTCGCTGTCAGTTTTCTGCCTTGTTCAACACCCGAACTATCCGCCGTCGAGCACTTTTTATAGCTAAATACTTTTGCTCTTGATCTCCGTACTCCGAAATGGCGTCGGTAGGCCTTCTGACTACCGATCTTCTGAAAAAACATAAGGATAAAGACAGAGACAGACTACATAGGTCCAAAACTGCCGACGATGCTACCTTTAAGCTAGTCGCCAGTCCTCCAGTACTCAGTGAGGCGCTTTCGCAGCCCCTGATACCCGCTTCTACAGATTTGCAGGCCTTTACTGAGACCCATTCGGAGTCCAGAATTCTGCAAGATGCTTCGACTGTGGAACCTGTGGATGTCTGTACCTTGGATGGATCTGGAGCTGCTGTGCAGGCACTGGATTCTGAGGGTGTATTCAGGCCTACCAATTTCTATATTAGACCAACTACTTCATTTCAAGCCAAAAATACTGAATTTCTCAGGCCTAAAGTTCGCACTACGCCTAGGAAACCTACGACCAAAGCTCATTCTCAGGCCCACAGCTCTCAAAAACAAATGATTAGAATAGCTGAAGACCTTATTACCTTAATTAGGGGAAGCCAGTCTTCCCCCTCAAAGAGACCTAGAACTGATTTTCCTTCTGATTCTTCTGAGCAGGAATCTGATATGTCTGTTCCTTCTGACTACCAGGACATACCCTTATCTACCTATGAGGTTTCTGATGCAGGGGATTCCATTCCCTCTGCTTCCGCTCCAGAAGAGTTTTATTTTGGTGAAACCCTGCATACCCTTAGGAAGCATTTCCACTGGGAATGCCAGGACTATTCTCAGTCCAAAAAGGGACTCGGAATTTTTAAACCTGCCTCAGCACAGGCCTCTAGCTATCCCTCCTGTTCTGGAGATTGTAGACGATGTCTTCTTGGAATCCAGCCTTACTCCAAATACTTTGCCTCCAGCTCCCAGGAAATCTGACAGGTACTATAGAGTAAAAACAAAAAGACAGCTTGGAAACACCAAAGCAAATTCTCTTTTAGTTTAATTCTCTCTCAGTTTAATGAAGCACTTTTCGTCTTGCACATGTGGCAAGACTTCATCAGAAACTGAACAAACTTCAACACAAGCAATATATACACACCCTTTTTGTCACATGACACTTCTAATTAAAATCTTGTGTCTTAAAGGCACATCCACATTATTGCTACTTAAAACATTTTTTTAAAAACAAACATGACTGACAATATTTTTGAACATCTCAACCCTTCCCTTCCTTCAGAATTGTTACCTGTAATGGTGATAGAAATATATATACAAACATACATATACTAACAATACTATATCTCAAATGATTGTGTTGACTCTCAAAATATAATATTACTTAGTTAACTAAGAAGTCAGAAACTTACACATTCGAGTCAAATGAAGTCAAATATCACAAATATGAACGCATTTTATAAAAATGCATACATACATTAACGTTTAAGATTTTTTGACTTCAGTATACTGTTTAAAGATATTGTCTCATTCAAACCCGGGTAAAACATTGCCCCAGTGCGTATTTTCCAACTTAACTCAAGTTGCTCAAGTAAAAGTGTAAGCGGGCCCCCCCAACTATCATCAATGACTGAATCAATTGCTTTGAACAAAAATGAATGTTGTGGGTAGGAAATAATGTGTCAAGCCAGTGCATTTTCTCTGTTAAGGGTCTTTATTTTATATAGATGTTTGTATACTCATTCTTTTAACCTTCTATCCGTTAATGTGGCGAAGAGAGAGAATTTGCTTTGGTGTTTCCAAGCTGTCTTTTTGTTTTTCGCTAGTTTG
Organism: Protopterus annectens; assembly: GCF_019279795.1. Taxonomy (NCBI): domain Eukaryota; kingdom Metazoa; phylum Chordata; order Ceratodontiformes; family Protopteridae; genus Protopterus; species Protopterus annectens. The sequence continues at coordinate 194,146,788 of NC_056746.1, read as the reverse complement.
TCTTACTTTGGTTCCTGTCTGTTGGAGTTTGTTATGGCTTTGGACAGTCCTTGTGGAACACCAACTATTCTTGACTTGACCCCACCATAACAGGATGGAGTAGGGCATTTGACACAGTTAATAGAACAATTATCTCAATGTATGAGCCAGTTACAGGCTAGAGTAGATGCCATTCCTTCTGTTCCTGCCATTGTTCAATCTTCTGCTTCTGTGTTGGTAACTGGAGGTGGTAGGCATCCCGATACTAGCTCAGTACCTCCCCATCTGAACTCACAAACCGGAAGTGTGATACCAACTGGAAGTGATGTCACACGAGCTGAACAATTGCACCAGAGGAGTAGTCCAGGTGGTGAAAGGGCGCCAAATGGCAGAGAACCTACAGGTTCAACAGCTACAGCATCTGGTTCAACAATTCTACCTGTTTTTTCCAACAAACAGCCAGGTAGTGTCAACCTTACTAACAATATAATAACTGACAAACGACTTAACATGAGAAGTTCTTTAGGATTTAATACCATGAAGGACTTGCCAACTTTTACTCAGTGGTTGGAAACGCCAATTCCTTTATTCCAATCGCAACCCAACCAATCAACACCTTCTGAAACAGAGGACTCAGGTAACATAGTTTCATTATTACAAAACTTTGACAAAAAACGTTTCAAATATAAAAAAAACTTTCTTTAGAAGTTACTTACTGTCAATGAAAACATTGTTCCCAAAGGCTTGCTTGCCCACCAATACCCTACGGAGTTAGAGCCAGGTTCATTGTTTCATAAAGAACTTATTGAGTTGTTTAACATTCAGGGACTTGCCCTGTTGAACCTGATGATTAAACATTATGAAACTTCTATTAACCTTCTACAACAAGAAGCTAGTAGCTTAGATGCTGCTATTAAGGGTCATGTAAACTTTTCAAGATATGCTTTTGATTACAACAGCATTTTTGACAGTATAGACCAACAAATAATGAAATTTAGAGAAATTAAAGTAAAAAAACTAGATAGAGACCGTAAAGCATATGGTGAGGGGAATGCTTACCCCCCCACCCCCAAGTTCACAAGTAGCAAAATCCAGCAATGCTGCTAAGAATGTATTTTTGTGTAACACAACAAACAGAAATGAATTAACACATGGTCTATCTGTCTCAAATGATAGTAGTGCACTTCCATCAGGTGAGGGACCTATGTTACCCCAACAGACAATTGTGAATAATACATCAGCTAATGCCCAAAACTTTCAGCATCAAGCCAACCAATACAATCTGAGATCAAAGAACAAGAAACCTCATTCCAACAACAACTACAAAGGGAAGAATTGGAAATGCAGGAGATGGTACCACCTCTTTTTGCACCAGCTTCCCCGACAACTAATGCTGCAGATTTTGGACTAAGGAACATCTTTATGAATAATGATAAAGATTTTAAAATTTACAATTTTTCTGATGTTACTATAGATCAACCATTGGTGGAACTATTAGCCAAGGGGTACACTTTTGTCCCCACAAGAAAAGCAGACTTAGTTAAAACTTTAATTGATTTAAAATTATTTGTGCGTAAACTCAATTTGTCTATGCTTTTTGTTGAGAATATTATGGTTCAGTCTAGTGCATTACACCCTTCAAGTACTTTTTGTCCCCCTTTACACCCAACTTTACAATGTTTTGAACTCATTTGTGAGTTGGATTTATATAATGTTTTAGGAGTGGGTAGTAATCATAAGGAGAATAAAAGGAAGAATGTGTTATCTGTAAATGTTACTAGTGAACAACTGTATTTATTACAACTAATTCAAGAAGCCCCAGTCCGTATTATGGCCCCAGATAAGGGAGGGGGGGGCTTGTTATTATGAATGTGGAGGACTACGCCAATAAAATGGACCAAATAGTCCAAAGTCCCACATATCAGTTGGTTTCACGTAATGAGTTAAACCAAGCAGATAGTAAAATAAAGTCTCATTTATATGAAATGTTGTTAGAAACTAGGATTACTACTGACTTGTTTAGATATTTATCTATGCCTTCCCCAAGGATACCTGTTTTGTTTGGTATCCCTAAGGTACATAAAAATGTGAATAATCCACCGATGTGACCTTTGGTGGATGCTAGGGCAAGTATAACTTACCCTTGGGCAAATGGGTAGACCAAAAGTTGAAGAAGTATGTAACTCAAGAGAAATATATATGTAAAGATTCTTGGTCGTTCTTGTCACAAATCAAGAATTTAGAATTCAATGCTGACTTCAATTTTCTAACAGTGGATGTGGTAGATTTATACTCTTCTATCCCCCATGTGGAAGGCATCGAACGAGTCAGTAGTTACCTGAGAGCTAAAGCAGTAGCCTCTGATGAGGTGGCTTTAATAGAGGAAATGCTTGACATAATCTTGTATAATAATTTCATTTTATGTAATGATAAGTTATATGTTCAAAAGACCGGTGTAGCTATGGGGTCACCCTGTGGGGCAAGTTATGCCAATTTGGTAATGGCCTCATGGGAACAAGAATTTATCTTTGGTAAACAAGAAGTGAAACAGTACATCCAGTTCTACACATGGTTTTTGGATGATATTTTTATCATTTTTGAAGGAAATAAGGAAGCAGCTAGTAAACTAGTAGATTATCTTAACACTACAGATTTCCTTTCCTTTCCTTATGTATTTGAAATGACCAGGATTTCATACTTGGATGTGGACCTTAGTAAAGATATGGAAAGGAATGCATATGTAGCGAAAATTTATAGAAAGGCCACATATTCACACTCTTTATTACATTTTAGCAGTTGCCATCCATGGCACCAAAAGAAATCAGTGGTGAAGGGCCAACTCGTGAGAGCTGCCCGTATGGTCACGTTGGACCAGGATTTCATGGATGAATGTAATAATTTGAGGTCAATGTTTGTTAGGAGAGGTTACCCAGTAGACTTTTTTGAGTGTCTACTGGAAGAAGTAAAATACAAGAGAGAACAGGGGTTGTATAAACCCATTTTGTCCATTGGTTTACAAAGTGTTATAATAAGTGACAGAGAATTACAACAAAAAGAAGTATGGAATTTAAGTTTAATAACACCCTATAGTAGTAATGCAAGGGAAATAATGTCAATTTTGAACAAAAATTGGGAAATAATTAGGAGAGATCCTCACCTTTCTTACAAGGTCAAAAGCAAACCCCGCATTATTTACAAGAGGGAGACTAATTTAAAGGAGTTATTACAACATAAAAAAACCACCCCACAGTGGAAGTGTGGCATGTACAAATGTGAAATGTGTAACTACTGTAAATACATGAGTACAGGACAAGACATTGAAGTTAAAAATATTAGTTTTAAAATCAAATTGAAGTACACTTGAGTCCAAGTTTGTGGTTTATGTAGCTCACTGTCAATGCTGTGCAGCGTTTTACATAGGTAAAATGGATAGAAGGTTAAAAGAACGAGTATACAAACATCTATATAAAATAAAGACCCTTAACAGAGGAAAATGCACTGGCTAGACACATTATTTCCTACCCACAACATTCATTTTTTGTTCAAAGCAATTGATTCAGTTGTTGATGATAGTCGGGGGGGGGGGCCCGCTTACACTTTTACTTGAGCAACTTGAGTTAAGTTGGCAAATACGCACTGGGGCAATGTTTTACCTGGGTTTGAATGAGACAATATCTTTAAACAGTATACTGAAGTTGAAAAATCTTAAACGTTAATGTGTGTATGCATTTTTATAAAATGCGTTCATATTTGTGATATTTGAATTCATTTGACTCGAATATGTAAGTTTCTGACTTCTTAGTTAACTAAGTAATATTATATTTTGGGAGTCAACACAATCATTTGAGATATAGTATTGTTAGTATATGTATGTTTGTATATATATTTCTATTACCATTACAGGTAAAAATTCTGAAGGAAGGGAAGGGTTGAGATGTTCAAAAATATTGTCAGTCATGTTTGTTTTTAAAAAATGTTTTAAGTAGCAGTAATGTGGATGTGCCTTTAAGACACAAGATTTTAATTAGAAGTGTCATGTGACAAAAAGGATGTGTATATATTGCTTGTGTTGAAGTTTGTTCAGTTTCTGATGAAGTCTTGCCACATGTGCAAGACGAAAAGTGCTTCATTAAACTGAAAGAGAATTAAACTGAGAGAGAATTTGCTTTGGTGTTTCCAAGCTGTCTTTTTGTTTTTCGCTAGTTTGTCTTACTTTGGTTCCTGTCTGTTGGAGTTTGTTATGGCTTTGGACAGTCCTTGTGGAACACCAACTATTCTTGACTTGACCCCACCACAACAGGATGGAGTGGGGCATTTGACACAGTTAATAGAACAATTATCTCAACGTATGAGCCAGTTACAGGCTAGAGTGGATGCCATTCCTTCTGTTCCTGCCATTGTTCAATCTTCTGCTTCTGTGTTGGTAACTGGAGGTAGTAGGCACCCCGATACTTGCTCAGTACCTCCCCATCTGAACTCACAAACCAGAAGTGTGATACCAACTGGAAGTGATGTCACACGAGCTGAACAATTGCACCAGAGGAGTAGTCCAGGTGGCGAAAGGGCGCCGAATGGCAGAGAACCTACAGGTTCAACAGCTTCAGCATCTGGTTCAACAATTCTACTTGTTTTTTCCAACAATCAGTCAGGTAGTGTCAACCTTACTAACTGACAAACGACTTAACATGAGAAGTTCTACAGGATTTAATACCATGAAAGACTTGCCAACTTTTACTCAGTGGTTGTAAACGCCAATTCCTTTATTCCAATCGCAACCCAACCAATCAACACCTTCTGAAACAGAGGACTCAGGTAACATAGTTTCATTATTACAAAGCCTTGACAAAAAAATTTTCAAATATAAAAAACTTTCTTTAGAAGTTACTTACGTCAATGTGTCAATGAAAACATTGTTCCCAAAGGCTTGCGTGCCCACCAATACCCTACGGGGTTAGAGCCAGGTTCATTGTTTCATAAAGAACTTATTGAGTTGTTTACATTCAGGGACTTGCCCTGTTGAACCTGATGATTAAACATTATGAAACTTCTATTAACCTTCTACAACAAGAAGCTACTAGCTTAGATGCTGCTATTAAGGGTCATGTAAACTTTTCAAGATATGCTTTTGATTACAACAGAATTTTTGACAGTATAGACCAACAAATGATGAAATTTAGAGAAATTAAAGTAAAAAAACTAGCTAGAGACCGTAAAGCATATGGTGAGGGGAATGCTTACCCCCCCCCCAAGTTCACAAGTAGCAAAATCAAGCAATGCTGCTAAGAATGTATTTTTGTGTAACACAACAAACAGAAATGAATTAACACATGGTCTATCTGTCTCAAATGATAGTAGTGCACTTCCATCAGGTGAGGGACCTATGTTACCCCAACAGACAATTGTGAATAATACATCAGCTAATGCCCAAAATTTTCAGCATCAAGCCAACCAATACAATCTGAGATCAAAGAACAAGAAACCTCATTCCAACAACAACTACAAAGGGAAGAATTGGAAATGCAGGAGATGGTACCACCTCTTTTTGCACCAGCTTCCCCGACAACTAATGCTGCAGATTTTGGACTAAGGAACATCTTTATGAATAATAATAAAGATTTAAAAATTTACAATTTTTCTGATGTTACTATAGATCAACCATTGGTGGAACTATTAGCCAAGGGGTACACTTTCGTCCCCACAAGAAAAGCAGACTTAGTTTAAACTTTAATTGATTTAAAATTATTTGTGCATAAACTCAATCTGTCTATGCTTTTTGTTGATAATATTATGGTTCAGTCTAGTGCATTACATCCTTCAAGTACTTTTTGTCCCCCTTTACACCCAACTTTACAATGTTTTGAACTCATTTGTGAGTTGGATTTATACAATGTTTTAGGGGTGGGTAGTAATCATAAGCAGAATAAAAGGAAGAATGTTTCATCTGTAAATGTTACGAGTGAACAACTGTATTTATTACAACTAATTCAAGAAGCCCCAGTCCGTATTATGGCCCCAGACAAGGGAGGGGGGCCTGTTGTTATGAATGTGGAGGACTATGTCAATAAAATGGACCAAATAGTCCGAAGTCCCACATATCAGTTGGTTTCACGTAATGACTTAAACCAAGCATATAGTAAAATAAAGTCTCATTTATATGAAATGTTGTTAGAAACCAGGATTACTACTGACTTGTTTAGATATTTATCTATGCCTTCCCCAAGGATACCTGTTTTATTTGGTATCCCTAAGGTACATAAAAATGTGAATAATTCACCTATGCGACCTTTGGTGGATGCTAGGGCAAGTATAATTTACTCTTGGGCAAAATGGGTAGACCAAAAGTTGAAGAAATATGTAACTCAAGAGAAATATATATGTAAAGATTCTTGGTCGTTCTTGTCACAAATCAAGAATTTAGAATTCAATGCTGACTTCAGTTTTCTAACAGTGGATGTGGTAGATTTATACTCTTCTATCTCCCATGTGGAAGGCATCGAACGAGTCAGTAGTTACCTGAGAGCTAAAGCAGTAGCCTCTGATGAGGTGGCTTTAATAGAGGAAATGCTTGACATAATCTTGTATAATAATTTCATTTTATGTAATGATAAGTTATATGTTCAAAAGAACAGTGTAGCTATGGGGTCACCCTGTGGGGCAAGTTATGCCAATTTGGTAATGGCCTCATGGGAACAAGAATTTATCTTTGGTAAACAAGAAATGAAACAGTACATCCAGTTCTACACACGTTTTTTGGACGATATTTTTATCATTTTTGAAGGAAATAAGGAAGCAGCTAGTAAACTCGTAGATTATCTTAACAACACTACAGATTTCCTTTCCTTTCCTTATGTATTTGAAATGACCAGGATTTCATACTTGGATGTGGATCTTAGTAAAGATATGAAAAGGAACGCATATGTAGCGAAAATTTATAGAAAGGCCACATATTCAAACTCTTTATTACATTTTAGCAGTTGCCATCCATGGCACCAAAAGAAATCAGTGGTGAAGGGCCAGCTCGTGAGAGCTGCCCATATGGTCACGTTGGACCAGGATTTCATGGATGAATGTAATAATTTGAGGTCAATGTTTGTTAGGAGATGTTACCCAGTAGACTTTTTGAGTGTCTACTGGAAGAAGTAAAATACAAGAGAGAACAGGAGTTGTATAAACCCATTTTGTCCATTGGTTTACAAAGTGTTATAATAAGTGACAGAGAATTACAACAAAAAGAAGTATGGAATTTAAGTTTAATAACACCCCATAGTAGTAATGCAAGGGAAATAATGTCAATTTTGAACAAAAATTGGGAAATAATTAGGAGAGATCCTCACCTTTCTTACAAGGTCAAAAGCAAACCCCGGATTATTTACAAGAGGGGGGCTAATTTAAAGGAATTATTACAACATAAAAAAAACACCCCACAGTGGAAGTGTGGCATGTACACATTTGAAATGTGTAACTACTGTAAATACATGAGTACAGGACAAGACATTGAAGTTAAAAATATTAGTTTTAAAATCAAATTGAAGTACACTTGTCAGTCCAAGTTTGTGGTTTATGTAGCTCAGTGTCAATGCTGTGCAGCGTTTTACATAGGTAAAATGGATAGAAGGTTAAAAGAACGAGTATACGAACATCTATATAAAATAAAGACCCTCAACAGAGAAAATGCACTGGCTAGACACATTATTTCCTACCCACAACATTCATTTTTGTTCAAAGCAATTGATTCAGTTGTTGATGATAGTCGGGGGGGGGGGGGCGCTTACACTTTTACTTGAGCAACTTGAGTTAAGTTGGCAAATACGCACTGGGGCAATGTCTTACCCGGGTTTGAATGAGACAATATCTTTAAACAGTATACTGAAGTTGAACAATCTTAAACGTTAATGTGTGTATGCATTTTTATAAAATGCGTTCATATTTGTGATATTTGACTTGAATATGTACGTTTCTGACTTCTTAGTTAACTAATATTATATTTTGAGAGTCAACACAATAATTTGAGATATAGTATTGTTAGTATATGTATATGACCGAAGCGACTGAGGCATTCAACCCAGCTGACACACCTAACCTGCTACGCAACACTGACAATGATGGTCCGGTCACTAGAGCTGAATTCAATCAGCTGTTTAACATGTTAGCTGAATTAAAAAGTTGTATCAATGGACAACAAGTAAACAACACTCACAGTATTCGCACTGAGAATGAGAAGGATGGTGAAACTTCCAGGAACTCAAGGGCAACTCGTAACCGAACAAGAACAGCTTTGGAACCACATGCTGAATCGCAAGGCGACTTTTCGAACGGAAATACTACCACCCAGAAAAGCAACAACGCTTCACATTCAAAGCGTAACAAAGAGCAGCCTAAAGAATTTAATTTTGCCTCTTGGGCGAACCAAACTTTCCGGTTCAACAAAGGTACTGTTAACTCTTCTAATCCTGCCCCAATTGAGGCAGATTTTGACGACTTTAGGAACAAACTGTATATTTTAAGAAGTAACCAATGTGAACTGGATTATTTACGGGAATGTGTTAGGGTAAAACGTGTACCAAAGGGGTTACGTTTATTTAAGTTTCCAAATTTTGTAAAGCATGGTTCAACACATTACAACCAGCTCTGTGAGATATTCGACAGAGCTGGTTTAGAGGTTTTACAAGTTATGATTGCTGAATATGAAAATAAAGCAAATGTTGTTACAGAAGATTTAGAAATATTGCACCAAACTGTCATTTCTGATTCTGATTACGACATGATTAGGCATGATTATGACAAACTGTTTAATGAAGTCGATCAGTTTTGCATGAAAATTACCAACAGAAAAATTAGAAAGTTAGACAGAGATTTACACGAGTACAGGGACGGCTTGGCATATCCTTGCCACAACAAAACAACTTACAACACAAGAACTTATAGTGCAGTAGACAATGGTGTAGATGATGTCTTTCACAAAAATTACAATGAACCCCCCCGTAGAAGTGAGAGACTAGCCGAAAGAGATAGAAGGCAAAGAAATCAGGATTTACCCCAACGCCCCGGGAGACCGGGGGGTGTTGGATTCAAACAGCAGAGGACAGGGGGGAGGTGGAATTACAATTAGAATTTGTTTCAAACTTATCCACACACCCCTTGTCAACAACTAACTATGACTCTAACTTATTAGTTGAGGACATTTTACACCAAAACAGAATCACAGTTACAAAAATATCTAACTGCAGATTGTTTAAAATAAACAACTTTACCATCTATAACTACACTGATACTGAAGTAGATCTCACAGCTTTCAACATTTTTACTAAGGGATTACATTTTGTGCCAACAAAAAACTCAGATTTGGCTAACTTGTTGGTGGAACTTAAGTTATTCACCAGGGGTTTAAATCTGAAGCACTTCTCTAAAGGCAAGGTTGATCAAAACAACAGCCTGCAGAGAAAAAGTATTTTTAATCCTCCTATGCATCCACTTATCAAGTTATATGAAGAACTGGTTGAAAATGAACTGCGCCGCATGGAGAACACTGGACCCAGCCAAACCAACATTAATATTGACGAGTTGAAATTTATTACCAAGTTAAGGAAAGAAGGTATCCGAGTAATGAAGCCTGACAAAGGGGGTGGGATTGTACTCATGTACGATTCCAATTATGAATCATGTATGCACAGTTTGTTACACGACTCAAGTCAATATGAACTTACTTCTCGTAACGAACACAACATTGCCATAGCTAAAATCAATTACACCCTCTATGATTATTTAATGCAAGGTTTCATTAATGAGAAATTATACAACTTTCTCAAAGTTATTAAACCACAGACTCCCGTCATCTTCGGGATACCTAAAATACACAAAGGTATTGACCCTGTTCCTTTCAGACCTATAGTTTCAGGGGCAGGCGGAACAACAGAACCAATAGCCAAATTTATTGACTATGTTATGAAAAAACATAGCACTGCCCTCACAAATGTATGTAAAGATTCATGGGAATTTTTAAGAAATTTCCCCAAAGATAAATTCAATGCTTCAACATTAATGGTAACTGTGGACGTAAAAGATCTTTTTCCCAGCATTCCACATACTATCGGCCTGAACTGTTTTTTGGATTTTCTTAGGTTAGAAACTAATCTAAGCAACAACTTTGTCAATTTAATGATTGAGATGATGGGTGTAGTTTTGGAAAACAACTTTATGTTGTTTAACGGTGAATTGTTTAAACAGCTCAAAGGTGTAGCGATGGGTGCTGCTTGCGCCACCATCTATGCAAACATCGTTCTTCATAGGTGGGAGCAGGCATACATTTTTCAAACAGTTTGGGCACAACATCTAACCTTCTACTGCAGATATTTGGATGACATCTGCCTTATTTGGAATGGCACTGAGGAACAACTAACAAAATTTTTAGAGTATATTAACACAACAACTGATTTCCTTAGCTTCACCTACAACATTAATGGAAACGAACTTAACTATTTGGATGTAACCATCTTCAAAGATGAGAAAACTGGGGAATTATGCTCAAAAGTTTTCAGAAAACCAACATTCTCAAACTCACTACTGCATTTTGAAAGCCAACATCCTTTCCATCAAAAGAAAGGTATCCTTAAAGGACAAATGATCAGAGCTTCAAGAATGTGCAGTAGCTTGGATGAGTTCTTGAAAGAAACTAAAACACTTCATCAAATGTTTTCTGAAAGATCCTACCCCGGTGATTTAATAGACTCCATTACCAAAGAAGTTTTAGCTAAAAGAAATTCCCTATACCCCCCTTTGTTGGGTTCTATGGTAGCCAATTTCTCTCAAACCAGGGAGAAAGGCACACATTCCAACACCCAAGGTGAAAATTTTATTTACACTTTTTCAAATGACTCTACTTTGATAGAAAACACCATCAAAAGATTTTGGTTTGTACTACAAAACAACGAAGAGTTAAAACAGAACATATCAAACAAGCCTAATTTTGTTAGAAAAAGAGGGCAAAATTTGAAAGCCATTTTTGAAAAAAGGCAAAATAGTAGAGGGTTGAAAACTAACAAGGTTAATGGCACTTACAGATGTGGTGCCTGTAAACAGTGTTCTGTAGTTATTAACGACAACCACATGTATTTAAGGGCACGTCACATCAACATCAAACCAGTAGGACATTTTTCCTGTGCTACTAAAGGTGTTGTCTACATTGGATTATGTTCTACCTGCGGGAGTTTCTACGTAGGTAAAACAGAGCGTGAATTCAGAAAAAGGCTTTACGAACACGCTTATGAAATTGACAACAAAAAGGAGAGTAATGCCTTTTACAAACACTCTCTTGAATGCCCCAACCTGAAACTGTGTTTTATGGTGCTTGAACAGTTAAATCCCCACATTAGAGGGGGGGATTGGGAATCCACACTCGAGTTCAGAGAACTCATTTGGCAGCTTAGGTTGAATGCAGGTAAACCACCAGGACTTAATGGTTCAATCAGCATCGGCTCACTACTCAGGTTAAGAAGAGCCAGGTTATAGGCCACTAATATCAAATGTTCTTGTACATTTGGTTTATGATTTTTCACATTTTATTTAAATCTAGGTTGGCATTATTTGTCACCGGTTAAAACATGTAAGTATTTTTAAAAAAAGTTGACTGACTGACATTAAATCATGACAAGTCAGAAAGGTTACACTACCTGACAGTCAAAATGTTTAAACTGTCTTTTTTTAAATTTTAATTATTTTAGTGAAATGTTTAAATCATGATTTTATTTTGTTTAAATGAACATATCCATTTTAAACACACAATAGAAATCAACATGCCATCTCAAAAGCAAATGACTACACTTTGTTTACAATATATTTCAGGTTTTTTGGTTAGGTTAGGGTTAATAATTAACTAGACATTAAAACACCAATTCACAACTAATTAACTACACTATTTAAACATTCTGGTGTAACTTGTTTAATGTCTTGACTTGATAAAGCCTGGAATATACCAGGCGAAAGCGCTTGTCTTACTGATTTTTATCGTTTTGATATTTTCAAAATAAACTGCTTTTTACTACGCTGGTTGGATCTTTGTCTCAGTTGGTGGTCACTGACTATCATTTTACTGGATTTATCTTTCTTCACAAGTATATGTATGTTTGTATATATATTTCTATTACTATTACAGATAAAAATTCTGAAGGAAGGGAAGGATTGAGATGTTCAAAAATATTGTCAGTCATGTTTGTTTTTAAAAAAAATGTTTTAAGTAGCAATAATGTGGATGTGCCTTTAAGACACAAGATTTTAATTAGAAGTGTCATGTGACAAAAAGGGTGTGTATATATTGCTTGTGTTGAAGTTTGTTCAGTTTCTGATGAAGTCTTGCCACATGTGCAAGACGAAAAGCGCTTCATTAAACTGAAAGAGAATTAAACTGAGAGAGAATTTGCTTTGGTGTTTCCAAGCTGTATTTTTGTTTTTCGCAAGTTCTTCTTACTTTGGTTCCTGTCTGTTGAGGTACTATAGAGTACCTGACTGTCTCAAATTCCTTTTCAAAAATCCTCCCGTGGATCCAGAGACCATTTCCCAAGGATCAAAAGGCATTAAGGCTACTACTGCCAAGAATCCTACCCCTTCTGACAGGGATTCTAGGGCTTTAGATAGATGGGGTAAGAAGGTATACACCTCTGCTACTGTGGCCATTAAGGCTTTAAATTGACACTTTCATATGCTAAAGTATCAGCAGCATATTATGGAGCTAATTAAACAGAAAATGATGTTGATTCCTGACTGTGCAGAACACAAAGGTTTACAAAACTTAATGCATTCTGCTGACCAAGTTGATAAGCATACTTTGCAGTGTGGTTTTGATGCTTTAGAAGCATCTTGTAGGGCTGCTGTCACTGGGTCTGTTCTTGGAACGCATGCTTGGCTTAAGGAACAAAACTTGCAGATCATGTCAAAGCAAAATTACTGGATGCACCCTTAAACCAAGAGCGCCTATTTGGCAATAAAGCAGAAGAAGTTCTCAAAAGGATGGAAGAGAAAGCTAAATCTATGCAAACTGTTAAAGATTCCTTACAAGTACAGCCACCTAGATTCAGTAGGCATTGGCCCTCAAAGAACTGGTCCTTTCCAGTCCCTTACACACCTTCTCAGTCCAAACCCAGGGGCAGCAGACCCCCAAGACTTCAGTCTCAGGATATGCATAGAACTAAGCAGTGGGGTGCTCCCACGTCCAAAACAGGGAGTAGCAAGCCACCCCCTATGGTAAACTTGCACAATAACTTATCCTTAACTCCCCCAAGCTTTGCTCAAGTGCTTGCACCTTTAGGAGGAAAACTCGCCCTGCATGCAAAAAACTGGGAATACATTACCCAAGACAAATGGGTTTTAAACATTGTTTCCCAAGGATACAGATTCCACTTCCACTCACTACCAACCCTAAGTGGATGGCCAGACCTCCCCCCAAACCAGTGGGCGGAGGCCCAAAAACAAGTATTTTCTCTCCTCGGCATCAAGGGTATTCAACCTGTCCCAGCAGAACAAAGGGGACAAGGCTTTTATTCAAGACTGTTCCTGGAGCCCAGAAAAGAAAACTCCTGGCGTCCTAACCTGAATATATCTGTTCTCAACACCTTTCTGGTGATTCCAAAATTCAAAATGCTAACTCTCCAACAGCTGCTTACTATGCTAGCCAGGGATTCCTGGCTGGCAACCCTAGACTTTCACATCCCCATCAGTGAATCTTGCAGGAAATACCTTCGCCTCAGGGCAGGCTCTATGCACTATCAGTTTACTGCACCCAGGGTATTCACAAAGTGCCTAGCTCCAGCCATTGCTTTTTGCAGGCAGAGAAGTATTCAGATTTACCCATACTTGGACGATTGCCTGATTCAGGCGGAAACTCAGGACTTGCTACTACAGCACCTGGCATTTGTAAAGAGACTTCTAACTTCGCTGGGATACACCATCAATGAAAATAAATCACACCTACTACCCTGACAACAGATTGTATTCCTGGGAGCAATCTTGAACACAACTTCCCAGATGGCATTCCTCACTCCAGAGAAACAAATTTATTTGACAACTTACTTCAACCAACTGGCCCCAAAAACCCAGCTATGTGCAAGGAAAATACTGCAAGCTCTGAGGTTCATGGCCTCTTGCATTCTGTTAATTCCATATGCAAGACTGCATATGAGGAAACTTCAGTGGTATCTAAAAAGTCTATGGTGTCAACATTCTCAGTATCAGGAAATAATAATTCCTATCATTCTATGTCTAAGGGCAGAGGCCTGCTACCACAACAAGGGACTCCCTTTCACTGTACCCCCTGCCACCCAAACCCTAACAACAGACGCATCAGACTATGCATGAGGGGGGGCTCACACGGTAGGGCAGTGCATTCAGGGCAAATGGAACCCAAAGCAGAGGCACCTGCATATCAATCAAAAAGAAATGTTAGCTGTACAGAATGCTCTGACAGCCTTCAAAGGCCTTATTCTTCCAGGACAACTATTGGTAAAGACAGACAACACCTCATATGTTCTTCGTGTTTCACTGTTGCAGTCATTACATTTGGGTAATCCTGCTGGCAGGTTGCCCTCAGTCGGCCTGAATTCCAAAGTCCTGGGTCCTGCATCGGCTGCTGTCACCCCTACCCTGATGACAGGTCATCAGGGGTATAAAAGAAGTAGCCAACGCCATTTTCTTCAGTCTTTCTTGCCATGTGGTGCCCAAAGCAGAAGCAGTTCGCAAGTGCCAGTTGGCCGACTCCTGAGATTTTTGTGTTCGAGTTTCAGACTCAAAGTCTTCAATAAAGCTAAGTACCCCGTTAGGGAAACTTTTTTCTTGCTCCAGACCGATGTCAGAAAAAGTTAATAATTGTATTTCTTGTGGAAAGCAAATACCTCATAAGGACATTCATTCTTACTGTATTCCTTGCCTAGGCCCTGATCACAATGTTTCTGGTTGTCGGTTTTGTGCTAGATTTAACCAATGCACTATTAAGCGTCAGTATGACTTTGCTTTAAACTATTTTGGACGCCGGTTTAATTATCCAGAAATGTCATCGGATAGCCACCCGACTACCGGAGTTCACAAAAAACGCAAAGAAAAGGAAAGAGATAGACAACCGAGGCCCAAAACCGAAAAAAGAAGCTTCTCCTAAGCCAGTCGCCAGTTCTCAGTGAGGCGCTTTCGCAGCCCCTGTTGCCCGCTACTTTAGAGTTGCAGGCCGCTACCGACTCCCATGTGGAGTCGGCTATGCCGCTGGAAACTCAAAGTATTGGAGCCTCGGACACTATTCCCACAGATGGGTCCGGAGCCGCTGAACAGGCACCGGCTTCTGAGGGTGTATTCAGACCTAAACATCTTTACATTAAACCAATTTCAGCTTCAAAGGCAAAGACTAAGGCACCTTCTAAAGCAAAGAAACAAACTCCAGAGCCACGTGGCCAGGCCTGTATGCCCAAAAAACAGGTGCTCAAAATGGCCAAAGACTTGATTACCTTGATCAGGGGTTCCCATCCCCCTCCTGATAAGAGGCCTAGGCAAGAGACTGACTGAATCTTCAGATCAGGTTTCTATTTCTTCTGAGTCCTCCTCTGACCAGGAATATTCTCTTCCCCCCTATGAGGATTCTCATGCTGAAGAATCTATACCTTCAGCTTCTCCTCCAGAGGACTATTCCTTTGGGGAAACCTTGCATACCATGAGGGAGCATTTCCACTGGGAGAGGCAAGATTTTTCAGAATCTAAAAAGAGGCTCAGGGATTTCCTTTCACTACCTCAGCACAGGCCTCTAGCCATTCCACCTATGTTAGACATTGTAGATGATGTGTTTTCGGAGTCTAGTCTGACCCCTGACTTATCTCCAGCTCCTGTTAAGCCTGACAGATATTACAGGGTTCCTGACTCTCATAAATTCATTTTTAAAAACCCTGCTGCAAACCCAGAAACTATTTCACAAGGTCCCAAAGGAATTAAAGCTTCTGCTGCAAAAAACCCTACCCCCTCTGACAGGGATTCTAGGGCACTGGATAGATGGGGAAAAAGGTTTACACATCTGCTACCTTAGCTATAAGGGCCTTAAACTGTCATTTTCATATGCTCAGATATGAGCAACATGTCATGGGATTGCTTAAACAGAAAATGGTGTTAAACTCTGAATGTGCAGAAAACAAGGAAATGCAGGATTTATTGCATGCAGCTGAACAAGTTGGAAAGCATACTTTGCAATATGGTTTTGATTCTTTGGAGGCCTCCTGCAGGGCCACAGTTACAGGTTCTGTAATTAAGAGGCATGCTTGGGTAAAGGAACAAAATCTGCCTGATCATGTCAAAGTTAAATTATTAGATGCACCTTTACAGCATACTTTGTTTGGTGTTAAGGCAGAAGAGGTGTTAAAGAAAATGGAGGACAAAGCTAAATCTATGCAAAGATTTTTTACAAGTACAGCCACCTAGGATTAGTAGACACTGGCCTACAAAGAATTGGTCCTTTCCTGTGTCAAACAGACCTCAAAGGGGCAGATCCAGATGCCCTAGAGGCAGATCCCAGGCACAAGGTTCATACAGGTCAAAGCAATGGGGTGCTTCTACCTCCAAAGTTGGAGAAGACAAATCACAACCATACAGGAAACAGTCCCAATAACTTCCCCCTGCCTGCACCAAGCACTTATCTCCTGGCAGCACCCTTAGGGGGAAAATTAGCACTTTTTTCTCAAAATTGGCAAATTATAACACAGGACAAGTGGGTTCTAAATATCGTGTCACAAGGCTACAAGTTCCATTTCCATACCCTGCCAAAGGCAAACGGCTGGATAGATCTGCCAAAAAATCAATGGGCAGAGGCACAAAAACAAGTCTCATCCCTCATGGACATGGGGGCCATTCCACAAATACCAGAGCAAGAGCAGGGACAAGGATTTTACTCTAGACTTTTCTTGGTACCCAGAAAGGACAAGGCGTGGAGACCAGTACTGGACCTATCTATTCTGAACACATACCTGGATATACCAAAATTCAGGATTTTGACTTTGCTTCTGCCCATGTTGGGCAAGAACGCCTGGCTTGTGACTTTAGACCTAAAAGAGGCATACCTGCATGACCCAATCAGACAATTATGCAAAAGATACCTCAGATTCAAGGCTGGCTCAATGCATTACCAATTCTCTGCACTGCCCTTTGGCTTATCTACTGTGCCCAGGGTCTTTACAAAGTGTGTGGCACCAGTAATTGCATTCTGCAGACAAAGAGGAATACAAATATATCCTTACTTGGACGACTGTGTAATTCAAGCAGAGAACAAGGACATTCTTCTACAGCATCTGGCATTTGTGAAAACACTTCTAACATGCCTAGGGTACACAGTCAACGAAAAGAAATCAAAACTAGTACCCTCTCAAGAGATAGTATTCCTGGGTGCAAGCTTAAATACAACTGCCCAGATGGCTTATCTCATGCCAGACAAAGGCAACTGACTACCTATTTCAAAATGTTGGCAACAAAGGCCCAGTTATCTGCAAGAAAAATTCTGCAGGCTTTGGGCTTCATGGCATCCTGCATCCTATTAATTCCATATGAAAGACTGCATGTGAGGAAACTTTAATCTTACCTAAAAAGTGTTTGGACTCAACATTGCCACAGCCTGGAAACAATGATTACTCTCATCCCCTGCCTGCAACAGGAGATGTAATGTGATCCTATCTTGCCTACATTCATTACTGATGGGTTCGGAGCCGATTCTCGGCTCCGACCCGGCCACTATAACTAGCACAAAGTCTCTCATTGGCTGGGCTAACCCTGTATCCCAGGATGTATCACGCCCAAACCCCCAGATCTCGTTTGCTGCTCCTAGAGTAACGACATGGTCTCAACTTGGCTGTGGCTAAGTACCCTTTCTTTGTCTTTTCAATTATAGAACTTTGAGTATTATTGTTATATCAAAAACTATTCTAATAGCTACGTTGTCGGTTGTATCCGTGGTTTTGTCTGATTGTGTTTGTGGTTGGTAATCCTTCTGTTGGCGGGCTAGGCCCGTTTGAGTTAGAGGGCCTTTGCCCTATCTTGAGTGGTTATTGTACAGGCGTTTAAGTTAGGGCCTCCCCCCCCACCTTCTGTTGCGAGTGTGCTTGTGATTGTCTATTTTTTTTTTGAATATTGTTGCTGCTTATTGATTGTTCCTTATGTCGGGCAAGGAACCTAAAGAGCATAAGCCATCTGGCTTTAAGAAATGCACTAAATGTGCTTACAAAATGTCGCTAATTGATGGACACGCCAACTGTGTATATTGTCTCGGTGCCATACACTTGCAGGAATCCTGCAGTGTGTGTCATGCTTTCTCTGGCAGGGTGTTACAGGAGAGAAAAAATAAACTTATCCTCAAGGGTTTGATTAAACCCTCCTTTGAGGAAACTTTGGCTTCCTCTCCTCCCTCTGAGAAACCTAGATCAAAGTAAAAAAATGAAGTCTCCGGCTCCATCTAGTTCTTCGGAATCTCCGGAGAAAAGATCTAAGACTACTTCTCCTTCCTCGGCTCCACTGGTCTTGGAGCCGCAGGAAACACCATCCAAGGATATGTCTCATTCCTCGGCTCCACTGGTCTCGTAGCCGCAGGAAGTATTGTCTACTGCGGGGTTAGCTTCTTCGACTCCACGGTCGTCGGCACCGAAGGAGGTTGTGGTAGTTCTCGAGCCTACTTCGGCTCTGATCCTTTTGGAGTTGTTCCCCTACCTTTATCTCGGTTCTGACTGAGAAGGTTTCTCTGCCCCCGTCGGTCTCCTCTAAGTCCTCCAGGCTCTCGGATTCGGATGTCGATAGGGTGGTCCAGAGGCTCCTCTAGTCGCCAGTGTTAACTAAATTATTTTCGGCTCCAGCCCAATCAGCTCCGGAGCCAGCTACTATATCGTTTCAGTTTCTTCCTCCTCCGACAACCTCGGTGTCATCAGAGCCGGAGTCTGCCGAATCTAGTGAAGTCCCTGGGTCGGCTCCGAAACCTCCCGTGAGTCTTTCGGATCCGACATCGGCTCCAACCTTTTCCATTCCTTTTACAGGTTTTGGTACTCGGGTGTCCTCAGTCGGACCCGAGGGGGATACATCGGGGCTTCAGACTGCGGCTCCGAGTCTCCCCCTTGGTGCTTCGGCTAGGGGTACCCCGACTCCGGTCATGGTCTCAGAGGCGGATTTTTCATCTGATTCTGGTGGACCTGCCTTCGAGGCTATGAGGAGCGAGCTGGTCAAGTCCATCGTGACTTCACCTGAATCAGCAACTCCTTCCCTAGACACTGCGACTAGAGCTTCTGGTGCCCCTCTATCTCTGGACAGCGGGGCTCCCGGGCCTGAGGATACCTCCATGTGTGGTCCCCTACTTTCTGAGGGCCCTAAAGAGTCTGTCCCTGAAGAGCCTCCCAGGGAGAAGTTGTGTAAGAGGAAGCACATAGACTCCCCAGATGAGTCTGTCACCTCAGACACTGACCTCGATGATGCAGAAGGGTCCCCGAAGTCGTCCTCAGATGATGTATCGTTCTCTGATATTCTGGAGATCTTGAGACAGCGGGGTGACTGGCCTTCCAAAAACCCTTCTGAGGAGGAGTCGGTCTTCCTCAAGGCCTTCGGAGCCCAGCCTTCCGCCTCCTGGGTGTCTCCATCCTTCGATGAATTATTGGATTTTATTTGTCGAAGGGTGTGAGAACACCCTGACTCTGTGGAACCAGTTCCTAGCCGCCCCAATAAGTTTTTATCTGCGCTGCCTGGAAAAGAATTTCTGACCAAGGGAGTACCTGTGGATGCCATGGTGGTGGTGTCCGCCACCCAGCAGGATGTGGCGGAGGCTTCTACCTCCATCCATCCTCCTAATAAGGAGTCTAGGAATATGGATAGGTATGGGAAATGTACCCTGTCTTCAGCGACCTTTACCTTGCAGTCGCTGAATTACTTGTGTCATTTTACGCGGCTCCAAAGGGATCTCATAAAGGAGTTGGGAGATACCCTGTCGGGTAACCTGCCTGAGGCGTTGGCCCAGTCTGTTAACGCCCAGCTGTCTACCCTTTCTTCCATCGTCAACTCATCCATGAGGCTCATATCTTATGCAGCTGAAGGGGCGGGTAGAGCAGCGAGTTCGGGCATAGCCCTTAGGAGGCAAGTTTGGATGCGCTTGTGTCATTTTGCGGACGCTTTCAAGTCTTCTTTCACGGACGCCCCATTCGATGGGTCCTCCCTTTTTGGACCCAAAGTGAAAGACACCCTCACTAGATGTGAGCAGGAGGGCAAGACTTTGTCTGCCATTTGGGGCCCATTTTTCACTTCCCACTAGGCCTTATCCCAAGGCTCAGAGGGGAGGGAAAATGTGGTTCAGAAAATCTCAAAAGTCTTCTCCTGCCCATCAAAGTGACCCCCCCCCCTCCAGGGGCAGAGGAGGGGGGAATTTTAATGGAAGATGTCACCCTAGAGGCAGTGGAGGCCCCCGCAATACAGGAGACCACAAGTCCTTTCGTGGTTCCTCCTACCAGCGTCCCTGAGGGATTACCCAACTGTGCGTCTCTGGAGCCAGTCGAGGGTCATTTTTCAGAGCATCTTCAGGCCTGGGAGTCCATCACTAAGGATCGATGGGTGCTTTGTATCATCACCGGAGGTTACATCATTCCCCTTTTTCGTTCCCCCCCTCCGTCAAGGAAAATCCCAGACGTTCCACCCAGTCAACGGGATCAGGCTGCAATAGAGGTTTCAAAGCTGCTAGAAAAGGGAGTCATCCAACCAGTCCCCGCAGACCAGATCGGATTAGGAACTTACTCAAGGTTATTTTTTGGTGCCAAAAAGAACAGGGGACTTGAGACCCATTCTGGATCTCAGCCATTTAAACTGCTTTGTAAAGAAGTCCAAGTTCCGAATGGTCACTTTGCAATCCATTTTCCCATTGCTGGAAAAAGGAGTGTGGATGTGCTCCCTCAACCTCAAGGATGCCTATTATCACATCAAGATAAACAAGGCTTCCAGGAATCTTTTACACTTCCGGCTGGGAGCCAGTCATTTTCAATTCCGGGCCCTGCCCTTTGGTCTCACCACAGCCCCCAGGGTGTTCACCAAGTGTCTGGCAGTGGTGACAGCTCACCTGA
Source organism: Protopterus annectens (assembly GCF_019279795.1). Classification (NCBI taxonomy): domain Eukaryota; kingdom Metazoa; phylum Chordata; order Ceratodontiformes; family Protopteridae; genus Protopterus; species Protopterus annectens. Next base: position 194,125,729 of record NC_056746.1, on the reverse strand, counting down.
GACGTCTAGGATTCCAGGTGTTTCCTTATCTAGATGACTGGCTCCTCACCGCCTCCACCAGGCATCTACTTGTTCAAGCATGAGAGCTACTGTCAAATTGGGCCATCTTCTAGGGATTTCATTCAATTGGGCAAAGTCTGTATTGCTGCCATCACAGCGTGTTGCCTTTACCGGCATTGAGCTAGACTCTGTAGCGATGAGAGCCTTTCTACCAACAGAGAGAATAAAAGTGTTACAGGCCCAAGTCCTGGCTTTACTACCCTGCAGAAAAGCCCAAGCCAGGAGGGTTCTTCAGTTGTTGGGATCAATGGCAGCTACCATTCTCCTAGTTCCGCTGGCCAGGTTACACATGCAAATACTTCAGTGGCTCCTTTCGGCCCAGTGGTCATATCAAGAATGCCCCTTGTCCCACCTGATCCTCATCATGGTGAGATGCCGGCAAGATCTGCATTGGTGGCTTCTCTCCTCCAATCTGGACCAAGGGAGACCCTTGAGCTCCCCGTCCCCTATTGCCACAGTAACCATGGACGCCTCCCAGATAGGGTGGGGGGGGCATTATCTGGGTGAGACGGTCCAAGGTACGTGGCAAGACCATGAGGTTCACTTGCATATCAATGTTCTAGAGATGAGGGCGGTGCTTCTAGTGTTGCAGGCACTTCACAACTCTCTTCCCAAGGGAACTATTGCGATTCTCTCCGACAATATGTCGGTTGTCTGGTATCTGAACAAGCAGGGAGGAACCAAGTCCTACCCCCTTTGCAGAGAGGCCATGAGAGTGTGGAATTGGGCGATCGCTTCCCAGCGCTTTCTAGTGGCAATGCACATTCTGGGGAAGTCCAATGTGATAGCAGACAGGCTGAGCAGAGCTATTCTGATGCCTCACGAGTGGTCCCTGAATGACAGAGTGGCTGCGCAGATCTTCTCCAAGTGGGGTCTTCCCTGCTGCGACTTCTTTGCCAGTCCCCTGAATGCAAAGTGCAGAAATTTTTTCACTCTGATCCCCCCACAGGGGGAGTCTCCCAGGGATGCTCTAGTCCACAATTGGCCCTCCGGTCTGCTCTACACCTTCCCGCCAGTCCCTCTACTACCCAGAGTGATTCAGAAGGCCTCCTGCTTGGGAAGCAAAATGATTTTGATTCCACCACACTGGCCCCGTCAAGTTTGGTTCCCCTTCCTTCGGAAGTATGCGGTGGATGGCCCTTGGATTCTGGACCCAGACCTATTGACTCATCAGTCAAGACAGCGCCATCCATCCCTATGAACACTCAAGCTTGCTGCTTGGCTCCTCCACTTCCAACCTTAGTCGGACAGCATATTTTTACCCCGGAAGTAGTTCATATTCTGTCTTCCTCCCACAAGTCTTCTACTAGGAAAATATACTCTAGTAAATGGAAGAGATTTGCAATTTGGGCTCAGCAACGTGATCTGGACCCTCTTACAGCACCGGTGTCCATGGTGTTAGATTTCTTAGCTACACTCTTTAGACAAGGTTCGGCTTCTTCCACCATAAAGGTTCAGTTGGCAGCAATCTCCAATTATCATGTTGCACATGAGCCTTCCCTTATAGGCCATAAGATGTGTAAAGCCTTTCTGAAAGGAGCCTGGCTGCTGCTCCCCCTGGTTTCACAGCCCGTCTTGCCATGGGATTTAGATGTGGTGCTCAGAGCTTTGACGTCCTCTCCCTTTGAGCCGGCAGCCTCCTGCGAATTGAAATTTCTGTCATGGAAGACTGCCTTCTTGGTAGCCATAACTTCAGCCAGAAGAGTATCGGAGCTTCAAGCTTTTTCTGCTAAACCTCCTTATTTAATTTTTCACAAGGACAGAGTATCACTGCGACTTAATCCTTCCTTTCTCCCTAAGGTCTCTTCTGCCCTTTGTCTCCACCAGTCTATTGAGCTTCCGGTCTTTTTCCCAAGGTTCTCCAACAAAGCGGAATACAAATTGCACCAGTTGGATGTGCATAGACAACTGAGGTTTTATTTAAATAGGACACAACAGGAGAGAAAATCAGATCAGTTGTATGTGTTTTTTTCAGACAATAGAATGGGCAGATCTGTAACTAAGTGCACTATAGCTAAGTGGATTAGAGACTGCATCTCATTTATTTATGCTTTAGCGGATAAGGCTCTTCCCATTCCAGTTAAGGTGCATTCTACCAGGGCTATGTCAACTTCAGTGGCCTTTCATGCTAGATTATCCATAGATGAGATATGTGCAGCGGCTACTTGGACTTCTCCACATACCTTTATTTCTCATTACAAACTGGACGTGGCCTCTAGAGGTCGGGCTTCCTTTGGTTCCACAGTTCTCAGGAGTGTTTTTCAGTGAGCCTCCCGGGATGTAGGTGCTAGGGGTGCTGTCCCGTCAGTAATGAATGTAGGCGAGATAGGATCATATTACATCTTTTAGTTATGTACTTACCATAACGATAGATGTATGTGATCCATCTCGCCTACATTCTTACGTACCCGCCCTCCTTCCCCCCTACCTGTTGGACTTGGAGGAAACCTGTATTCTGATTTCTCTGAGGATATTATTTTTTCTCTCCTCTTACTTTTATCCTTGTGGTATTATGTATGTGGGAGAATCATGTTGGGGCAAACAAGATCTGGGGGTTTGGGTGTGATGCATCCTGGGATACAGGGTTAGCCCAGCCAATGAGAGACTTTGTGCTAGTTATAGTGGCCGAGTCGGAGCCGATTCTCGGATCCGAACCCGTCAGTAATGAATGTAGGCAAGATGGATCACATACATCTATCGTTATGGTAAGTACATAACTAAAAGTTTCAATGGTGGGCAAAGGCTTGTCACCAAAACAAGGGACAGCCATTCACATTACCCCCAGCCAGGCAGACACTAACAAAGGATGCATCAGATTGTGCCTGGGGGGGGCCTACATGGCAGGAAGATGCATTCAGGACACATGGTCCTCAAATCAAATGCATCTACATATCAATCAAAAAGAGATGCTAGCTGTTCAAAATGCCCTGACAGCCTTCAAGGACCAACTTCATCCGGGACAACTACTGATAAAGACAGACAACACTACGGTCATGTGGTATATAAACAAGCAGGGGGGCACACATTCTTACCCCCTTTGCAGACTAGCCATGACTTTGTGGGACACAGCTCTGACTTACCAAGTACATCTGCAGGCACAATTCCTGCCAGGAAGGGAAAATACTCTGGCAGACGAACTAAGAAGAAACCTCATGCATCCCCAAGAGTGGCAGCTGGATCCACAAGTCTTCAGCATGATAACAAGGAAATGGGGATGCCTGGACATAGATCTATTTGCCTCCCCTCACAACTACCAACTAAAAAGATTCTGCACAAGGACTTATCACAGACAAGCATGGAAAGTGGATGCCCTATCTTTCAGCTGGAAAAACCTATCAGTATATGCCTTTCCCCCACTGCTACTCCTCCCCAAGGTACTCCTAAAGGTCAGACAGAAAAAGCCAAAGATGATACTGATTGCCCCAGACTGGCCCTGCCAGTACTGGTATCCAATCCTAAGGAACTTGTCTCAATGCCCAGCTTGGACTTTACCTCAAATACCTCATCTACTGTCCCAGCAAAACAATCAAATCCTGCACAGCCAACTCTGGACTTTAAACCTGGCAGCATGACGGATAATGTAGTCATACAAAACACACCTCTCAGTAAAGCTGTGATGGATGTCATTTTGGAAGCCAGAAGGCCTAGTACTAGAAAATCTTATGCTGGAAAATGGAAAAGATTATGTGCTTGGAGGAACTAGGCACAAAGAACTGATACAGCTGTGCCAAATATTCCTCAGATTTTGCAATACTTAACTGAGATGCTGGACAAAGGCCTATCTTTTTCATGTATTAAAATTCATGCCTCTGCCATTTCGGCTCATTACAATACAGAGCCATCAATCTATTATCATCCTTTATTAAAGCAGTACCACAGAGGAGCCAAAAATTTAAGGCCTCCAAGGAGAGCACCAATACCTGCATGGGACCTCAACTATGTCTTGGAAAAACTCACCCTGCCTCCTTTTGAGCCAGCTGTTACTGCTGATATAAAGTTTTTATCTTGGAAAACAGTTTTGCTCCTAGCAATAACTTCTGCAAGATGAGTTTCAGAGCTACAGGCACTCATGGCTGTGAAGCCTTTTATCATTTTTTATCCAGATAGGATCTCTCTGAGGACAAATCCAACATTTACGTCTAAGGTGGTGTCCAGTGTGGCTCTTAACCAAACTATTTATCTGCCAACTTTTTATCCAAATCCACAGAACAAGGGGAAGAGAATTCTTCTTTCTTTGGACGTGCACAGACAGCTTAGATTCTACTTGGACAGAACCAAAGTTTTCATGAAGACAGAGCAATTACTAGTGACATATGCTGCAAGGTCACAAGGAAAGGCTATCTCAAAGCAGACTATTTCAAAGTGGATAGGCCACTGCATTTGTTTCTGCTATTTACACCATGGCAAGGCAGTGCCTAAGGTCATTAGACCACATTCAACCAGAGCTGCAGCCACTTCAGCAGCCTTTTTCAGAGGAGTACCAACCAAAGACATTTTAGAGGCTGCTACTTGGAGTTCAGTGCACACCTTTACAAAGCACTATCATCTGCCACTCTACACTAAATCCAGGGCAGGCTTTGCCACTGCAGTTCTGCAGGGCCTCATAGCCGCTCCTAATGCTGTTTAGCTCCAGCCTCCCAACCATAGCTTTGGAACTCTACCCAAATGTAATGACTGCAACAGTGTAACACGTAGAACATAGTACAGTTGTGTACACTTAGCATAAATGTAGATGTTCAAGTGTATTCACTGTTGCAGTCCAGGTTACCCACCCGCCATTCCCCTTTCTTCTGATGAAACCTATCTTTCCTTCTCTGATTTATACAACCTATGTGGAGTATTTGCTTGTAGATGAAGGTAAAGTTTATATTGATGCATGTATTTTTATATATCTAAATTTTGGCTACCCTTTTAGGGGGCACCTGACATCTGGGGCAAGAAAAACTAATAAAATGGCATCTGCTGCTTCTTTTATACCCCTGATGGCCTGATGTCAGGGAAGGGGCGACAGCAGCTGACACAGGACCCAGGACTTTGGAATTCAGGCCGACTGAGGGCAACCTGCCAGCAGGATTACCCAAATGTAATGACTGCAACAGTAAATACACTCGAACATCTACATTTATGGTAAGTGTACACAACTGTACGTTATGTGGTACATAAACAAGCAGGAGGGAACACATTCCTACCCATGGCTCTGTGGAACACAGCCTTGAGCAACCAAGTGAACCTACAAACTCAATTCCTGCCAGGAAAACTAAATTCACTGGCAGATGACTTAAGCAGAAATCTCATGGACCCACAAGCTTTTGGGGAACAGATGGGGGACACCAGAGGTGGACCTATTTGCTTCTCCTCAGAACTATCAGTTGAACAAATACTGCACCAGAACTCCTCACAGCCAAGCTTGGAAGGTGGATGCCCTGTCCTTTTCCTTGGAAAGCCTCTCAGTCTATGCCTTTCCCCCTCTGCCTGTCCTCTCGAAGGTTCTAGTAAAGATCAAACAGGACAAGCCAAGGACAATCCTGATTGCACCAGACTGGCCACGCCAGCACTGGTATTCTCTTTTGCGCAGTCTGACAGTGCTACAACCATGGCACCTGCCTCAGACCCCTTCCCTGCTGTCCCAATAGTGGGGCCAAATTCTGCACCCTCAGCTTCAGATCCTGAACCTTGCAGCCTGGCTAATCTCTTGTACTCACCTCTAGCAACCCTCATTAAACAGGTGCTGGATGTCATTCTTGGGGCAAGGAGGCCTAGTACTTGAAACTCCTATTCAGAAAAGTGGAAAATATACTGTTTCTGGAGCCAGTTTCAAGGGATGGGCACAACTGTGCCCAGTTTACCTCATATACTAGATTAGTTAACAGAAATGCTCTACAAGGGCCTATCCTTCTCTTCAGTTAAGATTCATGCCTCTGCCATCTTAGCTCATTAGAATACTGAGCCACCCCTCTTCTCTCATCCTCTGATAAAACAGTTCCGTGAGGGGCCAAAAATTTAAGACCCACCCCCAGGAGAGCTCCCACTCCAGCCTGGGACCTTAGCTTTGTAATGGAAAAACTTACACCCCCTACCCGTTTGAACCGGCTGCTACAGCAGAATTGAAGTTCCTCTCATGGAAAACAGCTTTACTTCAAGCCATCACTTCAGCAAGAAGAGTGTCTGAGCTGCAAGCCCTTATGGTAGTGGAACCCTTCATTATCTTCCATGCAGACAGGGTTTCCCTCAGGACTAACCCATCTTTTATGCCCAAGGTGGTGTCTAGTGTGGCTTTAAACCAGTCCATTCATTTGCCTACTTTTTTCCCTAATCCTCAAAATAAAGGGGAAAGGATACTGCATTCTCTAGACGTGCACAGACAGCTTAGATTCTATTTGGACAGGGCTAAGCCTTTCAGAAAGTCTGACCAGCTGCTAGTCAGCTTTGCTGTAAGGGCAGAGGGGAAGGCCATTTCAAAGCAAATCATATCTAAACGGATAGCACATTGCATCCATTTCTGCTACAAGCACCATGAAAAACCTACCCCACAGGGGAGAAGAACACATTCCACTAGGGCTGCATCTACCTCTACTGCATTTCTCAGAGGAGTCCCTACCAGGGACATCCTGGAAGCTGCAACCTGGAGCTCTGTACAGACTTTCACCAAGCATTACCACTTGCCTATCTTTTCTAAATCCAGAGCTGGATTTGCCACAGCAGTCTTACAGGGCCTGATTGCCAGTCCTAATGCTTCTTAATCTACCTCCACCCTTCCTTAGCTTTGGGAATCAACCCAAATGTGATGACTGCAACAGTGAAACACGAAGAACATAGTACAGTTGTGTACACTTACCATAAATGTAGATGTTCGAGTGCATTCACTGTTGCAGTCCTGGTTAACCTCCCTCAACCCCCCCGATTGACTTTGCTTTCACCTGCCCTTTTTGGTTAAGCATATCTTATATTGTGTGTATTTTCTTTTTGCTGGAGATGTTCCACACCATATAATTGCTACCTATGTTGGGGGGGGGGTACCTGACATCTGAGGCAAGAAAAACTGATGTAATGGTGTCGGCTGCATGTTTTATGCCCCTAACAACCTGAAGTCATGGAAGAAGTGACAGCATCCGACACAGAAATCCCAAGACTCTGGTATTCAGGCCGGCTGAGGGCTAACTGCAGGCAGATAACCCAAATGTGATGACTGCAACAGTGAATAAACTTGAACATCTACATTTATGGTAAGTGTACACAACTGTACTTTCTACTTCATTTGTCTCCAACTGTCCCTCCCTCCTTCCCTGGACCTTGTCATATGGACAGCCTACGGGCTGCAGTTAGAGGTCACAAGTATTTTTTCAGTTCAGGTTATCAGTATAAGAATCAGCAAACTCGATCTGGGGGTTGGAAGGTAGTGGAGATGTATTATGGGTAAGGGGAGGAGCTTGGACCTCGGAGCAGATGCTAGTAAGATTGCCGGCTCGGATCAGATATGGATCCGGTATCCCACAGGTTGAAGACAAATGAAGTAGAACTACTCAGATGGAACATTATGGTGAGTACTTAACTTCTTTATTTCAACAATTGACTAAGTTTCTAGTGTCATTCTAAGGGGATCCAGTATCTGTCTACCTGGGATGACATGGATGACAGACCTCGATGCTTTGCCAGAGATGGCCTGCATCTGTCACCCTTGGGCTTCCGGATACTGGCCAAGGCTCTTGGCACTCCTATAGTGCCTTTTTTAGGCGGTGTCCAAAGATGAAATTACGACCATAACAGCCACAAACAAATGCAATCTGAGGGGTCATACTGCTCAATGCTAGAAGTCTAAATCTCAGAATGCAGTCGCTCAAAGCACTCCTTAAAATGGAAAACATCAACATTTGTGCTGTAACAGAGACCTGGTTCAAGGCAGCAGAAAGCACCCCTGCACTACCAGGCTATAACTCATTCCACACCTTTCTGCCCTAGAACTTGGACCAAAGCTCCAAAGGCGGTGGTGTTTCCATATTCATAAAGGATGCGCACACCTCCAGACTGGTAGCCCAACATAATGCATCAGAGATACTTCAGGTGCAGCTAACATTGGGTAAGACAGCGATTCAGGTTGCAGCCTGCTATAGGTCCCCAACCATGTCCCAAGACTCACACTCCACATTTCTAAGCACCCTGGAGAATATTACGGTCCAGCCTAACACTCTCTTAATAGGCGACTTCAACTACCCCTCCATTAACTGGGAAAATTACTCATGTACCAATAGACTTGACCAACGTTTCTTGGAGTTCATTAATTCCAATGCCCTGGACCAGCTCATTCTTACCCCCACTAGAGGTACCAACATCCTTGACCTGGTCATTACTAACATGGGCAACCGTTGCTCTACACCAATAGTCAGCTCCTCCCTGGTTAGATCCGACCACAAACTAATCACCTTGGAAATCCACATCCCCCCCTCCCCTGCAAAGGTAACCACCATGAAAAACTTCTCCAAAGCTAATTTTCTGCTCCTAAAAACAGAGGTGGATAACTTTGCAGCACCCAAGTTGTATGACCGCTGAATCATACACCAATGCACTGTATGAACACGTACACAAATGCATGGATCTCGCCATACCCAATAGAACCAAGATGCTCTCCTCCAAAAAAAGGAAGCCATTCTGGTGGTCCCCTGTCATAAACAAACTCTACAACAGAAGAAGGAAACTGATGCAAAATAAGGTGAATACCCAAGACTGGAAAAACTCCATTATCAGCCTCAACAAAAAGTTGAGATTTATAATCAAATCCTCTAAAGCTAGCTATAAAAACAGAATTGCAGCAGATAGTAAAGACGGCCACAAGGCCTTCTATAGTTATGTAAAGAATCTCCATGGCAATACCCAGATTTGCTCTGAGCTACTGCACAATGGTACTTCCTATACCGATCCAACAGATATTGCCAGTATACTGAATGACAGATTTAGTGCCAACTTTACCCCCCTCAAAAGACCCGTCACAATACCAGTAGATTGCCAGACACCCAGTATTACTGCTGCACAGGTTAAAACAGCACTGTCCAAGGCCAAGAATACAGCTTCTCTGGGATCTGACAATATCCCTGGCTGTGTTCTAAATGAACTACATAGTGAACTGGCACCTTACCTGTGTGCCCTGTTCAATGACAGCTTCACTTTAGGCTTTGTCCCTACTGAATGGCGCACTGCTACAGTCATCCCTCTCCACAAAGGAGGAGCGACTACAGACCCTGGGAACTATGGAACTATCGCCCTATTAGCCTGGCAAGGCTGATATGCAAAGCTATGGAACACATCATCATGGACCTAATAAACAAGGATATAGGGAATCTCCAAATTCTGGATCCCACACAGTTTGATTTTGTGAAGGGTACATCATGCCTGCTCAACTTGGTTGACTTTGAGTCTGTTACCAGAGCTGTGGATAAAGGCAAGGTGGTTCATACAGCCTACCTTGATCTGGCCAAGGCTTTTGATACCATTCCCCACTCTGGAATCATAGAAAAACTCACTAAGCTAGACATCAACCCCTATATCACTAGGTGGGTTGCAAACTGGCTCACAGAACCCACAGTGTGAAAGTAGCTGACTCCAAGTCAGACTGCCAGCTAGTCACTAGTGGAGTCCCACAGTGTTCGGTCCTGGGTTCTCCCCTGTTTGGTATCTACTTCTCTGAGGTCCAGGCCAACATGAAGGAACTCTGGCTGACAAAGTTTGCAGACAATTGCAAGTTGGGAGCTGTTATTAACTCCCCAAGTGATGTTGACATCCTACAGAATGGCCTCACTGAGACTAATGACTAGTGTCATAACCATGGCCTTAAGCTGAATGCCAAAAAATGTTGTTGTTCCCTTTGGGAAAAACCCGGTTCCCATAAATTACCACACTGATGGTAGTCCACTGAACACAGAAGGCATTATAAGAGATCTGGGAACAGGTTGACAGCAAACTCTCTCTTGATCACCACATTGCCACTGTGGGCAGAAAGTCCTTCTATGTGGCACATCTAAGGGTTTTGCATCCAGGAAGAAAGAGGTCATTGTCTCCCTCTACTCCTCCCTCATTAGGCCAATCATCGAGTACAATGCCCCATTTGGCATGTACCTCACTAGACACTTACAACAACTGGAGAGGCCACAAAAGTACCTCACAAAGAGGATTCTAGGCTTTAAACACTTGTCCTATATGTACAGACTTAAAAAACTCCCAACAATTCTCTGCCTCATATCCCCTACTTAGAGGTGATCTCTGCTTGACTTACAAAGCCATGTCTGACCCAGCTGTTTTAGAAATGCTACATCTAAAGAAACCCTACTCCCACCACAACACACGCTCCAGAGACCTCAACCTCATTGCCACAATTAACAGAACATGCTGGAGGGACAGGTTTATGACCCAGAGACTGCCCATGCTGTGGAATAGACTTCTCATACTTGTCAAGCAGAGCACCTTGCTGACCCTCTTCAAGAGAAATCTTGATGGGGGGAATGGGAAACAGAAAATTCACCCCGGGATAACTCCAGTGGCTCTACTCGACAGAGGCACTGGGAACTAAGGTCGGGTGCCACTATGCCAGGGTAATCCTATGGCTAGGCTTGTAAAGACCCCAGGACCATTAGCCTAGTACACACCTATGAAGGAAGGATGGTAGGTTACAGTTCTAATAGCTGTGGAATAGAACTCCATTTATTGCCAACAGAGTAGCAGTAAAGGTAATTTTCAATTGCTTTTTGTAGTTTATAGTTGGTGAGAAGCTTTGTCATTAAAGCAAAGGGGTCTGTTTGAGTTATAGGAAGAGAGAACAGAGCTTAGTGCAAGGCAAATTATGCTGTGTGCAGTAGCTAGCTAGCTGTACAAAGTCCAGGTAGTTGGAGCCAGTTCAAACTTTCAAGGGCTTTGCAGTGGTGTATAATAGTGTTGTTTATTGGCAGCAAATTTAGTAACTTTGTTGTAGCATATTTCAAGTTTAGTGTTAACAGATAGCTGCAAGTTGGTAAGGACAGGGGTGCCATATAAGAGTGAAAGGAGGAGGTAAGTGATTGCTAGGATGGCTTTAGCAGTGTTATTAAGAACATATTTATCTATAAAGAATGCCAAGTTTCTGGTGATTTTTTTTTTTTTTTTTTTTTTTTTTTTTTTAATATTTTGAATGTGGAGTTCAAACCTGAGATTGCCATCCATTGTCACACTAAGCAATTTTGTATGGGATACAGTTTCCATCTCTGTAGAGGTCATTAATGAAAATGTTAGAGAAGTGGACCAAGAATAGAGCCTTGGAGTACACCACTGGTAATGGGGAGGTAAGGAGAGAAAGTATGTAGCCATCTAATAATTTGCTGCCTGTCCGATAGGTAGCTTTTAATCCACAGAAGTGAAGGAGGGGATAGGCTGAGATGATGCAGTTGTTGCTATATGATATAGTATCAAAGGCCATGGACAGATCCAGAAATAGGAACAAAATAAGTTTGCAAGAGTCCCTTTTCTTGTTTATATTATCTAAAAAGGATTATAATGCAGTAGTTTTACTATGGCCAGGGTAGAATCATCCATGTTGAGTACTAGTTAAGAGCTGTTCTGAGAGGAGATGAAGAAGCTGAGTGTGAATACATTTTTCTAGGATTTTTGAGAGGGGGAGCAAATTGGAATAGGACGAAAGTTAGAGAATTCTGTAGATGTTCGTGTTTCATTGTTGCAGTCATCACACTTGGGTTATCTGCCTGCAGGTAGCCCTCAGTTGGCCCAAATACCAGAGTCTTGGGATTTCTGCGTCAGTTGCTGTAGCCTCTTCCATGACATCAGGTCATCAGGGGGATAAAACATGCAGCTGACGCCATTACATCAGCTTTTCTTGCCGTGCAGAAGTCCGAAGCAGAAGCAGTTCGCAAGAGCCGGTCAGCCACTACCTGAAATTTTCATTTTTCGAGTTTCAAACCTGAAGTCTTCTAAAGCTAAGTACCCCATTGAGGATTCTTTTTTCTTGCTCTAACCGATGTCAGAAAAAGTTAATTGTTTTGCCTGTGGAAAGCAAATACCTCACAGAGATTTTCATTCTTACTGCGTCACCTGTTTAGGCCCAGACCACAACGTCCCTCACTGTTGGTTTTGTGCCTTGTTTAACACCCAAACTATTCATCATTGGGCTATCTTTGTTGCTAAATTCTTTCGCTTTCATTCTCCGTATTCCGAAATGGCTTCGGTAAGCCATCCGACTACCGATCTTCCAAAATAACATAAGGATAAAGACAGAGACAGACCGCATAGTTCCAAAACTGCCGACTGTGCTTCCGTTAAGCTAGCCACCAGTCTGCTGGTACTCAGTGAGGCGCCTTCGCAGCCCCTGATACCCATTTCTATAGAGTTGCAGGCCTCTGCTGAGACCCATTCGGAGTCTGCTATGCCGCGAGATGCTTCTTCGATTATGGAATCTGCAGATGTCTGTACCTTGGATGGGTCCGGAGCCACTGTGCAGGCACCAGCTTCTGAGGGTGTATTCTGACCTTCCAATGTTCGTATTAAACAGACTACTTCATTTCAGACTAAAATGGCCGAGTTTCTCAGGCCGAGAGTTCACAGTACGCCTAGAAAACCGACGAACAAAGCACATGCTCAAGCCCCCATGCCACAGAAACAAATGCTTAGAATGGCTGAAGACCTTATAACTCTAATTAGGGGAAGCCAACCTTCCCCCTCTAAAAGACAAAGAATTGACTTCCCTTCTGATTCAAAAGACCATGAGTCCGATGACTCGGATCCCTCTGATTAGCAGGACATACCCTTATCTACCTATGAGGATTCAGATGCAGAGGATTCCATTCCCTCTGCCTCCTCTCCAGAGGACTTTTCTTTTGATGAAACCTTGCATACCTTAGAGCATTTGCACAAAATAACCAGCTCCTCCACTCCACCACGTCAGAAAAGATGAAACCAAACAAAAACACCTCCGCTTGCTATTACCATAAAGGGTACCCTCCAATAGTTCCTCGACACCAAAGAAACCGTAAATATCGTACCACAAATGTATCAGCCACTCGTTGTACTTGAATAAACTGTAAGTTTAATAAACGACAAAAACAAAACAGACACAACTGGGATTGAGCGCGCTTTCATCTATCTCGTCAAGACTTCATCAGAATCCATTGTATCAACTGAAAACATGCCTTAAATACACTGCCAGCTGATTAATTAATTGAATAACAACTTAATTATTAGTTAACATTTTAAAATCATTAAAAAAGAAGAATCAATTCCAAATGCTGAATCAAAAATGTATAACATTGTGCAAAATATCTGTGTATATACCAAATGTTAAAAAACTTTATCTAAAAATATGTATAAAAATGTGTATAAAAACTGTTGACTGAATTGCATATATTGTCTTATATATGGTGAAATAAATTAGTAGAATAAATTAAGTACATAAAAAGTGCTCCAGATGTCACCAAAAGTACATGAATCCACCTGTTTGATTTTGACTTATTACAAAGGGATACACTGGATACAGAGAGGAATTAACGAAGCATGGAAAATGTTTTCCAAAATAAGTATTGATTGTTCCATTTTCCAACAACCATTGAGGTTTGGGTTTAGGAAAAACCACAATTTTAAAAAACTATTTGAGAGGAAAAAGCCCCCATGTATATGTGGAACACAGCAAAAGGTGGGGACTTATAAATGTGGTAGATGTGGACAATGTACTTTTATATTGGGGGAAAAAATGCTTTGGTTGGGTAACATAGGCCTAAAACTGAAAAATAAGGGCTATCATACCTGTCATACTATGGGGGTGGTTTATTTAGCCTTGTGTCTGACTTGTGGAAAATATTATGTCGGTAAAACCGAACGTAAGTTAAAACAGCGAGTATATGAACATATAAGAGATATAAATAAAAGAAATGACAACAATGCCCTTTATAGGCATACTGAGGTGTGTGAAAAAGCGAATATTAAGTTTTGGGTCCTTGAAGAGGTAAAAAGAAGTGACAGGGGAGGTGATTGGGAGTCCCTACTAGAATACAGAGAAATGATTTGGCAACTCAGGCTTGATGCCTGTGGTTCCAATGGGATGAACGACCACCTCTCTATTAAACCTGCTTTAAAACTTTTATCCAATAACCCCAAACTGAGTTAAAGAATATTTGGGTGGTAACATGGACATCTAAGGAGGATGTTTCCGACGGCCACTACTATTCTTTACTATTCCTTACTTATATTTCTACATAGGTGTAATTAAACCGTTGCATTGTTATATAGTTGATGAGGTACACCTAAATAAAATATCATATACAATAGATTTTATATATATCTCTATATATGTATAAACATAAAGTACATATATATATATATATATATATATATATATATATATATATATATATATATATATATAAAGGTGGATTCATGTACTTTTGGTGACATCTGGAGCACTTTTTATGTACTTAATTTATTCTACTAATTTATTTCACCATATATAAGACAATATATGCAATTCAGTCAACAGTTTTTATACACATTTTTATACATATTTTTAGATAAAGTTTTTTAACATTTGGTATATACACAGATATTTTGCACAATGTTATACATTTTTGATTCAGCATTTGGAATTGATTCTTCTTTTTTAATGATTTTAAAATGTTAACTAATAATTAAGTTGTTATTCAATTAATTAATCAGCTGGCAGTGTATTTAGGCATGTTTTCAGTTGATACAATGGATTCTGATGAAGTCTTGACGAGATAGATGAAAGCGCGCTCAATCCCAGTTGTGTCTGTTTTGTTTTTGTCGTTTATTAAACTTACAGTTTATTCAAGTACAACGAGTGGCTGATACATTTGTGGTACAATATTTACGGTTTCTTTGGTGTCGAGGAACTATTGGAGGATACCCTTTATGGTAATAGCAAGCGGAGGTGTTTTTGTTTGGTTTTACCTTAGAGCATTTCCAATGGGAATGCCAGGACTACCCACAGTCCAAAAAGAGACTCAGAGAATTTTTAGACTTGACTCAGCACAGGCCTCTAGCTATACCCCCTTTCCTGGATGTTGTAGATGATGTTTTCATGGAACCCAGTCTTACTCCTGATACTTTATCACCAGTTCCTAGAAAGCCTGACAGGTACTACAGGGTACCTTACTCTCACAAACTTCTCTTTAAGAATCCCACTGCGGATCCAGAAACCATTTCCCATGGGCCTAAAGGTATTAAGGCTACTACAGCCAAAAATCCTATCCCTTCGGACAGGGATATGAGGGCTTTGGACAGTTCGGGCAGGAAGGTATATACCTCTGCAACTATTGCCATCAGGGCTTTAAATTGCTAGTTTCACATGTTGAAGTACCAGCAACATATTATGGAACTAATTAAACAAAAAATGTTGTTGCTTCCAGATTTTGCAGAAAATAAAGATTTACAACCGTTACTGCATTCTGCAAACCAAGTCAGTAGACATACTTTGCAGTGTGTTTTTGATGCCGTAGAAGCATCTTGCAGGGCTGCTGTCAATGGGTCTGTACTGAGAAGGCATGCCTGGCTGAAGGAACAAATATTGCCAGACCATGTCAAAGCAAAATTACTAGATGCTCCATTAAACCAGGAACATTTGTTTGGCACAAAAGCAGAAGAGGGTCTTAAAAAGATGGAGGAAAAAACAAAATCTATGCAAACTGTTAAAGATTTCTTACAAGTGCAGACACCTAGATTCAGTAGGCATTGGCCTTCAAAAAAACTGGTCCTTTCCAGTCCCTACCAGGTCTTCTCAGCCCAAACCCAGAGGCAACAGACCACCAAGGCTACAGTCTCAGGGTATGCAGAGATCTAAACAATGGAGTGCTCCCCCCTCAAAAACAGGGAGTGGTAAGCCACCCCTTTATGGAAAAAATTCACAATGACTTGTTTATCATCCTTCCCAGCTATGCCCAAGTACTCGCACCCCTAGGAGGAAAACTTGCCCTGCATGCAAAAAACTGGATGTCCATTACCCAGGACTGATGGGTCCTAAACATTGTATCCCAGGGATACAGATTCTCCTTCCACTCACTGCCAACCCCAAGTGGATTGCCAGACCTTCCTCCAAACCAGTGGGTAGAGTCTCAAAAGCAAGTACTTTCTCTTCTCAGTTTCAGGGCTATTCAGCCTGTTCCAATAGAGCAAAGAGGACAGGGTTTCTACTCTAGACTGTTCCTGGTGCCCAGAAAAGAAGGATCTTGGCACCCTTTCCTGGACCTGTCCATTCTCAACACCTTCCTAGTGGTCCCAAAATTCAAAATGCTTACACTACAATAGCTGCTTCCTATGCTAGCCAAGGACTTCTGGCTAGTCACCCTAGACCTAAAATAAGCTTATCTGCACATCCCCATAAGGGAATCTTGCAGGAAATATCTACGTTTCAGAGCAGGCTGCATGTACTATCAGTTCTCTGTACTTCCTTTTGGCTTATCTACTGCGCCCAGAGTAATCACAAAGTGCCTGGCTCCAGCTATTGCATACTGCAGGCAGAGAAATATTCAAATGTATCCATACTTGGACGATTGCCTGATTCAGGTGGACAGTCAGGAATTTCTACTTCAGCACCTGGCATTTGTAAAGAGACTTCTAACTTCTCTGGGGTACACCATCAACGAAAAGAAATCACATCTGGTGCCCGGCCAAAAGATTTTGTTCCTGGGAGCAAGCTTGAACACAACTTCCCAGATGGCATTCCTTACTCCAGAGAAACAGGTTTATTTGACAAACTACTTCAAACTAATGGCCACCAGAACCCAGCTGTCTGTAAGAAAAATACTGCAAGCCCTGGGGTTCATGGCCTCTTGCATTCCTCTAATTCCATATGCAAGACTGCATATGAGGAAACTTCAATGGTACTTAAAAAGTCTCTGGTGCCAACATTCTCAGGACATGGAAACAATTATTCCTATCATTCCTTGTCTAAGGGCAGAGTTCCTTTGGTGGACAGAGGCTTGCAACCACAACAAGGGACTCCCTTTCACTCATCCCCTCGCTGCCCAAACCCTGACAACAGACACATCAGACTATGCATGGGGAGCTCACATGGCTGGCAAATGCATTCAAGGCAAATGGAGCCCCGGACAAATTTACCTACATATCAATCAAAAAGAAATGTTAGCTGTACAGAATGCTCTGGGGGCGGCCACGGTGGTGCAGCGGTTAGCGTTGCCTCCTCACAACAAGAGGTTCTCCAGTTTGATCCTCAGCTGGGGTGCCTTCTGTGCGGTGTCTGCATGTCCTCCTTGTGGTCGTGTGGGTTTCCTCCAGGTGCTCCGGTTTCTTCCCACATCCCAAAGACATGCTGTAGCTGGGTTGGACACACTAAATTGGTCCTAGGTTTGAGTGTGTGCATGTGTGTGCCTTCTGTGGAAGGTTGGGTGCTAGGCTGGCAACTGGACACTGTAAAACTCCATTGCCAATTATGAGGGGACAGTGATCCGCTGTGGCAACCCCTAACCGTGAAAAAGCCGAAAGAAGAAGAAGAAGAAGCTGTACAGAATGCTCTGACAGCCTTCAAAAACCTTATCCTTCCAGGACAACTCTTGATAAAGACAGACAACACCACAGTTATGTGGTACATAAACAAGCAGGGGGGGACTCATTCCTACCCACTCTGCAGGTTAGCCATGGCCCTGTGGAACACAGCTTGAGCAACCAAGTGCACCTGCCAGCTCAATTCCTGCAAGGCAAACAAAATTCACTGGCAGGCGACTTAAGCAGAAATCTACTGGACCCACACGAGTGGAAACTGGAACCCAACTCATTTAAACTTCTAATCCACAGGTGGGGGACACCAGAGGTGGACCTCTTTTTTTCCCCCCAAACCATCAATTGAGCAAATTTTGCACCAGAAATCCCCACAGCTAAGCATGGAAAGTGGATGTCCTATTCTTTACATGGGAAAACCTCTCAATTTATGCCTTTCCCCCTCTGTCCCTCCTCTCAAAAGTACTACTCAAGATCAAATAGGATAAACCAAGGACAATCCTTATTGCCCCGGACTGGCCCTGCCAGCACTGGTACCCACTCCTACGCAGTCTGGCAGCAGTGCCACGCTGGCACCTACATCAGACCCCCTCCCTGTTGTCCCAGCAGGAGGGACAGATTTTGCATCCTGAGCTGCAAACCCTGAACCTTGCAGCCTGGCTTATTCCCTGAATACTCCACCAGCAACCCTCAGCAAACAGGTGCTGGACATCATCCTTGAGGCCACGCAGCCTAGTACTAGGAAATCCTATTCAGAAAAATGGGAAAGATACTGTTCTTGGAGCCAGGCTCAAGGAAAGGACACAGCCATGCCCACCTTACCTCAAATCCTAGATTACCTAGCAGAGCTGCTTCACAAAGGCCTATCCTTTTCTTTTATTAAGATTCATGCCTCGGCCATCTCAGCTCATTATAATACTGAGCCACCTCTCTTTTCTCACCCTCTGGTCAAACAGTTCCTGAGAGGAGCTAACAATTTAAGACCCCCGAGGAGAGTGCCACCCCTGCCTGGGACCTTTACGTTGTATTGGAGAAGCTCACGCTTCCCCCTTTTGAGCCTGCTGCTTCAGCACAGTTAAAATTCCTCTCTTGGAAAACAGCCTTACTTCTAGCTATCACTTCAGCAAGAAGAGTGTCAGAGTTACAGGCACTAATGGCTGTGGAACCCTTCATTATTTTCCATACTGACAGGGATTCCCTCAGGACTAACCCATCTTTTATGCCCAAGGTGGTACCCAGTATGGCTCTAAACCAATCCATCCATTTACCAACCTTTTTCCCTAATCCTCAGAATAAAGGGGAAAGGATCCTGCACTCCTTGGACATACACAGACAGCTCAGGTTCTACCTTGATAGGACTAAGCCTTTCAGAAAATCCGACCAGCTGCTAGTCAGGTTTGCTACAGGGGCAGAGGGCATGGCCATTTCAAAGCAAACCATTTCCAAGTGGATAGCGCACTGCATCCATTTCTGCTACAAGCACCATGGAAAACCTGCCCCACAGGGGATCAGAACTCATTCCACTAGGGCTACCTCAACCTCTACAGCATTTCTTACAGGAGTCCCTACCAGGGACATCCTGGAAGCTGCAACCTGCAGTTCTGTACACACCTTCACCAAGAATTACCACTTTACCTGTATTTTCTAAATCCAGAGCTGGATTTGCCACAGCAGTCTTACAAGGCCTGCTAGCTAGCCCTACTATTTCTTGACTGCCTCCACCCTTCCTCAGCTTTGGGAATCAACACAAGTGTGATGACTGCAACAGTGAAACACGAAGAACATAGTACAGTTGTGTACACTTACCATTAATGTAGATGTTCGAGTGTATTCACTGTTGCAATCCTGGTTACCCTCCCTCCAGCCCCCTGACTCTTCTATGCTTTCTACCTATCCTCCTTTTGGCCATATCTTATGGCTATGGTATTTACTTTTTACTGGTGGTGTTCCACACCATGTAATTGCTTCCTATTTTGGGGGCTCCTGACATTTGGGGCAAGAAAAACTGATGTAATGGCATTGGCTGCATGTTTTATACCCCCTCACAACCTGACGTCATGGAAGAGGCAACAGCATCTGACGCAGAAATCCCAAGACTCTGGTATTCGGGCCGATTGAGGGCTACCTGCAGGCAGATAACCCAAGTGTGATGACTGCAACAGCAACCATGAATACACTCGAACATCTACATTTATGCTAAGTGTACACAACTGTACTTTTCTTCCCTTGTACAGTGGAATGACATTTGATCTTTTCCAAATGGCTGGGACATAAGATTCCAGTATGGATCTATTGATAAGCTACTGGGTAAGATATTGCTTCTGCTGCTATCCTGAGGTATTTAGGTGTGAGGTTGTTGGCAGCTGTGGAGTAAGGTTTAAGTAGCAGTTTTTTATAGTAGATATTGTTACAGGTTTTTAAGATAAGGTTGTTAGCTTTTATGGCTAAGTATTCTTTAGATTCATATTTTTCAGAGGTCAATGTAGTAGTAAAGAAGGCAGTTGGTAA
Organism: Protopterus annectens; assembly: GCF_019279795.1. Taxonomy (NCBI): domain Eukaryota; kingdom Metazoa; phylum Chordata; order Ceratodontiformes; family Protopteridae; genus Protopterus; species Protopterus annectens. The sequence goes on along the minus strand of NC_056746.1, from coordinate 194,105,671 downwards.
TATGTTATGGGTTTGGGTAGGGGAGGGTGGTATGCCAATGGTGAGGACAGCAATGCTCTCTATAAAGTAACTATTAAATGTAGTCACTCTTTCGAAGGGGGAGCAAGTTTGATAGGGATATGCATCTTTTTTGAGCCAGGATTGAGTAGTGTGTGTGAATAGAGGACCAGAATTTTTAACGGATCATTCTTATGATTAAGTTGTAGCTGGTCATTCTATTGTTTATCTTTGTGTGTTGTTTTTAGCTTGATTATGAAGTTCCCTGTATCGCTGTAAATTTGTCACTCCTCCAAGCCTTTTCTCTGGTATGCATAATGTTTTTGTTGATGGTCAGTAGCCAGGGGGAGTTTTTTTTACTTTTACGCTTTTTATATGTAGCGGGACAAGGTAATTTAGGGTGCTTAATAAATGTTAAAAGATGGAACTGCGTCATCTAATGGGAGAGTTTTTAGTATAGACCAGTTGAAGGACCTTAGGATACTGTTAAATAAATCTTTGCTAAATTTTGTGAGATTCTTGGTTTAAGTTGGTGGGTATTGGGATGATGAGTAGTCTGTGTGCACATGAAGGGAGATAGTCACTTGGGGAGAAATAGTATAAAGATTTAATGTTATCAGACTTAGTTTTTGCCTGTACTTGTACTTGATGGAGTGGAGACTGTTGTGTCTGTAAATGGGTGTTGGATTTGATGGAAAATGTCTTTGTTTAAGAAGTAAAGGATGCATTAGGGAAGGGATCGCTTGTAGCTGAAGCAGGGGAGTTATCTGGACTCTTATGGTGATTGCAGGAACTGGTGGTATTGAGGCCGAGGTTTAGATTAGTAGGGCCAGGGTATGGGTGTATGTCCCCACACAACTGAATCTTGGGTGGGTATCAGCAGATGTTTTGTTTTGAGGGAGGGGTGTTCACAGTGAAATATTTTGTATTTAAGACAGAGAGTAGTGGAGAGATTGAAGAGGCTAAGAAATGTACTCGAATAGTTGTCATAATTGTCTAGGTTAAGTAGAAGGCTAGAGGTTGGGGTTGTGGTAGTGTAGTTTAAGGGAAAATCATAGTGTATTAAACCTGAAGGTCAGTACTAGAATATGAGAGAGTAATATAAGGAGCAGCATTCTGTATACAAGAATTAATGATTAGGGAGACAGGTGGCAGAGAGCTAGAGTTTTATAAAACCTCTTTTAGATGGAAAGCTGAAGGATTGGGGTGGTGTAAAAGGGTAGTGGTTGTCTGAGATATACAAAAAATAGTTAATGTGATTGAGAGAGTAGGCAATATGTATAAGTGATGACTCTGCCAAGGAACATTCTCAGCTCTTGTGCCATCAGTCTACTGCTTCTGGACCTTTTAATTTGATCACTTGGAGGCTGCAATGGTCTAAGAGTCTTGCATGACCAGTTAGCCCATATGTTTGACTGGGAAGAGAGAACCCAAAAAATCATTTTATATGAGGTGAGGGCAGTATCCATCATATTTTTATAAGGGAGAATGTCAAAAGCTCAATCCTGTAGGTCGAAGCTCAATCCTGTAGGTCAGGCATATGGCTTCAGCCCTGAAGACCATGTGTGTGGTCACCATTAGAAAGCCTGCACAGAAAACCAAACATGTCCAACCAATACCCTTTCCACTCAGCAAGGGAACAAGCAAGATTGGTTTAACTTTGCTCAATGGATGTTTTTAAGCTGTTCAGTCCCTTTTAGTCTTCTCTCTTTGCCACTTCTACTCTTATGAGTAAGAGAGTTCCTTCTTTTGAAGAAGAGGAATTATCTGATTGTAGCAATGAAGGGCTTGATTATACCTCTCACATTCTTTCTCCCACTAGTTGTGAATCTGAATCTGAGGCTGAGGCTGAGGACGTTATCTTTTGACACCCCTAATGAGGAAATTTGCTTTTTTGACACCCTAGCTAAAATGTAATATTTTTTTTTCAAATGAGTGGATGAAGAAGTGTGATTCCCAGAAAATGTGCTGTGATTTGCTGAATATGGACACCCCAACCCTGTTGCTATATCTTCAGTTCTAGGGGTCCTGGAAGATGCCTTTTCTACTGCTTCTATGTCTGCAGACTGTCAGCCTCTAGTCTAGCCCCTAAGAACCTGATAAGTTCTATAGGGTTCTTGATTCAGACAAGTACCCTTATAAAAACAAAAAAAAAAAACTCTGCTACCTGCTGCCATATTTTTGGACTTTTAACCCAGTCCATAATGATAGACAGCTGTACATTTAATAGGTATAACAAAAAGGCTATCTTAGCCTTTAGACGCCTTAACTGCCAAACTCATATGTCCAAATTTCTCTTTTGAGCAACATGGGTCAAACCTTAGCCATTCTTCCTAATTCTCTCTTGAAATGTAATGCTTAACTCTGCCTTACAGGTAGCTGAATACACACAACTTAAGTGTGGCTACAGTACTGTGGGTGCTGTCTCCAGGGTACCTGCTACTCGGACAGTTATGAGAAAGCATGTTTGGACAAGACTACATTCCTTCCCTAAGGATTTGAAAGCTTGTTTATTAAATGCCCCTCAAGGACTTTGGTAACACTTCTGCTGAAGTTTTCAAAAAAGTTAGGAGTTAAATAGCTGTTTTTATCTCCAGTTTCTAAATTTCAAAGGAACTGTTCTTCCAATCCGGGTCCATTTTTTCATTTCAACATTCAGACTATTGAAACTTCAAGCTCTCTTCCACCTTTCTTTCCCCTCAAGCCTTTCTAGTCACTCTAAACCTAAAAGATGTCTGCTTGCATATTCCCATTCATAAAAAGCACAGACCCTTTTTGAGTCTTTTTCTTGAGATTTGCATTCCCAGTTTACACCATTGCCCTTTGGACTTTCTGCTGTACTAACGGCCTTTGCCAGATGCTTTGCTCCAATGATATCCTTATGCAGGCTTCAAGGCATACCTTTCCCTATCTGGACGATTTCTTGATGTCAGCCTCAACAAGTCTCAACACACTCACAGTAAATTGCAAGGCTGTTAATCTTTTCGACAGGCTAGGTTTCACCTTGAACCTAAAAAGTAATCTCTCATTCTGATTCTCAGACTATTTCTTTCTATGGTGTCTTTTAGCAGCCACCAGATAATTGTATTTCTTCCCCAATAAAAAAACAAACTTATCAGTACTAACTCAGCTACTGTCATCAGACAGTGTCTGCTGCAAGAGAATTTCTGAGAATTCTAAGTTTCATGACTTCTATCCTTATGATTCTGTGTCACACTTCAGATGAGAAAGATCCAGTGATTTCTCTAATTTTAAGATTCAGCATTCTTCCCTGTATACTTCCTAATTCCAGATGTTCTTCGCGTTTCACTGTTGCAGTCATCATCTGTTGGGGGTTATCCCTGCTGTGGTAGCCCTCGGCCAGCCCGGCCGACCAGAGTCAATGTTTTTCTGCGTCGGCTGCTGTCGCTTGTTGACTGACATCAGGGCATCAGTGCTATAAAGCAAGGCAGCCAACGCCATTGTATCACTCTTTCTTGCCGTGGAGCCTGTAGCAGAAGCAGTTTGCAAGTGTGCCGGTCAGTCGCTACCAGAGCCCAAATTACAGCTGAAAATGTCTAAAGCTAAGTACCCCATTGGGGATCCTTTTTTCTTGCACTAACCGATGTCCGAAAAAGTTAACAATTGTCTCGCCTGTGGAAAACAGATCCTAAACTGATACTTCCATTCATACTGCATCACTTGTTTAGGCCCAGTCCACAATGTCCTTCGTTGCCGGTTCTGTGCCCTCTTTAACACGAGAATCATTTATCGTAGAGCTCTTATTGTAGACAGGTTTTTTTGTCTTCCATCTTTGCATTCCGAAATGGCATCCATCAGCAAGCAGTACTGAGACATTCTGAAAAAAACGTAGAGATAAAGATAGAGACAGACCACACAAGGCTATGCCTTCCGACAACGCTACCGCTAAGCAGGTCATCAGTTCTCCTGAATTCAGTGAGGCACTTTCGCAGCCCCTGATGCCCGATATGATATCTATGCAGGCCTCTGCTGAGACCCTTTCAGAGTCCGGTATGCCGCAGAAATCTTCATCTTTTCAGCCTTTGGTTGGATCCTGAGCCGTGACACTAGCACCGGCTTCAGAGGAGGCCTTTTGCACTACTGATTCTAGACAAAAAACAGCATCTTCTCATCCGACTACCATTTCTGTCAGACCGATGGATACTCAAGCCAAGCAGCTAGGCCACTCCTAGAAAATCTACCTCTAGTCACCATCTTACTCCTGCTCCACCATCCCAAGTCTAAATGTTTAAGATGGTGGAGGAGCTTATCTTCCTTGTCAGGGGTAGTCAGGCCACAACTTCTAAAAGGAAAAGGCACACTTCTCCAGAAATAATGACAGAGCAGGATTCTGAGAAATCTGATTATTCAGATTTTGAAGAGGAACAACCTCTTACTGCTTATGAAGATTCAGATGCAGAGGAATCCATTCTTTCTGCCTCCCCACCAGAAGACCTTTCCTTTGGGGAAACCTTTCACACCCTCAGGGAACATTTCTACTGGGAATGTCAGGACTTCCCTCAGTCTAAGAAAAGACGAACCTGCCCCAGCACAGACCCCTGGCCATCCCCCCATCTTAGAAGTGGTGGTGGATGATGTTTTCCATGAATCCAGCTTGGCTCCTGACGCCCTCCCACCTGCTGCCAGTAAACCTGACAGGTATTACAGAGTACCGGATTCTCACAAATACCTGTGCAGAAATCTTGCTGCAGACCCAGAGATCATTGCACAGGGACCTAAAGGAGCTAAGGCTAGTTCTGCAAAGAATCCTATTCCTTCTGACAAGGAATCCAGAGCTCTGGACATAAAAGTAATGTCTTTCAGCTTTTCCTGGTTATGAGTCACCACAGCAGAACTCCAGTCCGCTAATGATTGACAGTGGATTTTTATGGTGCCGAGTTGCCAGCCCAACTCCCAACCTTCAAAGAAGTCACACCCATTCACACTCGCACCTACCTGCATGTCTTTAACATCACTCGACTGCAGGGAGGACATGCAGACTCCACAGGACATATGGGGTAAAATGGGGTAAAAAAGTATACACCTCTGCAACCTTAGCTATCAGCGCACTCAGCTGTCAGTTCCATATGTTAAAATATCAACAACACACTTTGGAACTATTAAAGCAAAAGATTTCCACCTTTCCTGACTTTGCCAATTTAAAGACCAGATTTACTGCACTCTACTTGTCAAGTGGCCAAACACTCTTTGCACTGTGGATATGATGCCCTAGAACCCTCAAGCAGGGCAGCAGTGTCAGGATCTGTCATTATGCATGGTTGAAGGAACAACCTCTCCCTGATCATGTCAAGTCTAAATTAATTGATACACCCTTGGATAAGGACTGCTTGTTTGGACTAAAAGCAGAAGAGGTGCTTAAAAAGATGGAAGACAAAGCAAAATCTATTCAAACAGTAAAAAATTTATTTCAGGTTCAACCTCCTAGGTTCAGCAGGAATTTTCCCTCTAAGCACTGGTCCTTTCCTGCACCTAGCAGACAGGCGCAAGGTAAACCTCACAGGGACAGACCACCCAGGCCCCTATCCCAGGGACAGCAGAGAACCAAACAGTGGACTACTTCCGCCCCAAAGGCAGAGAGTTCTAAGCCATCCTTCTATGGCAAAAACTCAATAACTCCCTCACCTCCTCTGCCCTCCTTTCACTCACCAAAATCTAGGAGGAAGGCTCTCCCCCTGCAAAGAAACTTGACTTTCTGTAACAATGGACCAATGGGTCTCAAAGATAATTTTTCAGGAATACAAATTCTCTTTCAACGAACTCCCAATTCCAAGAGGGTACCCAGACTTACCTGCAAATCAGTGGGAAGAGGCACTGAAACAAGTCCAAATTCTCATATCCCAGGGGGCAGTAGAACCTTTTTTCATAGATCAAACAGCCAAAGGCTTTTATTCCAGGCTATTCCTTGTTCCCAGAAAAGAGGGCACTTGGCGGCCCATCCTGGATCTATCCATTCTAAACACCTCCCTGATGGTCCCCAAATTCAGAATGCTAATCTCAGTGTCTGTTATTCTAAAAGTGTATTAATTCTGGCTTAAGCACTTGGGCTTTCAGGCCAGTTATTATACATTAAGAGGGTTCGTGGTCTGCACTCTTGTGGGAGGAGAGGCTGGACTCTGCCCTTCTAAGCTGGGAATTTCTGGTTAAAGGCTTATAGTGCATGCATATCTGAACTGCTTCTTACCAAAGTTGGTGCGCCTTGTTTGCTGTGGCATAGACTGGATTCGGGCCTGCTGGATCTAGCTTTGTCTGTGTAACTTGAGCACTAATCCAGACATTCTCTAAAGTATTCAATTTTATTTATTACTGCTTGGTTGTAACTTGATTAAAGTGTAGCTATCATTCTAAGTCTTTTGGATTAAGCACTTGGGCTTCAGACCAGTTGTTTTACATTAGGAAGGTTTGTGGCAAGCACTGTGGTGGCAGGACAGGTAGCTTTCATCCTTCTAAGTTGGGAACTGCTGATTGAGAGCCCAGTGTCCAAGGGTATTAGTTCTGGTTTAGGCACTTGGGCTTCAGGCCAGTTATTTTACATTAAGAAGGTTCGTGGTCTGCACTCTTGTGGGAGAAGAGGCTGGACTCTGCCCTTCTGAGCTGGGAATTTCTGGTTAAAGGTTTATAGTGCCTGAATATTTGAACTGTATCTTACTGAAATTGGTACACCTTGTTTGCTCTAGCATAGACTAGATCCAGGCCTGCTGAATCTAGCTTTGTTTATATGCTTGTTGTTTGTTTGCTTGTTATTTCCCTGGAAGCTAATTCCACCTAATACGTGGCTTCTCAGCGCTTCTGTGGATCACTAGTGATATCTGCATTGCTTACTGTACTAGTTCCTTGTTTCACTTGAAAGAAAGTTACTGTTTGTCGTTTTTGCATTTAGTTACTTGTAACACATTGCACTCAAGTTACCTGGCACTTGCTCACTAAGGCAATTATATAAGTCAGCACTAAAAATTAAAAGCACTACACCCTCACTCCCCACTGGCCCTTGTTTTCAGTTATTAAGGAATTCCCAATATTATTCTAGCATGTCCAAAGGTCAGTTGTCAATCTCCTCTCCTGTCCAGCTGATGAATCTGGGAATCTTGAGGCAATGTTATAACTGCCTCATGTACACAGACAACCCTCTCCTCCTCCCACATAACACAAATACTTGCGAGAGATGCAGCTATTTAGCCAAACTGGAGGCTGAGCTCTCTCAACTCAGGACTGGCAAGACCAGACAGGAGGAGAAGGCAACTACACACACCACAAAACCAGCCTCACATAATGCTACCACACCACTGAATCAAACACATAAACACACAAAGACATACTCAGAGGCTCTGAGTAAAATTTACCTAAACAGCAGAGGCCTCCAAAGCAGACACCCAAACAACTGCTACCTCAAGACACCCCACAAGCAACACATAAACCACAAAAGCAGTGTGCAAAGCAGTCACAGTCCTTAAGGCCAAATACAACACCAAACATACTTGTCATAGGTGACTCCATAGTCAGACACACTGACGTCCCACTCACCAGGCTGAACAAGGAGAGGGTCACAGTAAGCTGCCTATCGGGCTAGAATCCGCCACATAACACAAGCACTCTGGTCACTCCACGGCAAGTACAAATATGACACAGTCATTGTCCATGCTAGTGTGAACGACCTGAGACGTACCTCCCTGGACTACATGAAAAGAGACATAGAGGAGCTCTCTGATTATGTAGCCCAGGCAGGTATGACCCTGACCCTGAGCAGTATCCTTCCTTCACCAAGAATGATGCCACAATATAGAGACAAGATGATCAGCTTTAACAATTGGCTTAATGTCTGGTGTCATTCAAAGGGGATCCAGTGTCTGTCTGCCTGGGATGACATGCTTGACAAGCCACGCTGCTTCGCAAGGGACGGCTTGCACCTGTCACCCTGGGATTCGGATATTGGCTAAGGCTCTTGCCACCCCATAGTGCCTTTTTAGGCAAGGCTCAAATTCTAAACCTACCACCCTAGAAAACAAAAATGGGAAGAAACTGAGGGTAATGCTGCTCAATGCCAGAAGTCTAAATCTCAAAATGCACGCACTCGAGGCCCTTCTCAGTATGGAGAACATCGATGTCTGTGCTGTAACTGAAACCTGGTTCAAGGCTCCTGAGAGCACCCCGGCACTATTAGGTTTTACCTCATATCATGCGTTCCGGCCCCAAAACCCAGACCACACCACAAAAGGAGGGGGTGTATCCATATTCATAAAGGATACCCACACCTCCAGGTTGGTGGCAATGCACGAAGCTTCAAAAACCATCCAGGTGCAACTAACCATAGGCAAAACTGCTCTACAAATTGTAGCATGCTACAGGCCACCCTCTCAAACTCAGGAACCCCATACAGCCTTCCTGAAGACACTGGAGGGTATAAATGTATCTCCAAACACCATCATATTGGGTGACTTCAACTACCCGAATATAGACTGGGAACATTACTCAAACCCTAACTTTCTAGCCCAACGGTTCCTGGAGTTCATAAATTCAAATGCCATGGAACAGCTAGTCACTGTTCCCATGAGAGGAGAAAATATATTAGATCTCATTATCACAAACATGGGGACAAAATGCTCCACACTGGAAGTATATCCCTCATTGGTGAGATCTGATCATAAACTAATCTCACTGGAAATCCACATCCGCCCCCACCCCAAACAAAAGACCACAGTGAAGAACTTCTCTAAAGCAAACTTCACACTACTCAAGACTGGTGTGGTATCCTTCAAGGCCCCTGAGCCAGTGGAAACCACAACCCAAGCTGCGGAAGCCCTTACAAATGCCTTCTATGAACACCTCCAGGACTGCATGGATCAGGCAATCCCAAATAAAACCAAGACTCTTTCCACAAAGGGCAAACGTCCAGTCTGGTGGACCCCAGCCATTAACAAACTTTACAATAAGAGGAGAAAGCTATTACATGATAGAACAAAATCCATAGAAGGGAAGTCACCCCTGATCATTATTAGTAAAAAAATACGAGCACTCATAAAATCAACTAAGGCCAATTTTGAGAGAAAAATTGCCATGGATTCTAAGGACAATCATAAGGCCTTTTTCAGCTATGTTAGGAACCTGGGTGGAAACTCCCAGATATGCTCAGAATTAGTCCAAAATGATACAAAAATCACTGAACCCACAGACATTGCCAACATACTGGCAGACAGGTTCAGTGCAAACTTCACCCCTCTCCCCTAAAGGAGAGATAACTATCCCAGCAGAGTGTAGCCTCCCAGACATCTCAAATGCGCAGGTGAAAGCTGCTCTCTCTAAAGCTAAAAACACAGCATCAATGGGACCGGATGGTGTCCCCAGCTGTGTGCTACACGAGCTAAATGAGGAATTAAACCCGCACATAAGGCAGCTGTTTAATCTCAGCCTTACCACAGGATACATGCCCAAGGAGTGGCGTACGGCAACTGTGGTCCCACTCCACAAAGGCGGTGCCTCTACAGACCCTGGTAATTACCGCCCCATAAGCTTAACAAGTCTAGTCTGCAAAGCTATGGAGAGGATCATAATGGAGTTCATAAACAAAGATATAGGGGACTTGCAGACATTGGACCCGATCCAGTTTGGCTTCGTCAAGGGCAGATCATGCCTTTTGAACTTGGTCGACTTCTTGAAACAGTCACCAAGGCCATTGATGAGGAAAGGCAGTCCATACAGCCTACCTTGACCTTGCAAAGGCCTTGACACAATACCCCACTCGGTATTGTAGAAAAACTTACCAGCTTAAATGTAAACCCATATGTCACAAGATGGGTTGCAAACTGGCTTAAGGACAGAACCCACAGGGTTAGAGTTGCTGGCGCTATGTCAGACTCCAAGCCGGTCACAAGTGGTGTCCCACAGGGCTCGGTCCTTGGCCCCTATTGTTCGGCATCTACTTCTCAGAAGTACAGGCCAACATGGGAGGACTTTGGCTGACAAAGTTTGCAGACGACTGCAAACTGGGCGCCATAGTGGAAAGTGCATCGGACATGGATATCCTTCAGAAGGGACTCATGGAAACAGATAGCTGGTGCCAGAGCCATGGCCTGAAGTTAAACACCAAAAAATGTATAGTCATACTCTTCGGGAAAAACAAGGTAACCCCAAGCTACCATATAGGTGGCAATCCACTAAGCACAGAAGAGGTTATCAGGGACCTGGGGACCCAGGTTGACAGTGGCCTTTATTTTGACACTCACATTGCTAAAGTGGTTAGAAAGACCTTCTACATTGCCCACCTGATCATGAAGGGATTCACATCCAGATCTAGTGAGGTCATTGTTCCCTGTACTCTTCACTTATCAGACCAATGATCGAGTACAATGCCCCATTCGGGATGTATCTCACCCGACATCTGCAGCAATTGGAGAGACCCCAAAAGTTCCTCACCAAAAGGATAAAGGGACTCCAAAATCTGTCATATGCTGCCAGACTGAAGAAACTCCAGCTCTATTCAGTTGCATACCGTCTGCTCAGAGGTGACATGTGCCTGACATACAAGGCCATGTCCAACCCGGAATTAATGGACATGCTCCACCTCAAAAAATCCAAATCCACCAAAACCACTAGAGTAAGCGACTTAAACCTTAGCACGGATATAAATAGGACGTGCTGGAGGGATAGATTTATCACTCAGAGACTCCCTATGCTGTGGAATAAAATCCCGATCCATGTGAGGCAGAGCACCTCGCTGGCTCTGTTCAAGAGAAATCTTGACCTGTGGATGGGAGATCGTAGGTTTATCCCGGGAATCATCTCTGTGTCACTGCTGGACAGAGGCACAACAAACTAATGGGCACAGTATTTTTTCATATAAGGGGTGGCGTAAGCCACTAAAATTTGGGCTAGGCTTATAAATGCCTTAGGGCAGATAGCCTAGTATAAACCTATGAACTTAGCAGCAGCTGCTGCCTATGCTGACAAAAATGCCTGGTTAGTGATCCTAGACCTAAAAGATGCCTATCTCCACATCCCCATAAGGGAATCCTGTAGGAAATTCCTGCACTTCAGAGCAGGCTCACAACCCTTTCAGTTCTCTGAGCTACCCTTTGGCTTATCTACTGCTCACAGGGTATTCACCAAATGCTTAGCCCCAGCCCCAGCCATAGCATTTTGCAGACAGAGAAATATACAGATTTACCCTTATCTGGATGAATGTCTCATTCAGGCAGAGTGCAAAGAAAAGCTGCTCCAGGACCTCCTCTTTGTCAAAACCCTCCTAAGTTCCTTAGGGTTCACCATCAACAAGAAGAAATCAAAGCAAACACCCTCCAGGAAGATCATTTTCTTGGGGGCACTGCTGGACATTGCATCTCAAATGGTCTTCCTACCCCCAGAAAAGCAGAGCTTCCTGCCTATCTACTTTACCCAGCTGGCTTCCAGAAGTCATCTCACAGTGAGGAAATTCCTGCAAGCCTTGGGGTACATGGCATCTTGCATCTTTCTAATTCCTCTGGCCAGGCTTCACATGAGAAAACTTCAGTGGTGTCTAAAGAACCTTTGGTGTCAGCAGCCTCTAGAGACCTCTTGCCCTCTGATCCCCTGTATAAGGGCAAAATTTCTCTGGTGGCAGCGGCCTGTGCCAAGAACAAGGGTCTTCCCTACATCCTCAACCCTACCGGGCAGACCATCACCACCAATGCCTCAGACATTGCTTGAAGTGCTCACCTAGCAGGCAGGTGCACCCAAGGCCTTTGGGATGCCCAGCACCTTCACTTGCACATCAACCAGAAGGAAATGATGGCAGTACAAAAGTCTCCCCGGCATCCTTCAAACCCCATCTCAGGCCAGGGGTTCTCCTTATCAAAACATACAACACCACTGTAATGTCGCACATCAACAAACAGGCAGGGACCCAATCTTACCCTCTGTGCAGGCTAGCCATGAACCTCTGGCTGACAGCCTTCTCCTTGGGGTTACACCTAATAGTCCAATACCCACCAGGTATCAACAACACCCTGGCAGACCACTTAAACAGAAATTTACTGGACCCCCCAAATGGCAGCTCCACAGAAAAATCTTTTTGCAAATCCCTCAGGAGTGGGGAACTCCAGAGGTGGATCTCTTTGCTTTGCACCTCAGCCACCAGTTAAAGAAATTCTGTACCAGGGAGTATCACCACCTAGCATGGAAGGTGGATGCCTTGACCTTCCCCTGGAACTCCCTCTTTGTGTACACATTCCCTCCTCTGCTTCTTATTCCCAAGGTACTGATCAAGATAAGGGAGGAGAGACCAAAGGCCATCCTTATGTCTCCAGATTGGCCCAGGCAGCATTGTACCCCTTACTGCACAGCCTGACATCACAGCCTCCCAGGCAGCTTCCACTGATCTCAGACCTCTTGACTTGGGTGGAGGAGGAGGGTGCTGCACCTGACTTGCAGACTCAAACTGTCAGCATGGCTAATACTCTAAAAGCAAACAAAGGGCCCCTGTTAAGCAAACAGGTCCTAGACATTATCACAGAGGCCAGAAGGCCCATCACCAGAAAATCTTAGGCAGGGAAATGGCAAAGATTCTGTTCCTGGAGCCAGTCCAGAGGGGGCAATTCTTCACAACCTTCCATCCCTCTTGTCCTGGACTGTCTAGTGGAGCTACTCAATAGTGGCCTCTCCTTCTCTTCTATTAAAATCCACGCCTCAGCCATTTCAGCTAATTTCAATACAGACCAGCCCCTGTTCTCACATCCTTTGATTAAACAATCCCTCAGAGGGGCTTCTAATGTCAGACCTCCCAGAAGGCCACCCACACCAGCCTGGGACCTGAATTATGTTTTGGAAAAACTAACCTTACCACACTTCGAACCTGCTGCTTCAGCAGCACTGAAATACCTCTCCTGGAAGACTTGCTTTCCTACTAGCTATCACCTCAGCCAGAAGGGTTTCAGAACTTCAGGCATAGATGGCCATTGAGCCCTTCATCATTTTCCATGCAGAGATGGTCTCCCTAACCCCTCCTTTATGCCTAAGGTGGCATGTAATGTGACTCTCAACCAGGCCATATATCTACCCACCTTCTTCCCTAACCCTCAAAACAAGTGGGAAAGAATTCTGCACTCACTAGACGTGCACAGACAGCTCAGATACTACCAGGACCATACAAAAGCCTTCAGGAAAACAGACCAACTTCTTGTCAGCTTTGCCCCAGGGGAAGCCCATTTCCAAGCAAACCATTTCCAAATGGATATCACACTGTATCCATTTCTGCTACAGATTACATGGGAAACCACCCCCTAAGTCTATTTGTACCCATTCCACTAGGGCAGCCTCCACTTCCACAGCATTTCTCAGAGGGGTTCCCACCAGGGAAATCTTGGAAGCTGCCACCTGGACCTCTGTTAGTACCTTTACAAAGGATGACCACCTACCTCTTTTCTCTAAAGCTAGGGCAGGGTTTGCCTCTGCAGTTCTGCAGGACATGCTGACCCATGTCTAGGTCTCTTGCTAAGCTGACCCATGTCTAGGTCTCTTACTAAGCCTACCATCTCTTTCCTCAGCTTTGGGAATCCTCCCATAGGTGATGACTGCAACAGTGAAACACGAAGAACATAGTACAGTTGTATACACTCACCATAAATGTAGATGTTCAAGTGTATTCACTGTTGCAGTCCTGGTTTCCCTCCCTCCTTCCCCCTTATATCTTCTTTCTTTAGCGAGACATAAGCTTCTCACAGTAGCCACCAGGGCCTTTTTTATTATATTTCCTTGGGCTCCTGACTAGTTAGGCCAAGAAAAACTGATATAATGGCGTCGGCTGCCTTGCTTTATAGCACTGATTCCCTGACGTCAGTCAGCAAGCGATAGCAGGTGATGCAGAAAAAATATTGACTCTGGTATTTGAGCTGGCCGAGGGCTACCACAGCAGGGATAACCCCACAGGTGGTAGCTGCAACAGTGAATAGACTAGAACATCTACATTTATGATAAGTGTACACAACTGTACTTTTCCTACTTTATATTATCTTTGTGGGCCAAACAAGTACTCTCCAGCCCAGAAGTCTTTCTGTCATCCTAGCTCCTGCTCCTTCTACAACTTTCTTTAAAAAACAGAATAAACAGCCCTAGAAATCTGATAGTAAGCAGATGTTTGAAAAGCAATGGCAGGGAAGTTCCAAAAATGGACACCGTACAGCAAAGGACAATCTACTAAGTCAAGATGACTGTAATTAGGACTTCTCTCTCACCCTAGAAATCCCTTAGGTTCATAGGTTGGTACTAGGCTATCGGCTCTAGGGTCTATACAAGCCTAGCCTAGCCATAACAATTCCCTGGCTGTTTCTTCCCACAATATTTAATTCCCTGGACCCCTGTCTAGCATTGCAACCTAGGGTGAATTTCCTATCTCCCTTCCAGTCGTTAAGGTTCCTTTTGAAGATGGCCAAAGAGGCTCTCTGCTTGACCTGTATGGGCAGTCTATTCCAGAGTCTGGGGAGTCTCTGCCTCAGGAACCTATCCCTCCAGCTTGTTTTGTTCATTGTGATGACAAGGTTTAGATCCCTGGAGCATGTGGTTCTGAGGGATTGAGATTTCTTTAAGTGTAGCATGTCCAACAGCTCTGGGTTTGGCATTGCCTTGTATGTTAAGCAGAGATCACTTCTGAGTAGACGATATGTGACAGAGTGTAGCTGGAGTTTTTTTAGATGGTCAGCATAGGGCATCTGCTTTAGGCCTGTGATTCTTTTAGTGAGGTATTTCTGCTGCCTTTCTAGTTGTTGCAGATGTCTTGAGAGGTACATGCCAAATGGGGCGTTGTATTCTATAATGGGCCTAATGATGGATGAGTACAGTGGGACAATGACCTTCTTTTTTCTGGATGAAAAGCCCTTAGTGATGAGATGTTCCACATACAATGATTTCTTGACTGTTGTGGTGATGTGGTTATTGAAGGTGAGACGACTGTCCACCTATGTCCCTAAGTCTCTTATCACACTTTTGGTGTTTAGTGTACTGCCACCAATGTAGTAATTCACGGGCGCATGTTTTCCCCAACGGGGATAACTATACAATGTTAAGTTGTCAATCTCGCCTTCATTCTTGCTGGATGGGTTCGGAGCCTAACCTCGGCTCCGACTCGGCCTATTACTAAAGCTCGAGAGCTATTTTTACCAGCTTGAGGCTATCCTATGTCCCATAATGCTAGGCGTGATATACCCAGATCTCGTTTGCCGCTTCAGCTATGAGGTTGCGTCTTTTTGCCGGCTCAGGTTGTATTAATATTTTTTCTTGGTTTTAGTCAGCTTTTTGGGTTAAAATATTAGCGATAGTGTTTTATAGTTACTACCCTTTAGATTCCTTTTCTAGGATTCCCTCTTAGGTAGTTTTTGATACAGTTTTTTCCCCTCACCTAATAGTTAGGCCCTTGGCCAATCCTCTTCCATACTTATTTGTCTGTAGTTGTATGTGTGCCTAGTTAGATTGTATTATAAGTGTGGGGTTTTGTTATATTATTCTGGTCTGTTACAACCTTTTTGTGCATGTGTGTGTGTTTGGCTGATTGTGACTAGACCTCTCTTAGTTGTTCTTGTCTGCCAGTCATCCCTTTTTCAGGATATCTAAAGACACCAAGGTCTCGGGCTTCAAGAAGTGTGACTCGTGCTGTCAGAAGATGTCTCTGACAGACGTCACACTTCTTGTGTATATTGCTTGGGCCCTCTGCACCTGCAGGACTCTTGTTCTGTCTGCCATGCGTTCAGTCCAAGAGTCCTGCAGGAACGCATAAACAAACTTATTTTGAGAGGCTTGTTTAAGCCTGAAGGTTCCCCGGCTAAGCCTTTGTCGGGTAAACATTCTAAGCCCGCCAAACCGTTGGCTCCATGTTCGGAGCCATCACCGAGCAGTGCTACTACTACCACTGCATCGGTTCCGGCCGGAACCAGTGATTCGAGTAGGAGCCGTCTTCGAGCAAGAAGCATTCCAGGTCTCCTTTCCTGGAATTGGTCCATTCGGCTCCAAAGTCTCCCTTGTTATCGGAGCAGAGTCACAGGTCCCTTTCCTTTCGGTCTTCCAGGCTGCCGGACCATGATCTCAAGAGGGTGGTTAGCAGACTACTTAAGTCACAGGCACTGGTCCAAATGTTGCATAGCCCTCCTCATCAGGCAGTGGCTTTCACTACTCCTTCTTCAATTCCTCCTCCGACTCTTCCTGTGAGTTTGGAGCCGGAGATCATAGGGGTTGGGAACGTCGGAGCCGATACCACTCCTTTCGGCTCCCTCTTCGGCTCCGATCTCTTCCTTGGTTCCATCCTTAGAGGGATCCTGGTGCCGGGACTCTCTCATCAGCTCTGAGGGGGTGAGTGGCATCGGACCCTTGTCCGACCCTGTTCTCCATCTCGAAGCTTCGGCGCAGGTGAGTTCGGCCCCGACATCAGCCTCAGAGCCATCCCTCTCGGTGCCGGGAGGAGTCCTTGTCTCTTCGGAGTGGGGACCCCTTTCCCTGCCTGATAGGAGCACCTTTGAGGTCATGAGGAGTGTGCTGGCCCCTGTGCCTTCTCCATGGTCAGCTCCTTTGGCTCCTCCCTCTATGGTGCCTTCTTCAGTCTCTACCTGCTCTCCCGATCCCGAGCGTGGAGAACCGACGCTACAAGTAGCCCCATTGGGCATTTCCTCCTCTTCCGAGGCCTCCCCTGATCCTTCAGGGGAGCCACCTCAAAAGAGAAAATGCAAGAGAAAGCATGTAGACTCCCCTGAGTCAGTCACATCGGACACTGACTTGGATGACTCAGAAGGGTCCCCAAGGTCCCCCTCTGAGGATGTCTCATTTTCTGATATCCTGGAGATCCTTAAGCAGAGGGGAAACTGGTCTGCCCTTAACCCTTCTGAGGACGAGTTGGTGTACCTGGATGAATTCGGTTCTTGCCCTTCCACCTCCTGGGTGTCTCCGCCTTTCGACCTGCTCATGGATGTGGTGGCTCGAAAGGCATGGACGGCTCTGGATACTATGGAACCAACTCCCCGGAGGCCTACAAAATTTATTACAACCCCTTCTGACAAGCAGTTTCTAACTAAAGGCATCCCTGTTGATGCCATGGTGGTGGCGGCAGCCACTAAAAAGGAGTTGGCTGACCCTTCAGTACCTGCCCATCCTCCTAATAAGGAATCTAGGACTATGGACAGGTATGGCAAGCGGATGTTTTCCTCAGCGACCTTTGCTATACGGTCGCTGAATTATTTGTGCCATTTCACCCGTCTCCAGAGAGACCTTCTCAAGGAACTGGGTGATACCTTACAGGACCCATCAGCTGTGGGGTCTCAGGAAAAGATCAACTCCCAGCTGGGGACCCTAAACTCTATTGTCAACTCCTCCATGCAGCTCATTTCCTATGCAGCCGATGGAGCGAGTAGGGCTGCAGGCACGGGCGTCGCTCTAAGGAGACACGCCTGGATGTGGCTTTGCAATTTTGCTGACCCCTTCAAGGCGTCCTTCACTAACACCCCCTTTGAGGGTTCTGCCTTGTTTGGATCTCAAGTGAAGGATACATTGACCATGTGCGAGCAGGAAGGCAAGACTCTCTCTGCCATAGGAGTCCATTTTTCTACCCCTTCTAGACCATACCTTAAGTGTCAGAAGAGTGGGAAAATGTGGTTCCGCAAACCTCATGGAGTACTGCCTGATGCACGTGGTGAGCTTCCCTCCAGAGGCAGAGGAGGGAACAATAACAGACGCCGCCCAAGGGGCGGGGGTCCGCAGAATCAGGGTAGCAGAGAATCCTTCTCTGACAAACCCTTCCAGCACCCCTGAGGACCTGCCCGACTGTCCACCTTCGGAGGCAGTCGGGGGAAGACTATCATTGTACCCAGAAGCCTGGCATTCCCTCACACAAGACAATTGGGTACGGTCGATCATATCCGAGGGTTACAAAATCCCCTTTATTCATACCCCTCAACCGCCAAAAGGGTCCCTTCGAGACATTCCACCTGGTCTGAGGGATGAAGCAACACTAGAAATTTCAAAGCTGCTAGAAAAAAGAGCCATCCAACCAGTCCCAGCAGACCAACAAGGATCCGGAGTCTACTCCAAGTTCTTTTTGGTACCAAAAAAGACAGGGGACTGGAGACTTATTTTGGATCTCAGCAGGCTGAACAAGTCTGTTCAAAGAACGAAATTCCGGATGGTCACACTTAAGTCCATTCTACCCTTCCTGGGTCAGGACAATTGGATGTGCTCTATAGACCTTCAGGATGTGTACTATCATATCAAAATGAACAGGTGCTCCAGGAGGTTTCTCCGCTTCTGGATGGGAGCCAGTCACTACCAATTCAGAGCCCTGCCCTTTGGCCTCACCACAGCCCCCAGGGTGTTTACCAAATGCATGGCAGTGGTTGCGGCTCACTTGAGACGAAAAGGATTCCAGGTGTTTCCATACTTAGATGACTGGCTCCTTACTGCCACCACCAAGCGTCAGCTACTCCATTCCAGAGATTATACCCTCCAAATTTGCAACAAGCTAGGTATCTCTATAAACTCCAAAAAGTCTGCCTTGTCAGTCTATTACCTTCATAGGCACCATTTTAAATACTGTCGAACTGTCCACAAAACTGCCTGTACAAAGGGTTTCAGACATTCAAGGTCATGTTCAAATCCTACTACAAGAGAGCAGAGTCCAGGCCAGATTCGTACTAAAAACCCTAGGTCTCATGGCAGCAGCTATCACATTACTTCCCCTAGCTCGTTTTCACATGCGGATCCTGCAATGGATGCTGTTTTCCCAGTGGTCCTTTCAACAGCTTCCAATGTCACACACCATTCTAATCACTCAGTCATGCAAAAGACACCTTTTGTGGTGGATGGTCTCCCCTCAGGTTCTTCACGGCAGACCCTTTGTCCTTCCTCCTCCCATGGCTACTGTGACAATGGATGCCTCCCTGATCAGGTGGGGGGGGGGGCATTTTCAGGGCAGGACAGTCCAGGGCACATGGCAGCCTTTCGAAAGCCACCTGCACATAAATGTCCTGGAAATGAGAGCGGTACTTTTAGCGTTGCAGGCCCTTCAAGACTCTCTACCCACCGGGACTATTGCAATTCAGACAGATAATATGTCTGTAGTGTGGTACATCAACAAGCAGGGTGGAACCAGGTCCTACCCCCTATGTCGAGAAGCACTCAGACTGTGGCAGCGGACAATCTCTTCTCAACGATTTCTGGTAGCAATGCATATCCCCGGGAAGTCCAACATCATAGCGGACAGGCTGAGCAGAGCCATTCTCATGCCCCACGAGTGGTCTCTCAACCAGCTAGTAGCGGAAAAAATCTTCAGGAGGTGGGGTCAGCCTTGCTGCGATCTTTTTGCAACCCCTCAAAACAGCAAGTGCCCAGACTTCTTCACCCTCTTCCCTCTCACAGGTCTTCCCCCCAGAGACGCTCTAGTCCACGATTGGCCCCGGGGTCTTCTGTATGCTTTTCTCTTAATTACTCATCTAATCCAGAAAGCAACTGTTTTGAGATCCAGAATGATCCTTGTTGCCCCTTACTGGCCTCAACAAATTTGGTTTCCGTTCCTGCAACGTCATCTACTAGATCAACCCTGGCATCTGGACCCAGCGCCAGATCTTCTGACACATCAGTCGGGCGAGCTGCATCAATCTCTCCAATCTCTCAACTTCATAGCTTGGTTGCTCCACTTCCAACCCTAGCCAGGCTTCCCTCAATCTCTCATTCAGTTTGTGACATCATCCTCGCTTCGCACAAGTCTACTACCAGAAAGACTTATGCTAGCAAATGGAAGCGTTTCTCTGTTTGGGCAAGGGAAAAACAAGTTGACCCTTTTACAGCCCCTGTCTATACAGTCTTAGACTTTTTGGCAGAACTTTTTCAAATGGGATCTTCTTCAGCCACCATCAGAGTTCAGTTGGCAGCCATTGTGAATTTTCATGTTGGATTGTCAGAGACCAGCATTATGTCACACAAACTTTCTAAAGCCTTTCTAAAAGGAACCCTCTTACTTAGGTCCCCGGTAAAGGATCCTCCCCCACCATGGAACCTAAATTTGGTGTTGTCGTCTTTAATTCTCCCTCCCTTTGAACCTGCGGCTTCCTGTTCATTAAAGTTGCTCTCTTGGAAAACTCTGTTTTTAGTAGCCATCACTTCAGCGAGAAGGGTATCAGAGCTACAAGCCCTTTGTGTTTGCCCTCCTTACCTTGTTTTTCATAAAGATAGAGTGTCACTTAGGACTAATCCGTCCTTTTTACCCAAAGTACTCTGAAAAAAATCTGAATCAGACCATCGATCTTCCTAGTTTCTTCCCACTTTATACCAATAGGTCTGAACGGAAGTTACATTGTTTAGACGTTCACCGTCAATTACGCTTCTACCTGGATAGAACCAAGCAGACGAGGAAATCAGAACAGCTCTTCCTGTATTACGTGGAAGGGAAACAAGGCCTACCAGTTTCCAAAGTAACCTTGTCCAGGTGGTTGAGCTCTGTTATCACGTTGATTTACCAACTGAGGCATAAAGAGCTCCCTATTAAGCCCAGAGCTCATTCAACCAGAGCATTAGCTTCTTCAGTAGCCTTTCAGGCAAGATTTCCAATAGATTCCATTTGTGCAGCGGCCACATGGGCCTCTCCTCATACCTTCATTTCTCATTACAAGTTGGACATGGCCTCTAGAAGTAGGGCTGATTTTGGTTCCACTGTACTCAAGAGTTTGTTCCAATGAGCCACCCAGGACTAAGGTGCTAGGGACGTTGTTCCATCCAGCAAGAATGAAGGCGAGATTGACAACTTAACATTGAGAAGTTATGTGCTTACCATAATGTTCCATGTTAGTTGTCTTCTTCTCGCCTTCTTTCTTGCATCCCACCCTCCATCCCCCTAGCCTGGCAAGACCGAGAGTATCTTCTGAGATGTGTTATCATGAGAGTTATCTCCTTAGCTACCTCTTTCCCTTTCTTGGTAACTCTTATAAGAGTTTTTTATACCTAGATGTATAGAGGTAGATATATATATGTGTATATATATATATAATATATATATATATATATATATATCTCATATATATATATATATATATATATATATATATATATATATATATATATATATATATATATATTCTCTGTCATGGTGGGGACATGTATGTCCATAGTGTTAGCTATCAAACGAGAGCTGGGTATATCACGCCTAGCATTATGGGACATAGGATAGCCTCGAGCCGGTAAAAATAGCTCTCGAGCTTTAGTAATAGGCCGAGGTTTGGCTCCAAACCCATCCAGCAAGAAAGAAGGCAAGAAGAAGACAACTAACATGGAACGTTATGGTAAGTACATAACTTCTCATTTCTTGGCATTGAGCTTGAGCCCATGGCTCTGGCACCAAGTATCTGTTTCTGTAAGGCCTTTTTGTAGAATATCCACATCATTTGGGGATTCAGTAATGGCTCCCAGTTTGCAGTCATCTGCGAACTTTGGTAGCCAGAGTCCCTTAGTGTTGGCCTGTACTTCAGAGAAGTAGATGCCAAACAATAGCGGTCTCAGGACTGAACCCTGAGGTACTCCACTTGTCACTTGTCTGGAGCTGGATTTGGAGTAGGCTACTTTTACAGTGTGGGTTCTGTCAGTAAGCCAGTTGGCAACCCATCGAGTGACGTAGGGATTAATGCTCAGTTTAGTAAGTTTATCTATGATTCCAGAGTGGGGGATGGTGTCGAATGCCTTGGCGAGGTCCAGATAGGCTGTGTGGACTGCCTTACCCTCATCCACAGCTCTGGAGACTGATTTGAAGAAGTCAGTCAGGTTCAGGAGACAAGATTGGCCCTTCATGAACCCAAACTGGGTGGGGTCTAGTGTTTGAAGGTTGCCAATGTCTTTGTTTATAGGTTCCATGATAATACATTCCATGGCCTTGCAGATCAGGCTTGTCAGACTGATGGGGTGGTAGTTCCCAGGATCCAAGGTGGATCCCCCCTTGTGGAGTGGGAAAACTGTAGCTGTGCGCCACTCAGTGGGCACGAAGCCTGAGGTGAGGCTATGATTAAACATGACACTTAATCTGTAGAAGGTGAGGTGCCAGTTCATTTTGTAGTTCATGTAGTACACAGCCCGGAATGTTGTCTGGTCCCATGGATGCTGTATTCTTAGCTTTGGAGAGTCGGTTTTTACGTGTGGCCATTATTACCGGAATTTGACAATCTTTCGGTATTGAGATGAGCCCTTTAGTGGGTGAGAGGGGGGGTGAAGTTGGCACTGAATCAATCTGCCAGGATATTGGCAATATCCTTGGGATCAGTATATTTAATGCCATTCTGTTGTAGCTTAGAGCAGATCTGAGCATTGCTATTTAGATTCTTGACATAGCTCTAGAATGCCTTGTGGTTTTTCTTTGGAATCTTTGGCAATTTTATTTTCATAACTAGGTTTGGAGGATTTTATGAGGGATCTCAGCTTCTTACTGAGGCTGGTAAGGGAGGTTTTTGCATCCTGGGATTTTCCTCTTTTCTGCAACAGTTTCTTCCTTTTGTTGTAAAATTTATTTATGGCAGTGGAGCACCAGATTGGCTTCCTTTATTTGGAGGAGAGCGTCTTGGTTCTGTTTGGAATAGCATGATTCATGCACGAGTTGATGTGCTCGTACAGTGCCTTAGTGTAGGATTCAGCAGTCGAACTTTCAGTTCCCGTCTGCATGGGTGTCATGAAGTTTGTCACTTCTGACTTGATTAGCATGAAGTTGGCTTTGGAGAAGTTTTTTTACATAGGTTTCCTTACTGGGGTGTGTGGATGTCAAGGGTGATTAGCTTATGGTCAGACCTGATCAATGAGGGGGGTGACCATAGGTGTGGAGCATCGATTTCCCATGTTGGTAATGACCAGGTCTAGGATATTGGTGCCCCTGGTGGAACTATGGATTAGTTGATCCAGGGCATTGGAATTTATGAATTCCAAGAACCGTTGGGCAAAGGTGTTGGTACATGAGTAGTTTTCCCAGTTCATGGCAAGGTAGTTGAAATCACCCAGTATTAGGGTGTTTGGTTGTATATTAATATTTTCCAGTATGTTTAGAAAGTTGTAGTGAGAATTGGGGCATGGTGGGAGATCTGTAGCAAGCTACAATTTGGATTGCAGTCTTACCTAGTGTTAGTTGCACCTGGAGAATTTCAGACACATTGTGTTGGGCAACTAGCCTGGTGGTGTGAATATCTTTGGTGAATATGGACACTCCTCCACCTTTAGTGTTTCGGTCCTGATTTGGTGGCCGAAAAGTGTGGTAAGAGTTGTAGCCGGGTATTGCAGGGGTGCTCTCTGGAGCCTTGAACCAGGTGTCAGTTGCTGCACAGATATCAATGTTCTCCATTTTTAGGAGTGCCTCGAGAGAGTGCATTTTGAGGTTTAGACTTCTAGCATTGAGTAGCATTACCTTCAGATTTTGCATGCTTGTACCTGTTACGGTGGTGGTTTTGTCTTTTAAACGTTGCCTAAAGGCACTATAGGGGTGACGACAGGCTTGGCCAGTAACCTGAATCCCAGGGGCGACAGGTGCAGAGCATCTCTGCCAAAGGATCGTGGTCTGTCAATCATGTCTTCCCAGGAAGACAGATACTGGATCCCCTTTGAATGACACCAGAAGCTTAGCCAATTGTTGAAGTCAATCATTTTGTCCTTATACTGTGGTATCATTCTGGGCAAAGGCTGGATGCTACTTAGGGCTAGGGTCATACTTGCCTGGGCCACATGATCCGAGAGCTCTTCCATGTCTATCAGAAAGTCTGAAACTCTGTTTTACTCAATAGATTCTTTCAGACAAGATGGGTTTTGAGAGTAGTCCATCAAGGATGCATATGCCAGTGGGAGTCTCTCCCATCCTTTCAGGGGAATCCTCCTCACCCCAGACCAAACTCTTGTATTCCTTCCTGCCTTCCAATGTTTGCTTGCTCAGAGGGTGATAAAAATAGTTCCTCCTCAGTTAAGAGAAGGGATTTATTCAAGGATTTTTATCGGTGCCAAAGAAAGAAGATTCTTGGAGACCAGTCCTGGACCTTTTCTTTTTTTTTAACCAGTTTGTGATACTGTCCAAGTTCAAAATGTTCACTTCACAACTTGCTACCTCTTATTACCCTTGTGAGTTTTCCAATGACGTTAAAAAAATGCATGTCATGACATTCTTGTAGATCCAGATTTCAGACATTTCAGTGTTGTCCTTTTCATTTTTCCTCACAAATGGGCCCAACTTTCGAGCTCCTCCCTGTACCCATAATGTTCTATTCCATCACCAACACGTCAGATCTTGTTTGCCGTCATCGTGGTTAGATGTAGGTACTGCTCTCAACCATAGTAAGCAGTCTTTTTCTTATAATAATTACAGTTTGTTCGTAAACCTTTTTTCTTAAAACGTAGCTTTTTCTGCCCATTTCCTCTCTCTAAAGTTTTTCACTGGGCGTTAGGATCTCTTCTGTCTTTATTCTTGACTTCTACTCAGTTTGAGTAGTCTTCTTACCATTGTTGGTGTATCCTTTTTCTTTACCTTTTTAGATATTCTCCAGTATACCATAGCTGGTATTCCTTTCCCTTTTCCTTTCTTAGACTATTGTTTAAAAAAAATGTTATTCGAATTTTTTTTGTTGTCAAATTTCTTATTGGTTACTCTGTGCTTTTCTCATTGGCCATGTCAGAGAAACCAACTGGCTTCAAAAAGCGCACTTCTTGTGGGCATAAGATCCCAAACTGAGATGCCCACAAGAAGTGTATGTATTGCCAAGGACTAGATCATCTTGACAAAGCTTGTCCCATTTGCACCACCTTTAATCCTAGGGTGTTATCGGATAGGCGCAATAAACTGATTTTGAAAGGTTTGCTTCCTGCTTCTTCTGGGGCTCAAACCCCCTCAAATATACCCAGATCAATTTAATCAGATGTCAGGAAGAGATCTCCTCAGAAGTCCTCAAGGGCTTCTTTGGAAAAGATTCGAAAAATTTTAGTTCCGACTACCTCAGATCTGAAACCTCTTGGGCTGTCCTTGGATCCAAAGCTTTCATCATATCCAAAAGCTTTTCTTCGTGTTTCACTGTTGCAGTCATCACACTTGGGTTATCTGCCTGAAGGTAGCCTTCAGTCGGCCCAAATACCAGACTCAGGATTTCTGCGTCGGATACTGTCACCTCTTCCATGATGTCAGGGGTATAAAACATGCAGCTGGCACCATTACATCAGCTTTTCTTGCCACGTGGGAGCCCGAAGCAGAAGCAGTTCACAAGTGCCGGTCAGCCACTACCTGAAATTTTCATTTTTCGAGTTTCAAACCTGAAGTCTTCTAAAGCTAAGTACCCCATTGGGGATTCTTTTTTCTTGCTCTAACCAATGTCAGAAAAAGTTAACAATTGTCTTGCCTGTGGAAAGCAAATACCTCACAGAGATTTTCATTCTTACTGCGTCACCTGTTTAGGCCCAGACCACAACATCCCTCGCTGTCAGTTTTGTGCCTTTTTTAATGCCCGAACTATTCATCATTGGGCTATCTTTGTTGCTAAATTCTTTCGCTCTCGTTCTCCATATTCTGAAATGGCTTTGGTAAGCCATCCGACTACCGATCTTCCGAAAAAACGTAAGGATAAAGACGGAGACAGACCACATAGGTCCAAAAGTGCCGACGACGCTTCCATTAAGCTAGTCTCCAGTCTGCTAGTACTCAGTGAGGTGCCTTTGCAGCCCCTGATACCCACTTCTACAGATTCGCAGACCTCTGCTGAGACCCATTCGGAGTCCAGTATGCAGCAAGATGCTTCTTTGATTATGGAACCTGCGGATGTCTCTACCTCGGATGGGCCTGGAGCCGCTGTGCAGGCACCGACTTCTGAGGGTGTATTCCGACCTTCCAATGTTCGTATTAAACTGACTACTTAGTTTCAGACTAAAACGGCCAAGTTTCTCAGGCCCAGAGTCCGCACTACACCTAGAAAACCAATGACCAAAGTGCATGCTCAAGCCCCCATGCCACAGAAACAAATGCTTAGAATGGCTGAAGACCTTAAAACTCTAATTAGGAGAAGCCAGCCTTCCCCCTCTAAAAAACAAAGAATTGATCTCCCTTCTGATTCAACAGACTATGAGTCCGATGACTCTGATCCCTCTGATTAGCAGGACATACCCTAATCTACCTCTGAGGATTCAGATGCAGAGGATTCTGTTCCCTCTGCCTCCCCTCCAGAGGATTTTTCTTTTGGCGAAACCTTGCATACCTTAAGAGAGCATTTTCACTGGGAATGCCAGGACTACCCACAGTCCAAAAAGAGACTCAGAGAATTTTTAGACTTGCCTCAGCACAGGCCTTTAGCTATACCCCCTGTCCTGGATATTGTAGATGATGTCTTCATGGAATCCAGTCTTACTCCTGATACTTTACCACCAGCTCCTAGAAAGCCTGACAGGTACTACAGGGTACCTGACTTTCACAAATTTCTCTTTAAGAATCCCACTGCAGATCCAGAGACCATTTTCCAGGGACCTAAATGTATTAAGACTACTACAGCCCAAAATCCTACCCCCTTCGGACAGGGATTTGAGAGCTTTGTACAGATGGGGCAAGAAGGTATATACCTCTGCAACTCTTGCCATCAGAGCCTTAAATTGCCAGTTTCACATGCTGACGTACCAGCAGCATATTATGGAACTAATTAAACAAAAAATGTTGTTGCTTCCAGATTTTGCAGAAAATAAAGATTTACAAGTTACTGCATTCTGCAAACCAAGTCAGTAAACATACTTTGCAGTGTGGTTTTGATGCCTTAGAAGCATCTTGCAGGGCTGCTGTCACTGGGTCTGTACTGAGAAGACATGCCTGGCTGAAGGAACAAATTTTGCCAGACCATGTCAAAGCAAAATTACTAGATGCTCCATTAAACCAGGAATGTTTGCTTGGCACAAAAGCAGAAGAGGTTCTTAAAAAGATGGAGGAAAAAGCTAAATCTGTTAAAGATTTCTTACAAGTACAACCACCTAGATTCAGTAGGCATTGGCCTTCAAAAACTGGTCCTTTCCAGTCCCTACCAGGTCTTCTCAGCCCAAACCCAGGGGCAACAGACCACCAAGGCTACAGTCTCAGGGTACACAGAGATCTAAACAATGGTATGCTCCCCCCCTCAAAAACAGGGAGTGGTAAGCCACCTATGTATGGAAAGAATTCACAATGACTTGTCTATTATCCTTCCCAGCCATGCCCAAGTACTTGCACCGCTAATAGGAAAACTCGCCCTGAATGCAAAAAACTGGATGTTCATTACCCAGGATCAATGGGTCCTAAACATTGTATCCCAGGGATACAGATTCTACTTCCACTCACTCCCAACCCCAAGCGGGTTACCAGACCTTCCTCCAAACCAGTGGGCAGAGGCTCAAAAGCAAGTACTTTCTCTTCTCAGTATCAGGGCTATTCAACTTGTTCCAATAGAGCAAAGAGGACAGGGTTTCTCCTCCAGACTGTTCCTGGTGCACAGAAAAGACTGCTCTTGGCGCCCTATCCTGGACCTGTCCATTCTCAACACCTTCCTGGTGGTCCCAAAATTCAAAATGCTTACACTACAACAGCTGCTTCCTATGCTAGCCAAGGACTCCTGGCTAGTCCTCGCAGACCTAAAATAAGCTTATCTGCACATTTCCATAAGGGAATCTTGCAGGAAATATCTTCGTTTCAGAGCAGGCACTATGCACTTTCAGTTCTCTTCACTTTCCTTTGGCTTATCTACTGCACCCAGTGTATTCACAAAGTGTCTGGCTCCAGCCATTGCATACTGCAGGCAGAGAAATATTCAAATGTATCCATACTTGGATGATTGCCTGATTCAGGCAGACAGTTAGGAATTGCTACTTCAGCACCTGGCATTTGTAAAGAGACTTCTAACTTCTCTGGGGTACACCATCAATGAAAAGAAATCACATCCAGTGCCCAGCCAAATGATTGTATTCCTGGGAGCAAGCTTGAACACAACTTCCCAGGTGGCATTCCTTACTCCAGAGAAGCAGGTTTATTTGAAATACTACTTCAAACTAATGGCCACTAGAACCCAGCTGTCTGCAAGAAAAATACTGCAAGCCCTAGGGTTCATGGCCTCATGCCCAGACCCATCAGACTATACATGGGGGGCTCACATGGCTGGCAAATGCATCCCAGGACAAATTCATCTACATATCATTCAAAAAGAAATGTTAGCTGTACAGAATTCTCTGACAGCCTTCAAAAACCTTATCCTTCCAGGGCAACTCGTGATAAAGACAGACAACACCACAGTTATGTGGTACATAAACAAGCCGGGGGGAACTCATTCCTACCCACTCTGCAGGTTAGCCATGGCCCTGTGAACACAGCCTTGAGCAGCCAAGTGCACCTGCAAGCTCAGTTCATGTCAAGCAAACAAAATTCACTGGCAGATGACTTAAGCAGAAATCTACTGGACCCACACGAGTGGAAACTGGAACCCAACTCATTCAAACTTCTAACCCACAGGTGGGAGACACCAGAGGTGGACCTCTTTGCCTCTCCACAAAACCATCAGTTGAGCAAATTTTGCACCAGAAATCCCCACAGCCAAACATGGAATGTGGATGCCCTATCCTTTACATGGGGAAAACCTCTCAATTTATGCCTTTCCCCCTCTGCCCCTCCTCTCAAAAGTACTACTCAAGATCAAACAGGGCAAACCAAGGACAATCCTTATTGCCCCGGACTGGCCATGCCAGCACTAGTATCCACTCCTACACAGTCTGGCAGCAGTGTCACCCTGGCACCTACATCAAACCCCCTCCCTGCTGTCCCAGCAGGAGGGACAGATTTTGCATCCTCAGTTGCAAACCCTGAACCTTGCAGCCTGGCTTATTCCCTGAATACTTCACCAGCAACCCTCAGCAAACAGGTGCTGGACGTCATCCTTGAGGCCAGATGGCCTAGTACTAGGAAATCCTATTCAGAAAAATGGAAAAGATACTGTTCTTGGAGCCAGTCTCAAGGAAAGGACACAGCCGTGACCATCTTACCCCAAATCCTAGATTACCTAGCAGAGCTGATGCACAAAGGCCTATCCTTTTCTTCTATTAAGATTCATGCCTCGGCCATCTCAGCTCATTATAATACTGAGCCACCTCTCTTTTCTCACCCACTGGTCAAACAGTTCCTGACAGGAGCTAACAATTTAAGACCCCGGAGGAGAGAGCCCACCCCTGCCTGGGACCTTAACTTTGTACTAAAGAAGCTCACGGTTCCACCTTTTGAGCCTGCTGCTTCAGCACAGTTAAAATTCCTCTCTTGGAAAACAGCCTTACTTCTAGCCATCACTTCAGCAAGAAGAGTTTCGGAGTTACAGGCACTAATGGCTGTGGAACCCTTCATTATTTTCCATGCGGACAGGGTTTCCCTCAGGACTAACCCATCTTTTATGTCCAAGGTGGTATCCAGTGTGGCTTTAAACCAATCCATTT
Organism: Protopterus annectens; assembly: GCF_019279795.1. Lineage (NCBI taxonomy): Eukaryota > Metazoa > Chordata > Ceratodontiformes > Protopteridae > Protopterus > Protopterus annectens. The sequence continues at coordinate 194,076,250 of NC_056746.1, read as the reverse complement.
ACCAACCTTTTTTCCTAATCCTCAGAATAAAGGGGAAAGGATCCTGCACTCCTTGGATGTGTACAGACAACTTAGGTTCCACCTTGATAGGACTAAGCCTTTCAGAAAATCTGACCAGCTGCTAGTCAGCTTTGCTACGGGGCAGAGGGCAAGGCCATTTCAAAGCAAACCATTTCCAAGTGGATAGCACACTGCATCCATTTCTGCTACAAGCACCATGGAAAACCTACCCCACATGGGATCAGAACTCATTCCACTAGGGCTACCTCAACCTCTACAGCATTTCTTAGGGGAGTCCCTACTAGGGACATCCTGGAAGCTGCAACCTGGAGTTTTGTCCACACCTTCACCAAGAATTACCACTTACCTGTCTTTTCTAGGTCCAGAACTGGATTTGCCACAGCAGTCTTACAAGGCCTGCTAGCTAGCCCTACTACTTCTTGACTGCCTCCACCCTTCTTCAGCTTTGGGAATCAACCCAAGTGTGATGACTGTAACAGTGAAACATGAGGAACATAGTACAGTTGTGTACACTTACTATAAATGTAGATGTTCGAGTGTATTCACTGTTGCAGTCCTAGTTACCCTCCCTCCAGCCCCCTGACTCTTCTATGCTTTCTACCTATCCTCCTTTTGGCCATATCATATGGCTATGGTATTTACTTTTTACTGGAGGTGTTTCACACCATGTAATTGCTTCCTATTTTGGGGGCTCCTGATATCTGGGGCAAGAAAAACTGATGTAATTGTGTTGGCTGCATGTTTTATACCCCTGACGACCTGACATCATGGAAGAGGCAACAGCATCTGACGCAGAAATCCCAAGACTCTGGTATTCAGGCCGACTGATGGCTACCTGCAGGCAAATAACCCAAGTGTGATGACTGCAACAGTGAATACACTTGAACATCTACATTTATGGTAAGTGTACACAACTGTATTTTTTGGCTCCTGTTGTCATTTTAACCCTTGCCATCTATGTCATTTTCAGATCCTAAGTCCTTGGATTCAAAATCTACTTCAAGCCATAGAAGACGTACAACAGAGTACATACTGAAACCTGTGTCAACTTCTCTGCCAATTCATCTTTTTCAGACTTTGAAGAAACACTCTAGACACTCATCCATAGCATCTTCCAGATCTTCTAGGAGTTTAACAGAGGCAGATGTGGATAGGATGATGTGGAAATTTCTCAGGGCTCAGATCCAGATGGGATCCTGCCAGCTCTGTCCCCTCCCGGATCCATGAGTGCACCTGCTAAATGCATTCTCTCTCCTCCAATCTGACTGATGGTTTCAGAGTTCCAGGATAAGACATCCCTGAGAGGTTCGTCATCACATCCACGGAAAGTACCTTGTTCAACTCAGATGGTGTCCTTGACCGGTTCTGCTCCAGTACTCTTTGGTCAGAGAGGTCGGCTCCGGGTTCAAGGGATTGGGTTCAGCTCCAAATTTGTTGGCTCCATCCCTTCCTGTCAGAGCCTGGTCAGCTTGGATCTAATTCTCCTTTTGAGACTTTGATTCGGAGGTGGCCCCAATCTACCTTCCTTGGAAACTTTGGCTTTGGGGTGGGAGGTTTCCCTTAGTCCTTTGGCATTCAAGGTGGTGGTAGAAAGGGCTTTCTCTATTCACAGGGAACTGTCCTTTCTTGTCTCGGATCCTACCCATCTCCCGTCTTTGAACCCAAGCCATAAGGCCATCAGACCTATTCCACTGGGGCAACCAGTTCTGGGAAGTCTCCAGACAGTTCCTCAAGGGGAATTTCCTCCCTCTTCCGATACTTCTCCCGAACAAGCCATGGAGGAGGTTCCTTGAAAGGGGCCATATACGAGGAGGCACATAGACTTGCCCATGGAGTCTCTCACAGAAGACACTGATTTTGGAGATATCCTCAAGATACTCAAACAGAATGGTGGCTGGTCTTCCCAGTCTCTTTCTCCTGACAAATCAGTGTTTCCTGGAGGCTTTCAGTTCTGGACCATCTATGTCTTGGGTGAAACATAGCAGATGAATTGATTGATTTGGTTTTCTGCTGGGCTTGGAAGGAACCGGACATTGTCAAATCTATTCCCAAGCACCTGGACAAATTTCTGGTTCCTCCTGCTGATAGAGCCCACTGGAGCAAGAGAGTCCTGGTAGATGCTATGGTGGTGATGGTAGCCACAAAGAATGAGCTAGCTGAGCAGAGCTCTTCTGTCCATTCATCAAATGGGGAGTCCAGAACGATGGACAGATTTGGAAAGCAAGTGTTCACCTCAGCTACATTTGCCCTGAGGTCATTAAACTACTTGGCAAACACCACTCCGCTGCAGAGACAATTGACTAAGGAGTCATCAAATACTCTCTCAGAGTTCATGTTTGCTGAGGATTTCAAAAAGATTTCCTCTTAACTGGCCATATTCCTGTTCATTTCAAATGCATCCATGAGGCTGATCTCCCATGCAGCGGAAGGTACCTCATGGGTAGCCGGTTCAGGTATAGCCATAAGGAGACATTCCTGGATGTGACTATGCGATTTTGCGGAGCCCTTCAAGATATCCTTTGACAGTGCCCCCTTTGATGGCACTTCCTTGTTCATGCCATTAGTTAAGGACATGCTTACCCACAGCAAACAAGAGGGAAGACTGTCTGCCGTAGGAATCAAGATTTCTGCCACTCAATGGACCTTCTCTAGAAACCAGTGTGGTAGTAAGAAGATATGGTTCCAAAAATCTCATGGACCTTTCCAGGATTCACATGAGGATAATTCCTCCAGGGGCAGAAGAGGAAATTTTAATGGTAGACATTGCCCTAGAGGCAGAGGGGGCCTGCAGAATCAGGGATTTAAAGATTCCTTTTCTGGTAGACCCTATCAGCATTCCTGAAGCACTGCCTGACTGTCCAACTGTAGAGGCAGTTGGGGGTTGTTTGTCTTTGCACCTAGACACCTGGACAGATATCACAAAAGATTCATGGGTGCCAAGAATCATATCCAGAGGTTACTACATATAATTTTCCCTTCCTCCTCCTACTCAAAAGAAGAAACTTCCCGATGTTCCACCCAGTCATAGGAAGGGCACAGCACAAGAAATACAAAAGCTGCTACAGAAGAGAGTCATGCAAGAGGACCCACCTGACCAGATAGGATTCAGAACTTACTCACGCTTCTTTTTAGTGCCAAAGAAAACAGGGGACCTGAGACCCATTTTGGATCTGAGCAGGTTGAACCAGTATGTAAAGAAGATAGAGTTCCACATGGTCATGATTCAATCCATCCTGCCTCTTCTGTGCAAGGACTATTACTGTATAGATCTCCAGGATGTGTACTATCACACAAAAATAGACAGGCGATTCGAGAGACATCACCCCTCAGGAGCCAGTCATTACCAGTTCAGAGCACTGCCCTTTGGACTCATCACAGCCTCCAAGGTGTTTACCAAATACAGGGCAGTTGTCTCAGCTCACTTGAGAATCAAGGGATTCCAGGTGTTTCCATATCTTGACAATTGGCTCTTCACCGCCTTAATCAAGCATCAACTTTTACAAGCCAGGGACTACTTGCTTCAGGTTACCAACACATTAGGCATCTCGATAAACCATGTCAAGTCAAACCTAGTCCCGGTACAGACCCTGGAATTCATAGGGACTCTCTTGAATACTACAACCCAGGTGGCTTCCCTACCTCTCCATCACATCACATCACATGTTTGAAACATTAGGTTCAGTCTATACTGTCACACCTGTCTCCTCCAGCAAGATTAGTACTACAAGCTGTGGGGTCGATGTCAGCTGCCATACTTCTGGTCCCTCTAGCATGATTCTTTATATGAATCCTTCAATGGACCTTGATGGTACAGTGGTCTATGCTTTATCAGTCCCTATAATTTCCCATAAGACTCACTCCAGTCCGCAAACATCATATTCGTTGGTGGATTCAGTCCAATGACCTGTCTCTGGGCAGACCATTCATCCTTCTGCCCCCAGTTGCCACAGTGACCACGGATGCTTCTCAACTAGGGTGGGGGAGCGTTTCTTGGGAAAGATGGTCCAAGGCACATGGTCCCCTCTGGAGACCAAGTTGCATATCAGCATCCTGGAGATGAGAGCAGTCCTTCTAGCATTGCAAGGATTTCAAGGGCATTCTCCTTCTAGGGACTATTGCAGTTCAAACAGACAACATGTCAATAGTCTGGCACATCAACAAGCAAGGAGGAACACAATCTTTTTCACTGTGCAGAGGAGCCATGAGGGTTTGGGAATGGGTTAACACTTCAGACCACTTTTTCACTGCAGCACACATCCCAAGGAAAGCCAACGCACTAGCAGACAGGCTCAGCAGACCCATTCTGATGCCTCATGAGTGGTCTCTCAATCAGTAGTGAGTAAGATTTTCAGCTGCTGGGGCCAGCCTTGCTGTGACCTGTTTGCCTCACCCCTCAACAACAAGTGCAGCAAGTACTTCGCTCTGATCCCCCCTCCAGGGTAGTCACCAAGAGATGCTCAGATTCACGATTGGCACTCGGGTCTCCTGTATGCATACCCTCCTCTTCCTCTGATTCCAAAGTTCTTACAGAAGGCAAGCAGGCTGAAGAGCTCAGTGTGTTTTTTCCACTTCCAGTAATAGCTGGACAGTCTGGGCTTTCTTCCCCAGTTTGCAATATCATCTTGGCATCCTGGAAAGCTTGTACCAAGAAATTCTACAGAAGCAGATGGAAAAGATTTTCTATTTGGGCCGCTAATCAAAATGTCAACCCCTTTTCAGCACCAACTTTGGCCATTCTTCTTTTTCTAACAACTCTTTTTAAAGAAGGAGGTAGTTTTTCTGTAATTAAACTTCAGTTGGCAGTGATTTCAAATTTCCACTCTGGAAACAAATCTCTTTGGCTTTGTCCAGATTGTGTAGGGCTTTCATGAAAGGCATTTTTCTCCTCAGACCCCCAATAAAGGATCTTTCTTCTCTTTGCAACCTTACTGTGGTCCTTCAAGGCTTAACTCAAAAACTCTTTAAACCAGCAAACAAATGTGATCTGAAGCATCTTTCTTAGAAAACAATCTTCTTAGTAGCTATTACTTCAGCAAAAAGAATTTCTGAGCCCCAGGCCTTATCAGTGACGCATTCTTATATTATTTTCCATAAAGACAGGGTGTCTCTGCCCATTAACATTTCCTTTCTTCCTAAGGTGGCATCGGAAAATAACATCAACTAGTGAGTGCATACAATTACCAGTCTTCTTTCCAAATGTTATGAATAAGGGAGAATACATGCTTCATCTCCTTGATGTGCACAGACAACTACATTTTTACTTTCACAGAACAAAACAGTTCAGGAAGTCTGACAAACTTTTGTATCCTTATCCCCAAATCGCTTGGGTCAGGCAACATCTAAAGTTATTATTAAATAAAACTCCCAAACCAATACAACAACCAGTGAAAAAGCAAAATGTACTAAGAAAAAACAATAACACTGGATGTAACAAGGCTAAAACAAGAGCATTTAATGGAGTAAGCACTTTCACGGATACACCGCTTCTTCAGACTACAATCAAACAAACAGCAACACATTTAAATACTAAAACAATCTAATTATGACATCATGCAGTTAAAACATAGCTTACTTAAAGGAACACTGTGTAGCAACTCTTAAAAACAATAAAATAAATGCTTCAGTGGTTTTGCCTTGAGAAAGGGTTTAAGTTAAACCATGCTGTTCAAGCCTGGAGGCTTGTCAGCATGCAATCGCAAAATCCATTCTTGTTCAACTAATTCAGTAGTATTTTTAAAGTCTCCCCTCTCTTCTTAGCAGCTACAATCAAAGTACTAAAAACTTAAATGTGTGGTCCATGTTTTCCTTCATGTTATGCATAGCTAGTGCACTGTTTTCTTTCATATTCCTGATGTCCCTAAAATGTTCTAGTATCCTGTCCTTAAGGCAACAATTCGTTTTACCTACATAGAAAGAAAAACATTTAACATGGTAGCTAAAATAAACAACATTACAGGTCCTACAGTCAGCATAGATATTGGGGTCAATCTTAAAACCTTTACACATCCCAGTCTAGGTTTTAAGATTTAAGTTTTTAGTACATCAGATTGCAGCTGCTAAGAAGAGAGGGGGAGATTTTAAAAATACTACTGAACTAGTTGAACAAGAATGGATTTTGCGATTGCATGCTGACAAGCCTCCAGGCTTGAACAGCATGGTTTCACTTAAACCCTTTCACAAAGCAAAGCCACTGAAGCATTGATTTTATTGTTTTTAAGAGTTGCTATACAGTGTTCCTTTAAGTAAGCTATGTTATAACTGCATGATGTCATAATTAGTTTGATTGTTTTAGTATTTAAATGTGTTGCTGTTTGTTTGATTGTAGTCTGAAGAAGTGGTGTATCTGTGAAAGCGCTTACTCCATTAAATGCTCTTGTTTTAGCCTTGTTATAACATATAAAGTTACTCTAGCCAGGTGTATTACTGATTGCATTTCATTGGTTTATTCTCAAAAAGGACTAAATTCATCACAACGTCCTTGAGCTCATTTTACTCGGTCCATGGCTACTTCATCTTCCTTTTAGTCAAGGACTTCCTTTGATGATATTTGTGCTGCAGCTACTTGGTCAAAGACTCATACCTTTGTTACACTTTACAAATTGGACATCATTTCTAGAAGCAGAGCTTCTCTTGGCTCAACAGCGCTTCCACAGGTCCTTCTATTTGGGCCTCCCAAGGGTTCTGTAGCTGATTTATTAGTTATGTACTCTCCATAACTTGGCATCTGTGTTGTTCATTTTTTCATTCTTCCTCACCTTCCCTCCCATCCTTCCCCCATCCTTGTCGCTCCTGGAAGTACCTGTTAGTATTGGAACTATTCAATTGCTGGTTTGAGCCCTGTTTTTCTTCTCTACATCTTCTGTCTCTGCTACAAAATGGGAGATTAGGCAGCAAACTTGATCTGAGATGTTGGTGATGGAATAGAGCATTATGGGTAGAGGAAGGAGCTTGAGAACTGGATCCTATGTCTATTGAATGTGACTGGGTCGGATCCTCTTGCAAGATTCTACATAAGAAAGAACCACTTGTACTTGAAATCTCTATGGTGCCAGCATCACCATCCCTTTACTTTTCAAATTCCAATTCTGGGGGACATGAAAAGGGAGATTATTTGATGAAGTCTCCAAATTTCTCATAATTTAGGTCTCCCATTTTCCCCTCCTGCTCCAGCACAGTCATTCACAACAGATGCCTCAGACTTTGCCTGGAGAGCAATGACCAAGTCAAACCACATCAACATAAAAGAAATGTTAGCTCTTATAATTGCTGTCAATACTCTCAACAGTGATCCCCAAGACCTTTACAAGTGTTTAAAGACAACATCATGGTGATGTAGTATGTCAACAAACAAGGGCAAACCAAATCATACCCTGTGTGCTGACTAGCCCATGGTAACCAGGGATGCAACTTTTAAGCACAGTTTCACTCTGCAGGCATCCTGCACATAGATCAACTATGTGGCAGATGAGCTGTGCAAGCCGACCAGACAGTTAACATGGAAAATAGTGTTACTGATTGTACTAACATCTGCAAGAAGAAAATCTGAGTTGCAAGCTCTTATTGTAGGTCAACCTTATCTCATTTTCTACAAAGACAGGGCTTCCTTGAGAACTAATCCTTCATTTATGCCTAAATTCATGTCTGAGTTTACTTTAAAGCAAGCTATCCATCTTTCCATAACCTAAAAACTAGGGAGAAAGGATACTCCATACCTTGGATGTCCACAGACAATTCAGGTACTATCTTAAGAGAATAAACTAATTTTGAAACTTATCAATTGTTCATTTCTTGTGAAGGTAAGAGAAAGAACAGGCCATGTCAAAGCAGCTTAATTTCCATCTTGTTATCTCATGCTATTACCGTTTATTATATTCACCACAAGCCACTTCTAGGCAGGGTCAAGACTAATTCAACCAGGGCCTTGGATTCATCTGTGGCTTTTTGGAGAGTTGGATTTTTGAAGTATTCTAAAAGCAGCAACTTAGTCCTGTGTACACCTTTACAACGCATTATAAACTAGATACCTACTCCAGGTGTTGGGCAGGCTTTTCTAGAAACATTCTTCAGGGGCTACTGGACTCTCATCCATCCTATTCCCAGTCAGCTAAGGCTACTGCAGCAGTGATATTAATGAAGAGCATAGTACAGTGGTGTAAGTAAACTTAACATAACAGTAGATGTTTGAATGATTGCTGCTGCAGTAGCTGCTCCCTCTCTCCATCTCACATACTTTTGTATGCCTTTGTCGACAAAATAAAGATGAAAGTTCTGAAGGGCTTGGTGCCCAAACCAATCTTTTTAATCAGCTTGAGGTTTTTGGGCAAGTGGAAGGTGCCCTGAAGCTTTGGAAGCCAAACGGCTGTTGCATCCTTAGCAGGATATAACCCATATGGCAAAGGCAACTGCAGCAGTGATTATTTGAACATCTACCATTACCATCTACCAGCTACCATCTACCATCTACCTGTCCTAGAATCTCAGATTTGTTTTGGTATGATCAGAGATGACATTGAATGTCTTTTCTGCAAGGTAGCTGCTAAAGCAATTTCTAAGAGCAGATGCAAGCCTGGGTAGTTTTTCGATGAGAAAAGTGTGATAATTAGATTCAAATGACACCAGTTAGAAGACTTCTACCAATGTTAGAGTAAATTGTCTGATGTTACTGATTTTCAGTTAGTGTCTAAAACCTTTTCTAAAACTGTTATGAATGTCAGCCAGTTGTTTGTGTTTATTTATTTAATCTAATGTTTTAGAATAAACTGAGGATGGGGGGTTGAAAGAAGGTGATGGTTATGAGATCCAGAGGGACAAAAGATTTTAGGAAGGAAAAAATCATAGGGTGCTTCAAGATGGCAGGTAGCATATTGATGGTGAGTGATGGTTACATATGAGTTAGGGATCCTGCAGTACTAGGGACTGACATTTTTAAGAAATCAGGCTGCATCAAGGAATTCTTAGTTCAGTTGCCTTTGTCTAGCTTTACTGAGTCAATGAACTGCACTAGTAGGTATATTCATGAACTGAAAATGAGAGGCAGAGTACAAAGAAGTTAGTAAGAAGGACATAGTAATAAAGGGGATCCTGCAGTACTAGGGACTGACATTTTTAAGAAATCAGGCTGCATCAAGGAATTCTTAGTTCAGTTGCCTTTGTCTAGCTTTACTGAGTCAATGAACTGCACTAGTAGGTATATTCATGAACTGAAAATGAGAGGCAGAGTACAAAGAAGTTAGTAAGAAGGACATAGTAATAAAGGGGACTAGATGCCTGTGGTGGAGTTCCAACATATAACATCCTGGTCTTTTTTTGAAGCTCTAAGGCTTGGTCCCTTTTCACTGAGTTTGGGTTTTCATCTTTGGCGCAGTCCAAGTACATTTTCTATATCTAATAAGATGCATAAATCGTAAGAGAAAAAGATTTTTCAGGAAATATTCCAATGTTGTTTTTATATAATTTATTTTGTAAACAGGAGATCAGGAACTGTTTTCTGTTTCTTCCAGGAGAGCGATCTCCATGACTTTTGGAATAGTTTTACAGTGCGTATAAATTGGTTATAATTTAGGTCTTTTGAGTGATCAAGGAAAAGTGACTGGACAATGATCCACTGAGAGCATTAGGTTTTACATTTGTTCTCCTGCACCTTTTTTGAGGTATTTGTGAAAATGGCATCCCGTCAGGCACTAGTACCATCGAAAGAGATCAGGCCTGCTGGGTTCTTTAACAAGTTAATTAAGGCTGTGAAAAGAATATGAGACAACATTTTCTGTTTTCCTGAGTCCTATCAGATCCATATTGAAGTCACCCAATACTGATAATATTTTTTATGCTCATCGGTGATACAAAATGAAGAGGGAGGGACACAAACTGCAAGAGTCCAATAGTAAATAAAATACATATCTAATTAACGAAATAATCATTGGTCAGATTAGATTTATAGATAGGTTTTAGTTAGAAGTTAATTTTCTTCATTAGAAGTAATGCTGTACCATCAAGCCTGGGGACTAGTCCTCTTATAAAAGGGGTATAATTTCAGGATAAACTAGGAGGGTTAGATACCCTCTTCTATGCAGGATTCTGTCATACATAAAACTCAAAGGTTTCCATAATATGGTTGGATTCAAGGAAGGGCTGTTTATTTATGTTATTTAACAGTCCAGTTTTAATTCTAGTGATCAAAGTGGGTGAAGGACCTGTACTGAGCTTTGTATCACAGGACTTAATTAGCTTTAGCTTTGGGATGCAGAGAAAAGGCAGTAATTACTTTTCAGTGAACTGCTTCCAAAGCTTAACTGCAGTAGACATTGGCACAACAGCTTATCTCATTCATCCATGCATTCTTCTCTTCACACAGGTGGTAATATAATTCTTTGACAGCCAGTAATCAACGTGTCTTGTCTTTTAAGGCACTGGGATGAGGCAAGTACACGCATTACTCATATAACTGCCTTACATAGCCCAAGCTATGAGTTGACTACTTTTCAGTCTCATTCCATGTAGTTGTAAGTTGCATGCTGAGTTTGACAAAACAACAATCAGCTGTTCGTTGCCCTCTCTTTTTAAGTCCTACCATAGGAGTTTTCAGTTTACAAATGCATTTTGGCATATTTGAAGGTCATGGCTGGTGTGACAATAGGAGGACTGCCAGCCATGCCAGGAGATGTAGGGCACTGGATGTATAACTTATGCTAGAATTTTGTAAATAATTATATGCCATTTGTATATCAAACAGATGCCTGAGCTGAAAATGTATTTGTGAGGTTTGCTTGTATTAAAATGTATCAACAGCATGCCCTGCTGGAAGGAAAAGAAATGTACATGTATTATTGTAACTGAATTAAATGTATACATTGTAGCAGCATATACTGGAAGGGAAGAGGTTAATCCACCTGACTTTGGAAAAATATACTTGAAATTAAATTACTTTATGGGTTAAGCTCTAAAGATGTTATCCCACAGTTTTGAATGGAGCCAGAGGCACAATGTTTGTGCTAGAGAATAGGTTGTAAGTCCTGCAGGAAGAGTGGAATGGTTTTATGTCTTCCAGCAGCTGCACCACATCTAAGCAATGCTCTATCTGTGTGTATTGTAGCACATAGGTGCTAAATCCTGGTAGCTTATGGTGTTGGTGATAACATGGGAAACAGAGTCAGATGACCAGATGTATGTGATGTCATTCTGTACAGAAATAATCTTTTAATATTAGAGGAGACTGATGTCTCAGCAGCATTTTGTATTCTATCTTGGATCTGACAACAAGGACCACTCACCCATCTTGCCTTGCTCTATTCAGTAAGTAGGAACAGTAATTCTTTTAATCAGTCAGGAATAGGTAGTGAGACTAGCTACATACTGTTTTTTCTATGACTGTGTGAAACTTTCCATCGGTGTTATTTTTAATTAATACTCCATGTGACTGAAACTCTAGTGTTTACTGTCAGTATAACATTTAGTATTCTCATATTCTTTTATTATTTATTATTAAATATATTTAAACTTGTCATTGTGACTGGCTCTTTTTAGAAAATAGTTAAGTTCTGAGAGTATTTGCACATATTTATTTGGTGATAACTCTGGCCACTCCTGAAAGCCTTGCTGTTTGGTCAACATTACCATTTGTATTAATATTAATTTGACTCAGTATAACTGGGTACCCTTGTAAGAGCCTTAAAGTTGCTGACAGGGGTTCTGATGGCAGTGATAACTACCTTGTAGTCTGAGTAAAAGGGGGCACAGCAGATGAATTGTGTATGGGAGCACAGCAGGTGAATTTTGTGTGCGTGTGTGTGTGTGTGTGTGTGTCTGTTGTGTGCGAGTGTGCGTGCGAGTGTGTCTGCAAATCAAATCTCAAAGAGTGTGCGTATGTGTCAGCTGCTTGGAGCAGGGACACAAAGCACTAGTGGGAGGACTTAGCTTGCAACCCCAGCTAAGGACTCAATTCTAAGCTGTGCTAGTGGGGAATCATATTGGAGGTCTGGAGAAAGAGAGAGAGAGATAAAGAGGGACGAACCAGCCCTGGGACTGAGCGTGTTCCTTAGGTGCTGTTAAGGGAAATTGTGCTTGATGCAGTGAGAGCTGCATCTGGAAGTACTGAATGCACCCATTTGTATTCTAAGTGAATGTCCCTCTCCTGTGTCAGTGGTGAGGATTCAGGCTCCTTGATTACTGGCCCAGAGTGGGGAAGTCACATGTTGGTGAGAAGTGGTGTGGATATTGAACTTCTGTAGCCTGTAAGCAGCTGTCATTAAAGGTGTGCATTCTCTCAGCAGCCACAAAGTGAACACTCAAGAGTTTCATATCACAGCAGTTTTTATTTATTTTTTCTTAATTAATTTAGTCAGGGAGAGTAGACAAAATGTCAGCAGAGGATTATGGCAAGTTGACAAAGAACCAGTTGGCCAAGTTGTGCAAAGCCGAAGGACTGGTGTATGCCAACCTGACTAAAGAGGAAATGATTTCTGCCTTAGTAACAGCTACAACACAGACCAGCAACCAGGAGGATGACCAGTCTGGTGATGGGAATTTGCAGCCCACAGAAACAGGACAGTTCACCTTTTCCTCAGAGTACTTAAAAATCCATCTGGAGTTAGAGACTTGAACTGGAGGCCAAATAGATGGAATTGGAAACATCAGAGAGACTGTGGCATTGGGAGGCTGAAGAAAATGAGAGAATGTGGCATTTGGAGGCTGAAGAAAATTAGAAGCAGCATCAACATGAGAGAGAGATGCTGACTCTTCGCCAGAGTCATGGAGGTAATGGGGAAGGCAATAACTGAAGGCCAGAAGCAATAAAGGTCAATACATTTCTTCCACAATTTACAAAGGGTGATCATTTTGATAGTTTTATTCATATATCTGAAAGGGTATGTAAACAGTATAATGTTGAACAAGGTCTCTGTATACATGACCCCCTTAGTCTATGGTAAAGCTGTAACTGCTGTTTCTGAATTGTCTTATATTGAGTATCTAAACTGTGAAAAAGTCAAAAACTCTTTAGTTGAATGCTTTAAGTTAACATTTAAACTTACCAAAAAAGTTTTGTGAGCATAGACGCAAGGCAGATGAAAGTGCATGTGATTATATTGCTGAGTTAAGCACTTAGTTTCATAGGTGGGTGAGTGGGTGACAGGTTACCACTTTTGAAAGGCTGGCAGACCTTTTGGTAAGGGAACAAGCCCTTAACACTTTGTCTAAGGACATGAGAATCTTGTTGGCAGACCAAGAATATAACTCTCCAGATGAGCTGGGGAAGAAAAGGGACCTCTACTTAACAAGCAGGACATCACTGCACAGGAAAGGGATACCCAGTGCTGCACATGGATATAGGGGAACCTATGGTGGGCATTCTAAACTGCCCCAACCGAGTCTCCCAGTAACAGGGAAAGCCAATAGATCAGGTATATGGCCAGGATCAAGGGTTTAAAGTTTTAAATGTAACCAGTGGGGCCATGTAGCATATAGATGTCTATGGAGGCAAGGTGGGGAACAAAAGGTAGGGGAGCTAGCAAGTGGGAATAACAGTACGCCAGTGGTAAGTTGTCTGGACACAACAGGGGCACCAAACTATCACAAGAGGTTATATCCTATCTTAGTGGATGGAAAACAGGCCACTGCTAAGAGAGACACAGCCTCTGACCTAACCATTGTGAAGCCAGCAGTGGTTAAAGAGGAACAGTACTTCATTGGGCAGTCCACTCCAGTCAGAGCTTTAGGAAAGACCCCATTCCAAATGCCTTTGGCCAGGGTTCACCTTGACTGGGTAGGTGGAAAAGAAACAAGCAAGCAGGTGTGTTTGAGGATATCCCTGCAGATGTCTTGATAGGGAATGATTTTGATAATGCAGTAACCTGTGTGCATGCAGTTACATGCAGTCAGGCTTGGAGACAGGCATGTGGGTATGGTAGCTTGGGGGAGACCCAGACAGACCTCATACCTGAAGCCAGGGCTGGTGAAGTGACTGTTAGTGAGTGAGCTACTCTGTAGCAATGAGCCTGAAGGTGAGCCCCAGCTGCTGGTAGGTACCAATGTTCCTTTGAACAGAGTGACTGCAAGGGTAGGAGTGAGTGGTAGTACCCAGGCTGACAGTAGGCATCACTGTCAGAGGATACCAGACTTCCTGTGAAATTAGAGCTGAGACAGTCTCAGCTCTCAGACCCTACACTAAGAGGCTTGAGGAAGGTAGCTAGGGAGGCACCTGATTCTCAAGGAAAAGTGGAGTCTGTATACTGGAACAAAGGGTTATTGTATAGAGAGTGGACCCCTGAGGGGAGAGCTAGACGGTGAGGTAATACAACAGTTGGTAGTGCCTAGAGCCTACCATCAGGCAATTCTAGCCATAGCTCATGACATTCCTTTTGCAGGTCATATGGTAATAAAGTGTACCAAGAGACATATTATGCAGAACATTTATTGGCCTGGGATTGCAAGGGATATAAGAGGGTAGTGCAGGACCTGTGAGCAGTGCCAAAAAGTAGGCAAGGCAGGAGACAAGGTCAAAGCTCCTTTGATGCCTTTGCCTGTGATTGGGGAGCCATTTCAGAGGATAGCTTTGAATATTGTGGAGCCTTTGCGTACCCCAAGCTCCACAGGGAGGAAGTATATCCTGGTGGTAGTAGATTATGCTACTAGATGCCCTGAGGCAGTGGTTTTATCCTCCATTGAGGCAGAGAAAGTGGTAAATGCTTTGTTAGGGATTTTCAGCAGGGTAGGTTTCCTGAGAGAAATATTGACAGATGTGTCAATTTCATGTCAGACTTGCTGGCTTGTCTGTGGAAGCACTGTGGGGTGAAGCACCTAAAGACCACACCCTACCATCCCCAGACTAATGGTCTTGTGGAGAGGTTAAACTCTACACTAAAGACCATCCTACATGGATTTGCAGACCAGTTTAAGAAAGAGTGGGAAAAATATTTGCCCAATCTGCTGTTTGCTTACAGAGGGGTACCCCAGAAATCCACATTTTCTTCACCCTTTGAGTTGCTGTATGGGCACAGGGTGAGGGGATCTTTAGATTTGATTCTTGATGAGTGGAAGGATAAGTGTGAATCCCACAAGGAGTCTGTTGTGGCATATGTCCTAAACCTCAGGACAAGGCTCAGGGAGCTCATGGGCTTGGCCCAGGAGTACCTAGCACAGTGATGGTGAACCTTTTGGGCTCGGCTATCAAAAATTTGGAAAGTGCCTATCTTGACTCTGCTGGCGTGTCACCCCCCCCCCCAAACAAAAATATTATTTTTTTACATATTCATTTATTTAAAAAATACAGTCCAGTCATGTGTGCTGCTATGCATTATAAAAGAAAAAGAAAAATCAGTGACTTACAGTAGAGAAAAAGATATGCACATTGATAACTGGGCGTAAAATAGTGCACCAAAAAATTACCCTACTTTTAATAGTAGATTTTGAATTGAACTGAAAAAAATATGTAATACATTGTATTTGATTTAACATCAATTAATGACTTTTTTGTTGCTGAGTTTTAATAGATAAGTGCAGGGTGACATATTTCTTATATGTTTGTTCAGTTTCTTTGGTAACTCGGGTGTTGGTGAACACTGGTGTGTCACCCAAAATGTCATGGCGTGTCATCTTTGACATGCATGTCATAGGTTCGCCATCACTGACCTAACAGGAGCCCAACAGCAGAAAAGGTCTGGTATGATGGGAATGCTTGAGCCAGAAAATATTCTGTGGGGCAATAGGTTATGGTTCTCATTCCTGTCGGACACAAAAAGCTGCAGGCAGCTTGTGAGGAACCCTTCAAAGTGGTAAGGAAGGTCAGTGATGTTAACTACATGGTAAAACTGCTAGGCAGGAGGCAGAGACACAAACTGCACCATGTTAACATGATGAAACCTTACCATGATAAGGAGGCCTTGGTGCTAAGTATTTGCAGCAGGAGGAGTCTGAGAGGGATCTATGGCTACAGTGAGCCAGCCAGCAAAATGCCAAGTTACTATGATGTAGCCTAGGATTGCAGGCGTATGATATGACAGTGCAACACTGTAGTGGAGTCAGCAATGCTGAGGCATATGGGATCTTAAGACAGGGTATGGGGCAATGTATTTCCAGATAGACCCATTCCTCCCAAGCAACGTTTCTCAAGGGGCACTTGAAAAACTAGCTTGAGTTTTCAAATGGAGGAGAGATGTGATGATAAGAGGTACTGCCAACCATGCCAGCGGGAAGTAGGGCAGTGGATATATGACTTATGCCAGCTGGAATTCTGTAAATAATTATATGTTGTTTGTATATCAAACTGATTTGTACAGATGTTTGGGCCAAAAAATATTTGTGAGGTTTGCTTGTATTAAAAACATATCATTGCTAGAATCTCCTTGAGTTCTGACTGAGAGTGCTTCGCAAACAATCTGGAAATATAGAGCTGATAAGTATATTTTTTGGCACGTTAATTGTTCAGAGCTCTGCACTGTCTTTATTTTTGCTTGACTGAATTATTTATATATTTGCTGGCAAAATTTTGTTTTCTGATCAGTGCTGAAGCTTTTTTCTCCCACCTTCCCACTGTATTGCTGTTGTGTTTCTAAAGATGGTGGCTTTTTCTCCCTTTTTATTTTTATAAAAAAGAGACACTTTATTCAGCTGCTTATATTTTTCTAATTTGTTTCTTCCTACTACTCTGTTACTTCATCTTGCTTATCTTGCTTTTCTTTTTCCTGCTAATTGCTGCCTGTTCTCTAAAGTGTTCAACTGCATCCTTTCTGTTTCATTTATTACTGCTTGTTTATAATCTATCTAAATTGTTAAGTGTTATTCTAAGCTCTTAGTTTTGGTTTAAGCATTTGGGCTTTAGGCCCATCCCTTAGCTCTCCCTGGCCATTCTCCCTCAGATTCTGACAAATATGGATGGACAATTTCCTACAGTTTCTACAGTGTAGTAACTGTCTCATGTACATGGACAACCTTCTACTGCTACAACTTAGGAACACAAGATGCAATCACATTAGGAACCTAGGAGTCCAAGCTTTCTCCCCCTCAAGCCAGTATATCTGGCACCAAAAAGGTTGTCAACACAATCACTATACCTCAAACACTACCCACACCTACACAACACACACCTACATATGTGGAAGTCCTCCACATAAACATACCCAAACAAAGGAGACCTCCGAGGCAAAAACACATGATCTCCACAGCCCTCCACACATGCCACCTATAGTCCACACAGCTGTGCCTCACAGCCACTAAGGCTTCATCATAAACCCAACTCTCCCTGGCCATTCTCCCTCAGATTCTGACAAATATGGATGGACAATTTCCTACAGTTTCTACAGTGTAGTAACTGTCTCATGTACATGGACAACCTTCTACTGCTACAACTTAGGAACACAAGATGCAATCACATTAGGAACCTAGGAGTCCAAGCTTTCTCCCCCTCAAGCCAGTATATCTGGCACCAAAAAGGTTGTCAACACAATCACTATACCTCAAACACTACCCACACCTACACAACACACACCTACATATGTGGAAGTCCTCCACATAAACATACCCAAACAAAGGAGACCTCCGAGGCAAAAACACATGATCTCCACAGCCCTCCACACATGCCACCTATAGTCCACACAGCTGTGCCTCACAGCCACTAAGGCTTCATCATAAACCCAACATATTAGTCATAAGAGACTCCATTATGAACACACAGATGTGCCTCTCACCAGGCTGGATAAGGAGAAAGTCACGGTTAGTTGTCTGTCAGGTGCCAGAATCCGCCATATCACATACGCACTCAAGTCACTCAAGAACAGATACTGTTATGATTCTGTCATAGTCCATGTTGGAGTGAATGACTTGAGACGTACCTCTCTTGGACTATATGAAGAGAGAGATGATTGAGCTCGCTGATTATGTCCCAGCAAGTATGTCCCTAGGCTTAAGCAGCATTCTGCTGTCACCCAGAATGATGCCTGATTACAAACAGAAAATGATTGACTTTAACAATTGTCTTAGTTTCTGGTGTCATTCTAGAGGATCCAGTACCTGACAGCATGGGAAGATATGATCGACGGACCATGATGCTTTGCCAGAGATGGCCGGAATCTGTCTCACCTGGGCTTCAGGCTTTTGGCAAAGGCTCTTGCCTCCCTTATAGTGCCTTTTTTTAGAAAAAGTGATGAGCTTAAAACTAACAACATAAAAATTTCAACAAAACACAAATTAAAGATTATGTTGCTAAACGCTAGGAGTCTAAACATGAAACTGCACTCATTGCAGGCATTCCTAACCCTGGAAAATTCTGACATCTGTCCAGTCATAGAAACCTGGTTCGAAGCTGTGGAGAGCACCCCAGCCTTGCCTGGTTACTGATCCTATCATACATTCAGACCCCAAACTATGGGCAGTAAAGCCAAAGGAGGTGGATTTCAATATTACATTAAAGACATACACACCACCAGGCTGGTCAAACAGTATGATGCACAGGTGACACTCCATGTGCAGTTAACCATTGGCAAGACCCCTATTTAAATCATAGTTAGCTACCAGCCCCCAAATCTGACTCAAGATGCCCAATCCGCCTATTTGGACCTGTTCGAATGTATCAAGATTCAGCCCTTTACACCGATCCTTGGTGAATTTAACTTCCCAAACATAGACTGAAAGAACTACTCATGCCAGAACACAAATGCCCAGAAATTCCTTGATTTTGTTATTGCAAATGACTTGGAACAGCTAGTCAATATGCCCACAACAGGTGATAATATCTTGGACTTGGTACTAACCAACACGAGTAACTACTGCAGCATCCCTATAGTATCTTCCTCCCTGATAAGATCCGACCACAAAGTGGCCACTTTTGAAGTCACTATCTCCCCCAACCCCCCCTCCCCCCAGCTAGGATCAGACATAAAAAAACTTCTCTAAAGCTGATTACACCCTCCTGAGGGATGGTATAAACAGTTTCACAGCCCCCTCCCCCTCTATAGGAACTGGCACCAATATCCAAAACTACATCAAAGCACTATGCATGGAATCAGGAATACCTGACAGGACTAAGTCATCCTCTGTAAGGAAAAGTAAACCCATCTGGTGGACATCTGCAATAAATAAACTAATAACAAAAGGAAAAAAAAATTGCTGTCCATGACCAAGAAGGAGCAGGTGCCCAATTGGAAGCAGTGTCTCCTTAGCCTGAACAAGCAAATAACAGCACTAGTAAAATCCTCCAGAGCAAGCTTCGAGTCCAAATTGGCCACATCTACTAGAGACAGTCATAAGGCCTTCTTCACATATGTTCGCAACCTCAAAGGAAGCACCCAGATCTGCACAGAATTGGTGGTCAAGGACACCACATATACAAATGCCATATATATATAGCAAACTTGCTGGCTGACAGATACAGTGAAAACCTTACCCCTCTGTATCCCCATCAGTAAATCAGGACATCCCCAGTGCCTGCCCCCTTCCCCTTGTATCTAGGGAACAGGTCATCACTGCTATCTCAAAGGCAAAAAATGCAGCCTCCATGGGACCCAATAACATCCCAGGCTGCATCCTACATGAACTCAGGCAGGAACTTGCAGCACCATTAGGCACTCTATTCAACCAAAACCTGAGTACTGGCTTTGTCCCAGCTGAGTGAAGGACTGCCACTGTCATCCCTTTACATAAAGGTGGAGCATCCACCGACCTGGGAAATTATAGACCCATCAGCCTAACTAGCCTGATCACCAAGGCCAAGGAATGGATTATCATGGACCTCATTAACAAGGACATTGGCAACCTCTATCTTTGAGACAATCACCAAAGCCATGAATGAGGGGAAGATGGTGCACACCACCTACCTTGACCTGGCCAAAGCCTTTGACAATATTCCACACTTGGGCATAATAGATAAACTCTCTCAGCTGGGCATCAATCCATATGTTACCAGATGGGTAGCAAACTGGCTCACTGATAGAACCCACGTAGTCAAAATGGGGAAACCATCTCAAGCAGTAGACCCGTAACAAGCGGCGTACCCCAGGGTCCGGTCTTGGGGCCTCTGTTGTTTGGCATATAACTTTCTGAGGTGCAGGCCAAAACTAGTGGGCTATGGCTGACCAGGTTTGCAGATGACTGCAAGCTGGGTGCTGTCATCAATTCTCCTAGTGATGTGGACATCCTCCAAGAGGGTCAAACTCAGACAAATGACTGCTGCCAGAAACATGGCATCAAACTGATTACCAAAAAATGCATCATCATCCTCTTCGGGGAGAGTGATGTCCCCACAGATTATCACATTAATAACAATGTCCTAAGCATGCAATCAGCCGTGAGGGATTTGGGAACCCAGGTTGATAGCAACTTGACTTTTGACCATCATTTTGCTTCCATTGTACGGAAAGCCTTCTACATGGCCCACCTCATAAGTAAGGGTATCTCATCCAGGGACAAGGAGGTCATAACATCCCTGTATTCTTCCCTTATAAGGCCCATTATTGAGTACAACACCCCTTTTGGCATGTACCTCACAAAGCAAATGCAGCAGCTGGAGAGACCACATAGGTACTTCATCAGGAGAATCCAGGGCCTCAAACATCTACCATACACAGATAGGCTAAAAGCCTATCCCTCTACTCAGTTTCATACAGACTCCTCAGAGGTGACCTCTGTCTGGTGGCACTCAAGGCAATCACAGACCCCACCTTGATGGGACTGTTGCATATCCGCACGTGAAGCTCCACTCGACTAACCCACATGTGTGGCCCCAACCTGGTCTGTAACATCAACAAGACTTATTGGCGGGACAGATTTGTGTCCCAGAGACTCCCCTATCTATGGAATAGACTTCCTCTCCACATCAAGCAGAGTACCTCTTTACCCCTTTTTAAGTGCAACCTGGATAACTGGATGGGAATCAGAAAATATACCCCTGGAATTCCACCTGTGTCCATGCTGGACAGGGGCATCGGGTGCTGATTTGTCTAAACATAGGCTAAACTCTTGACTAGGCCAATAGCCTAGTAACCTCCTATGAACAGTATGCCCTGCTGGAAGGAAAATAAATGTATGTGTATTATTGTGATTGAATTAAATGTATACATTGTAACAGCATATACTGGAAGGAAAGAGGTTAATCCACCTGACTTTGGAAAAATATTCTTGAAATTAAATTGCTTTATGGGTTTAGCCATAAAGATGTTATCCCAAAGTTTTGAATGGAGCCAGAGGCACAATGTCTGTGCCAGAGGGGTCTATATTAAATGAACGAAAATCCATTACATTGAATACCAAAACAGTGACACGTATTACTTGAACTGCGCAAATACTGAATGCACTAAACAGTGAAATTTAAAATATCGAACATTCATAGTCAGCCAACCCCGCTACCCGCTACATACTACCTACCCAAACAAAATAAATAAACCACATACATACACTAAGCAAACCCTACTCCTAACCCTAAAGTAAAGCACCAAAACTCAACTTCTAACCCTACACTAAACCCCACATACACAACTATCTATGCACTATCCTTAACCCCTCCCTAACCCTAAGGTCCATAACTATCGCACACTTATCTTACGGAGCTATACCGCAGACGGGCCAACCAAAACACTTCGACATTTCTGATTTTGTGGTTTTGCACGTTCAGCGATTACGTATTTCGTGCAATATGTGTCGATGATTTTGTATTCACATAAACAGAGTTTTGACAATCTAATAGGAACCCGTGCTAGAGAATAGGTTGTAGGTCCTGTAGGAAGAATTGAATGGTTTTATGTTTTTTTGACTTCCAGCAGCTGCACCACATTCAAGCAATGCTCTATGTGTTTTGTAGCACATAGGTGCTAAACCCTGGTAGCTTCTAGTGGTTGATGATAGCATGGGATACAGAGTCAGATGACAAGATGTATGTGATGTCAGTCTGTACAGAAATAATGTTTTAATATTTGAGGATGAAGTCTCAGCAGCATTCTGTATTCTGTCTTGGATCTGACAAGAAGGACCACTCACCCATCTTGCTTTGCTCTATTCAGTAAGTAGGAACAGTAATTGTTTTAGTCAATTGGGACTAGATAGTTTGACTA
The DNA here is from genome assembly GCF_019279795.1 of Protopterus annectens. Classification (NCBI taxonomy): domain Eukaryota; kingdom Metazoa; phylum Chordata; order Ceratodontiformes; family Protopteridae; genus Protopterus; species Protopterus annectens. The sequence continues at coordinate 194,054,201 of NC_056746.1, read as the reverse complement.
GCTAAATACTGTTTTTTTTTCTATAACTGTGAAACTTTCCATCTGTGTTATTTTTAATACTCCCTATGACTAAAACTCTGGTCTTTACTGTAAACAGGGATTTAGTATTCTCATGTTCTTTTATTATTTATCATTAAATGTATTTAAAACTTTCATTGTGGCTGGGCTGGTCCTTTTTAGAAAATATTTAAGTTTTGTGAGTATTTGCACATATTTATTTGGTGATAACTTTGGTCACTCCTGAAAGCCTTGCTGTTTGGTCAACATCACCATTTGTATTAATATTAATTTGACTCAGTATAATTGGGTACCCTTGTAAGAGCCTTAAAATAGCTGGCAGAGGTTTTGGTGCCAGTGATAACTACTTTATAGTCTGAGCAGAAGGAGGCACAGCAGGTGAATCTGTGCCAGCCTTTCCCAGGTGGAGCAGGGACACAAAGGACTGGTTTCACAGAGACGGCATGGGAAGACTTAGCTTGGAACCCCAGCTAAGGACTCATCTCTAAGCTGTGGCAGTGGTGAGTCTTATTGGGGTCTTGAGAGAAAGAGAGGAACCAACTTCTGGACTGAGTGTGTTCCCTGGGTGCTCTTAAGGGAAACTGTGCTTGATGCAGAGGTCTGCATCTGAAAATACTGAGTGCATCCATTTATATTCCAAGTGAATGCTCCTCTCCATTGTCAGAGGTGATGATTCAGGCTCCTTGATTACTGGCCCAGAGTGGCACAGCTGGCACCATATAAAATCCACCACATGGCAGGGTCACTTGATGTTCAACATTTAGATCACTGTTTTAATATCCTAAGGTATGTGGGTTATATCCTGCAAAGGATATGACAAACTGGCCAGCTTTCAAAGCTTCAGAGCACCTTCCACTTGAAGGGAGATCTGCAATAAATCAGTAGTTAGTGACCAAAAGCTTTAAAGCTTTCTGGCCACCAAAGTGCACTTTTGTGGAACTGATGGTTGGCTATCAATATTTCAGGACTGGGCAGATACGCTGGGCAAAGTTTCCCACTGAATCATTTTTCTGAGGTAAAGCTGTGCTTTTTCTGTGCAAATATTTATTTTATGCTAGGCAGTACTGTTATGTTTGGTAAACGGATTATTACTTAAGTAATGCGTGTGTGACAAAAATGTGTAAAAATCTGTTTTTATTTGTGTAGAATACTTTGTGTGGGGGAGAATATTGTGCTTTTGGGGACTGTCACTGAACTTTTTACCTCAGAACCTGCAGTTTTTCTGTCAAAAGTTTTACTGATTCATGCAAGATCTGCTTCCCATCTTTTAGACTTTCTTCTTAGCTTAACCATAGAGCAATTGCCAGTCTCTTCAACTATTCCTTCTCCTGACTACAAGAAGAAGAAAATTACTCAGGAGTATTTAGGTGTCAGGCCAGCTTCCTCACTGCCTCAGCTGCCAGTGAGGGACTCTGCTATGGCCAGCCCTGGTTCCTCAGCCTACACATTAATGTCTCTGTCATTCTAATGTAGCTGCACTGGAAGCTACTAAAGACAGAGAGATAAACCTGTCCTATGTGGCTGTAGGACTGTCCTCACCAAGCAAGGGAAAATCATTCTTGTCAGTCTTGTTGAAGGAGTTTTTGAAGGTTTACCACATAGCCAGATCAAGGTGTCTGATTCTCTTGGTAGTGCCCCTGACCTGGGTCAGTCTTTTTCCAGGGGTTCTCTCACAAAAAGAAAACAAAAAGTTAAGAATGTCTCTTCTGTTTCTTTAACTATGGACAGGGAAGACTCACTAGGATTTGCTAAGGAATTACTTTCTGATTTTAATGTTTTAAATTGTTTCTTTCCTCACTTCAAATTGGAAAAGAAAAAGATTTCCCCTTAAAGTCTGACACTGATTCCCCACCAGAAGAGCAAGGAATGAAAGGAGAGAGTTTTTCTTCAGTGAATTCTCCACAAGCTGCATATTCTGAGAAAAGTGTTTCTTCAGATTTCCTGTAGAAGAGTTACCTTTTTCCTTGACTGTAGCTAAAATGAAAGATGTATTTCAGTGGGAAAAGAATGAAATCCCTATCTCCCAACAAGTGTTATTTGTTACAACTAGATTTTTATCAGTCTGCAGCTCTCCTTCCTGTTTTATCATCTTGAAGACGAGTATATTTTAACAGTTTGTATTTGTATGCCTGACTTGACCTCCTGCTCAGAAAAGGCCAGTAAGTTGTACAAAATATTTCAGACACACGTTTTCTAATCACGAATCAGATCCTACAGTTATCTTCTTATCAAAGATATCTACTGCTAAACATATTGTGAATCCTAGCCCAATTCCCTCTGATGAGGACAGGAAAGCATTTGATAGATTTAGAAAGAAAGTTTATTCTTCTGCTATTTTAACCTCCAGAATTCTTGACTGTTTCATATGTTAGCATTTGTACTTGCTTCTTTTGAGAACGTGAGAGTTAGAGGTTAAGACTTAATTAAATTCCTTAATTGTGTCTGCTCAGGTAATCAGTCTTTAAAGTGTTGTTATGATTCTACTGATGATTTATCCAGAACTGCTACTACTAGTTCAGTTATGAGAAGATTTGATTGATTACATTCTCAAAGCTTAAGATGTTAAAAAGAATGAGATTTTAAATTCTTCCACTTGACAAATATGTTCTCTTCTGACCTTCTGCTGCTGAGGTCCTATAATGATTTGATGAAAGAGGGAAAGTAGTTCAAAGGTTTACCCAAAATTTCAAATCTTCTTTTCTGAGTTCAGTAAAAACTTGCCTTTTTGTTCAGAACCCTTTTTAGAAAAGCAGAATAAACAGAATCAGCAAAGTTGAAACAAACAGAATTTAAAAAAAGCAATGACAAGGAGGATCAAGGATAAAATGGGGAGACTCCCAGAACCAAAGACAGTCCAAAAGGACAGAATGGCTATGTGTCCATTCAAGCATCCCATCCCTCCGACCCTGGCAACTTTTTGCATCTATCCCAACACAATCAAATAGACTGAAAATTCAAGAGATGAGCAAACAGCAAACATCACTCTTCTCTTTTAAACTTCTTTTGGGCATTAAGGGAGGCAAGCCTCTTGCACCCCTTGATGTGGGAGGTAAGTCTCCCACACCCCAAGCTTATATATATCAAATCAGAGGTCATCATACCTCAAAGAAATGGCAATCTCAAACTTGGTATATGTAAGTCCATTTCTCAGCCATTCAGTCTTTATGTTACAGGACTTGCTCATGCGGGTCCTGACCTTTCAAACTGTTAGCCAAGGGCAATTACCACAAGCATCCTCACAGGGTAGACTTAATCACACAACACAGGGTTTATAGGTTCATATGTAGGTACTAGGCTATCGGCCCAAGGGCCTACATAAGCCTAGCCAACAAGGTTCCCTGGCTTACGCCACCTAAGAAAGTTATTTTCCTGTGCCGCTGTTGAGCAGACACACAGAAGTGATCCCCGGGGTGTATTTCCTATTTCCCAACCACTCATCAGGATTTTTCTTGAAGAGTGCTAATGAAGAACTTTGCTTGACATAGATGGGTAGCTTTTTCCAGAGTATGGGAAGTCTCTGGGACAGGAATCTATCCCTCTAGCATGTCCTGTTTATTGTGGTGACAAGGTTTAGGTCCCTAGAGCATGTAGCTCGGAGGGATTGGGATTTCTTTAGGTGTAGCATGTCCAACAGATCTGGGTTTGACATAGCTTTATATGTTAGGCAGAGATCACCTCAGAGTAGGCGATATGCTACGGAGTAAAGCTGGAGTTTTTTGAGACGGTCAGTGTACGGCATTTGTTTGAGGCCAGTAATCCCCTTTGTGAGGTACTTCTGTGGCCTTTCCAGCTGCTGCAGGTGTCTTGTGAGGTACATTCCAAAAGGGGCATTGTACTCTATAATGGGTCTAATGAGTGTCAAGTAGAGGGGAACAATGACCTCTTTTTTCATGGATGAGAACCCTTTTATGATGAGGTGTGCCACGTAGAAGGACTTCCTGACTACTGTGGCAATGTGACTATCAAAGGAGAGACTACTGTCCACCTGGGTCCCAAGGTCTCTTATCACACATTCGGTGTTAAGTAGATTGCTGCTGTGGTAGTTCATGGGTACAGATTTTTTACCAAAGGGGATGACACTGCACTTTTTGGCATTGAGCTTGAGGCCATGGCTCTGACACCAGGCATCTGTCTCAACGAGGCCCTTCTGTAGGATGTCCACATCATTTGGGGACTTGACTATGGCTCCTAGTTTGCAGTCATCTGCAAACTTCATTAGCCAGAGGTCTTCTGTTTTAGCCTGTACTTCAGAGAAGTAGATACCAAACAGGAGAGGTTCCAAGATGGAACCCAGTGGTACTCCACACTGTTTTGAGGTTAGATTTGGTGTCTGCAACTTTTACAGTGTGGGTTCTGTCAGTGAGCCAGTTGGCAACCCATCTTGTGATGTAGGGATTTATACCTAGTTTAGTGAGTTTAGCTATAATTCCAAAATGGGGGATGGTGTCAAAAGCCTTGGCGAGGTCAAGATAGGCTGTGTGAACCACCTTACCCTCATCTACGGCTTTGGCGACTGCCTCAAAGAAGTCAATCAGGTTCAGGAGGCATGATCTGCCTTTCACAAACCCGAACTGGGTGGGATCCAGAGTTTGGAGGTTACCAAGGTCTTTGTTTATGAGTTCCATGGCCTTGCAGACCAGGCTCATCGGGCTAATAGGTCGATAGTTTCCGGGATCAGTGGTGGCTCCCCTTTGTGGAGTGGGATAACTGTTGCTGTGCGCCATTTAGTGGGCACAAAGCCTGATGCGAGGCTATTATTGAACATGGTGCTTAAGTGGGGAGCCAGTTCATTCTGAAGTTCATGTAAAATGCAGCCTGGGATGTTGTCCGGTCCCATGGTTGCTGTGTTTTTGGCTTTAGAGAGTGCAGCTTTTACCTGCATAGTTGTGATTACAGGGACTCTGCATTCTTCCTGTATAGATATGGGCCTTTTAGGGGGTGAGGGCGGGGTAAAGTTAGCATTGAACCTATCTGCCAGGATGTTGGCAATATCACTTGGTTCTGTAATGTTCATGCCATTGTGCTGTAACTCAGAGCAGATCTGGGTGTTGCCATCGAGATTCTTGACATAGCTATAGAATGCTTTGTGGTTGTCCTTAGAATTAGTGGTAATTTTTTTTCATAGGTAGCTTTGGAGGAGAGGGGGTTTACTGATCCATCCCAACCTTCAGTTTCTCCAATTACCTGGATGATGGAGTTTTACAAAAGCTGAAAAAGAGCTCATAAAAATTGCAGCACTGCAGGTCTCAGTGGTACCCCAACAAAAACAACCAAATCCTCACTTAACTTCCATAACCACATTGAAAGCACTAGAAAAGAATTTTTTTTTTCTCGTTCTGGGAAATATCTCCCTTTCTCTCCAATACACCTAGAGCTGCAATAGTCAAAGGAATCTTCAGTGCTGAACTTGAGTTAGGGGTCCCCATCATAGCCACAGCATCTAAAAAACTCATCCACTCTACAATCTATTGAAACAAAATATGATGATTAGTTTCCAAACCCCCTCCCCAGGAACACCAATGCACCACCCACTCCAAAGTCAGATGGCTCCCAGTCTCCTACAGAGTTAAGCTACTCCTGGGTCTCTTCTTTTTAATCTAGTTTATACAGGTGCCACCCCACTTTCTGCCAAACTTCATAATAAAACCACCCTCTGCTACCTCTCCCAGTTAACCCAGTCACTCCAGACCCCCCCCCGAAACCAAACTGCACTGCACTGTAACAACCACTCCTCCTTCATTCTTGCACCCAATCTTTGGCAATCCCTTCCCCCTCACCTAAAAGAATTCTCCTCTTTTACCACTTTCAGAGCACAACTCAAAAGACACCTCCATCAAATATCTAACTGCAAGTGCTTTTCCCATCGGTCACATAGCCTAACTCCCCTCTCATCTACTTCACCTTCACTTTGACCCTCTGCTCTTACCTGCTGCTTAATTCCCATGTTTACTAATAAATTTAATCCCCATTTGTTTTTCTTCCTTGTGAAAATGTGCTCATCATTTCAGTTGTCTGCACAACTCTCTATATATTTTGTGATTACTCCATTTTTGTGATTTATTTATTTTATTTGTGGTAAGTTTCTTCACCCAGGCTGTGCCTGCAAGTGGTCTGTTGTGATCAGTCTACTACCATGGTAAACTAAACTAAAAATAAAATAAAATTTTAGGCAACCGTTTTCTGAGGATGTGCAGCAGATATTAAAGGAGACTAAGAAATCAGCTACTAAATAAACACATTTGACTAAGTGGAAAAGATTTTCTAGTTGGTGCCGAATCAAGAACCAGGAACCTTTTAAAGATCAGACACCTCTGGTTCTACAGTATCTGTGTGAGTTATCCTCTGCCCTTTCTTACTCTTCTTTCACGAGTCACCTCTCAGCCATCTCTGCTGTCTGCTCATAAATTCCCCTTTCTACCTTGCCTAAAGTGAAGCAGTTTTTGAAAGGAGTCTATCCACCTAGAAGACAGGTGGCTCGTTTTTGCTATCTTAATTTTGTACTGAAGAAACTTGCACTTATTCCTTTTGAAACTGTTAATGGGATTGATTTTAAGTTCTTATCTTGGAAAACAGTGTTAATCATTGCTCTCACTTCTGCAAGAAGATATCTGAGTTGCAAGCTGTTATGGTATGATAATTTTATATATTTTATATATATATATATATATATATATATATATATATATATATATGTATATACATATATACATATATATATATATATATATATATGTATTTAAGAACCAATCCTTCCTTTATGTCTGAAGTGTTTGCCAGGCTATTCATTTCCCTGTTTTCTTTCCAGAACCAAAAAAATAAAAGAGAAAGAATTCTACGCACTCTGGATGTCCACAGGCAAGTCAGATATTAAACTGACAGAACAACAACCTTCAGGAGTTCTAATCAACTGTTTTATTTCCTATTAAATTAAGAAAATGAGATGATCATTGTCAGGCAATTTCTAAATCGTTGTGTCATGCCATTGTTTTTTTTGTTATTTACACCACAACAAGACACTTTCAGGAAAAGTGAGTGCCCACTCTGTAAGGGCTTTGATAATTCCGTGACTTTTTGAAAAAGAGTGGACTCTAGAAATATTCTACAGAGAGCAACTTGGTCATCTATGCACACATTTTCCAAGTTTGCGAGCAGGATTCTTTCTCTAGGTCCAGACCAGGCTTTGTTAGGACTATTCTCCAAAGGCTGCTGAGCTCTGATCCTTCCTTCTCAGCTATGGTATTCAACCCAAAGAGCATAGGCTACTGCAGTAGTGATTTAATGATGAGCATAATGCAGTTGTGTAAGTAAACTTACCATTACAGCACACGTTCAAATAGATCACCGTTGCAGTACAACACGTTCCTTTCTCCCCCCCTTATTTTTGTTTTTTATGAAAGGGTGTGCTTTTTTTGTCTTTCTTTTCTTCTCCTGACATGGACGCCACAGTAGTGCAGCAGTAGCGCTGTCGTCTCACAGCAAGAGGTTCTCCGGTTTAGTTCTCGGCTGTGGTGCCTTCTGTGCAGAGTCTCCATGTCCTCCCTGCATTCATGTGGGTTTACTCTGGGTGCTCCGGTTTCCTCCCACGGTACAAAGACGTGCATCTGGAGCATTTCTCCCCGGGCCTCCGCTGAAAATTGGCATTGTTTCAAGTCGGACTTTCTTGGTAAACAAATGTTAAATAAAATAAAAAATTACATACCTATCTGGCAGAGCTGTAGCCTCCCTTATTCTGAGGCGTGAAATCTCTTAAGATTTTGTTGCCACAATCTCTGACTTTGCACTGCTCTCCTCGCACCCTACAGCAGTTAGGTGACATAATGATTTGAGAGCTGGTCGGTCATCTGATCATTGTCAGGCTAAGTCTCATACAGCTTAGACTATTATGACAATGATCTATTTGAACTTTAACTGTCATGATAAGTTTACTTACACAACTGTACTTTCTCAATGACAAAACAATTGATGGGGATAGACCATGTAATATGTAATGAAGAACTACAAGGAAACAAAACTAGTAGCTACACTGTTAGGCTAGTAGGGCAGGGTACAGAGTTATACTTGTGAAATAATTGGGGTATTGTAACAGAAACAGCAATACAGCTGTAAAGAATACAGGAAAGGGTTAGGTTTCCTAAAACCTGTGTGCTTTAATATAATTTTGGTGAATATGACAGACCAAACTTCTGGTTTGCTAAATTTTGGCAGTGTTTGACATGTGGATAAGTGAAGGTGTTTTCTGTCCATTGCTTTTCCCTTCCCTCTTACCATTCTGCAGCCTTCAGTGAAGTCTATAACTTCAGAGTTGATATATATAGTTTAGGGGAATGGAAGAGCTTTGCTCCCCTTTGTGATATATTTTTAATGCTTAGACATGGTAAAGTGTGTGTATAGGAGTATTACTTTCATAGTGATATGATGTGGCCCACTGAAATTTGGGGTGTTGCAGAAGACTTAGGTGAATATACCACGTCCACAACTTTGACTGGATAATGTCTGTTTTGTGGATCACTTATGAGGCAAACCACAATGGAAGAAGGCTTTTGCTGTCAATATTACTGCTGAAGATAATATCAGATCAGAACAGATAGCCTATGGGTTATGTGCCTCAGATACAGCCGTATAGCTACAATTTTACTATAGTCTTATTATTTAGCTTTCAGAAACTGATACTGTCTTACAACTATAAAGCTATTGTCTTATCTAGCACTCTCATTTGTTTCACATTCCATCCTCTGTGTTCATTATAAGCATATACAGATTCCCATAGACTGGTTCACCTACAGCAAAATCACATAACACCAGAAAATCTACCAACCCGAACAGTCAAAAACACAACACATACACAATCAGTCTTCAGAACTCTTTGCTGCTTCACTTCCAAATTTAATTAGTTGACTTTTGTTATAAAGTAGGTGTTATCTTTTCTGAACATTCTAAGTCTTAGTGAAGGAAATGCATGTAATAAAAGTAATAATAATTAGATATGTTTTTCTCAGTGAAAAAGTCAGTCTGGTATGTGCAGAAATTTGTTACAAAATATAGCTGTTGTAATAATCTGTCCATAAAGACTTAAAAAGGAAAAAGTCATGGACATTCAGAAGTCATATAGCTGAAACACAATGTCCTTAAGGGGTCATTTGTATATATCCCATGGGCCTGTATACAGGAGGTATAAGGTATCATCACACAGTGAAACTCCAGCTTGGCTAGATTTTTCTTGTAGTTTTTCCTTGCGAAATCTGCATCATATGTATAATCCATTTTGCATGACAGTTTGTGAAATGGGTTTACACATCTCCATTGGCTTGAAGTATCAACGGGAAGTGTATAAGGATTTTAGAAACATTCACTTTCAGAACAATGAGGCTAGCCAACAATAGTTGAGATCTAGGCTCTTACGTTTTACCAAGTACAGTAAAGGAGAACAGTAGAGAATGGTGACAGATGTCCTGACTGAAAGCACTGTTGCAGTATTGAACACAGATGAGGGCTATAGCCACTGATGGTTGGCCGGGGTACCAAAGCCTAAACCTTCAGTACGTTCTACACCTGACATATGACCTCAGCCTTGGAGTAGTGTAGGGGTACATAAGCGGAAGTATAAGCATAAATCCCCAGATTACCTCACCACCATCCCGAATGCAGGTCTCATACCTGTCCATCTGATTTTCACATGGTGATTTGTACAGTAAGCCTTTTTGGATTCAGATAAATGCCCCATTGGGGTACATTCCTTTTTTGTTTATCATATTTATTTGTGATTTTATTAGATGTCAGCTAGGAGAAGTGTGAGTGCAGTAGGTAGATATTGTACAAAAATATTTATTCCCACTTCCTTTTCTTCTTAGGTGCAGAGCACAACTACAGATCTTGTTTCATCTGCCAGTCCTTCGTACCCAGGAGCATGTGTTTTCATTTGTCATTCCTTAATATGTTCCTAGAGACTCAATGGCTGAAGTGCTTGACCCAGACTAAGATGGCAGATCCCTCCACACCTGAGATATATCATCCACTCCAAAGAAAAAACTCAAAAGAAGCCTAGGCCTGATGTTCAGTCTGCCCAGTAAGATTCTGATGTACCCAGTGAAGCTGCAGAACCCACGGTATACCTGACTCTTTCTCAAATGCTCTGTACGACAAAACCCACTGGAAGGTGGTATGGCATCCAAGGACAACACATATAAAGTGACTGCCACTGCTACAGAGAAGGGAGAACTGTAGATTGTTATCTCAGATGGCCTGGAAAGTATCCCTCAGATTATGGGAGGAGATCCTGAGATTACTGATTGAGAGGTACATCAGGGGTCATGGGCTCCCCACTTGGTCCATGTGGACAGCACCCCTAAGAAGAAATGTCAGAAGACTAAGAATACTCCCTCTCCCCAACTTTCAAGGGTGAAGGAGTTGACAGACTTTTTTCAAGGTCTTTTTATGGTCATTATGGCCCTTAAACTCTTTCCTTTTCAGCTCTTCCACCAACTTCACAGAATATTACTTTGGAGTGTTAGTGTGCTCTGAAGATAAACAAGAGACTTCAGATTTAGATGATCATTTCTTAACAAACTCCTCTCATATTCAATCACCTGAATAGGTTCCCTCAAATGATGAGGACTCCCTCTCCACTAATTCCACCATGGAAGAGGCATCTATTGGAGAGACCATTGCAGGTATGATGAAACATTTTGAGTGGGAATCTAAGTAAATCTCTGATGTCCAGTAAAGAAAACTACAGCCTTTTAGAAATTGGGCACCCTAGCCCCTTCTCCTGTCCCTCCAGTCCTGGAGGTCTTTCTTGAAGCTTTCACATCCATTTTCTCTGCTTCATACTCTCAACATCCAACCCCAAGAGGCTTAATAGACTACAGATTAATGTAAGGTTCTATTCAAGAATCCTGTAGCTGATCCTTCAGCAATCTCCTTACCTCAGATAACCCTTCTGCGGTTTTGCTAAATGACAATGCCTTACCCTCAGACAAGGACAGTAGGACTATGGACAGGTGGGGAAAAAGGTCTATGCTTCCTGTACCTTGGCCTTCAGGACCATTAATTATCAAACCTAGATGACCAAATTCCTTCTGTCTGTCCTTGACAGCCTCTTCCATAGCAGATGCTACTGGCTCAGTTATTAGAAGATACAGCTGCTCTGCAATCAGCCTTTCCCTGAAGATTTCAAAACAAAGCTCATAGATTTCCCTTTGATAGGGACTTTCTGTTTGGACCCAGGCAGCTAGTTTATTCAAGATACTGCAAAAGCAAGGCAAAACTAAAAAGGACTGCAAACAAATTCTATTTAATTCTGTGTCCAGATACCAAAGAAATTACCCTGCTGTATCCACTTATTTTGTCAGAGAAGAACATAGGCCTTCTCAGAAACACAAGAAGACACCCAGAAAGAGATTTTTTTGGAGAACCTGAAAGGGACCCCAGATCTGGGAGGCCTCCCTTTCCAGATAAGACAGTGTGACTAACCCCCCCCCCCAAAAAAAAAAAAAAAGAAAGACTCACTGTTTTGATTACAAACTGGGAAAAAATCACTACAGACAAGTGATTTGTCACCATCATTAAACAAGGTTACAGAATAGGTTCATAGGTTCATAGGTTCATACTAGGCTATCTGCCCTAGGGCATTTATAAGCCTCGCCAGAGTGTGTTTGGCTTTCGCCACCCATTTTAAATTAATTTTGCTATGCCGTTTTTTGAGGTTAGTATACTGTGCCTCTGTCTAACAGTGACACAGAAGTGATAGCCGGGGTAAACCTACGATCTCCCATCCACTCATCAAGATTCCTCTTGAAGAGAGTCAATGTGGGACTCTGCCTAACCTGGACTGGGATTTTATTCCAGAGTGAAGGGAGCCTCTGGGTTATGAATCTGTCCCTCCAGCATGTCCTATTTATTTCAGTGGTGAGGTTCAAGTCTCTCGAGCACGTAGCTCGATGGGATTTGGATTTTCTGTGGTGCAGCATGTCCATTAATTCCGGGATGGACATGGCTTTATACGTCAGGCACAGATCGCCTCTGAGCAGGCAGTATGCCACTGAGTAGAGCTGGAGTTTCTTTAACCGGGCAGCATATGGCATCTGTTTGAGCCCTTTGATCCTCTTGGTGAGGTACTTTTGGGGTCTTTCCAGTTGCTGCAGGTGTCTGGTAAGGTACATCCCAAAAGGGGCATTGTACTCAATTATGGGCCTGATGAGGGATGAGTAAGGAGGTATGATGACCTCCCCTGATCTCGATGTGAATCCCTTCATGATTAGGTGGGCTATATAAAATGTTTTTCTAACCACTTTGGCCACGTGGTTGTCAAATGAGAGATTGCTATCAACTTGGGTCCCCAGGTCCCTAATGACTTCTTCTGTACTTAATGGATTACCACCTATGTGGTAATTTGTGGGCACTTTGTTTTTGCCAAAGGGGATGACTATACACTTTTTGGCATTTAGCTTGAGGCCATGGCTCTGGCACCAGTTGTCTGTTTCTATGAGATCCTTTTGGAGGATGCTTGTGTCGGCTGGAGAGTTGATTATGGCGCCCAGTTTGCAGTCATCTGCGAACTTGGTCAGCCACAGTCCTTCCATGTTGGCCTGTACCGCCGAGAAATATATACCGAACAAGAGAGGTCCCAGGACTGAGCCTTGTGGGACGCCACTTGTAACTGGTTTGGAGTCTGACATGGCTCCAGCAATTCTAACCATGTGGGTTCTGTCCTTGAGCCAGTTTGCAACCCATCTAGTGACATAGGGGTTTATATTTAAGCTGGTGAGCTTATCTATAATGCCCGAGTGGGGTATTGTATAGAAGGCTTTTGCGAGGTCCAGGTAGGCTGTGTGGACCACCTTCCCCTCATCAATGGCCTTGGTGACTGTTTCAAAGAAATCGACCAGGTTTAAGAGGCAGGATCTGCCCTTAACAAAGCCAAACTGGGTAGGATCCAGTGTCTGTAGGTCCCCAATATCTTTATTTATGAGGTCCATGATGATCCTTTCCATAGCTTTGCAGACCAAGCTAGTCAGGCTTATGGGGCGATAGTTTCCAGGATCCGTTGAGGCACCACCTTTGTGAAGAGGGACCACTGTTGCTGTACACCACTCTTTGGGTACATATCCTGTAGTAAGGCTAAGATTGAACAGTAGTTTTATGTTTGGGTTTAGCTCTTCTTGGAGTTCATGTAGGACGCAGCCCGGGACACCATCTGGTCCCATTGATGCTGTGTTTTTTGCTTTGGAGAATGTCCTGGAAAGAGCTCCTTCCCTTCAAAGGCATTCCACCACCTCCCTATAACCAGTTGCATCTTCTCCACCCCAATCTACATGACTTACTTTCCCAAGGCACCATAGAGCCAGTCCCTCCTCAGTTTGTAGGAAGTGGATTCTACTCCAGGCTGATCATGGTGCCAAAAAACAAGAGGACAGTGGAGACCCATACTGGACCTGTTTCAGCTGAACACCTTCCTCAAGGTACCTAATTTCAAAATGATGTCTCTTCAGACACTTCTTCACTTTATCCTTCCAAAGCCCTTCCTAGTATTTTGGGACTTGAAGGTTGCCTACCTGCATATTCCCATACACCCGGCTTACAGGAAATTCCTGAGGTTCTCTACTTACTCATCACATTTTTAGTTTTCTGCTTTGCCCTTGGGCTTTTTACTGCCACCCTCCTCCCCCCACCCAGAGATTTCACAAAGTGTCTAGCTCTAGTTATAGCCTTTTTCAGGACTCAGGAAATATAAATATTCTCCTGCATAGACAATTTGATATTCCAGGCTCATTGTCTCAGACCCTCTTGCTGCACCTCAAGTTCACCTTCACCCTCCTCCTGCAGCTGGGGTTCACCGTCAATTTAAAAATGTTTTCCTTCAGCACACTCAAACCCAGTTTTCTTGGGCTGCAGAATAGAAACACACAAAAAAAAAAAAAAAACATGCAGGCCTTCCTGCCCCAGGAGAGGGTGCAGGGCCTCAGAACTTAACTTCCAATCCCTGTTACTTCTCAAAGACTTATCAGCAAGGAAGATCCTCAGAGCATTAGGTTGCATGCAGAGCCAAATAATGGTTAAATGAGGCCTTGGGCAGGGTAATGGATTAGGGACTAGGGATTAGGGACCCCCACACTGCCACCATCAGCCATTCCAGCATTCCATTACTTGGCTATTTCTCCCTAGTTACCATAAACACTGTTTAAACTCGTCAGTGTGCATACTGTTTTCTTTACTTCTACAGTGATTACAGATATTTGGATTTAATTTAAAACTTTTATTTCAAATTTTATAGCACAAACACTGATAGACATTTGCTAAACAAAACAATAGTCTCACAATTAAAACAAACAGCATTAACAGTAAAGTTCCCTGCCCTTAAAACTCACATTCAAAGAAAATGCATCTGGCCAGTGGTGGATTAATTCAAACAACATGGAGCCAATGCAAGACTGTAAAAAAAAAAAAAAAAAACACTTTACTGGTGCTTCCTGGTACCTTGGCCACTGCCTTCAAGGGATAATTAAACACCATATTCACAGTCAATTTATACACAATTTATTAACCCAATTAACACATCCCATTAATGAGTGACTCACCATTAAAATGCTAATGCTACTATAAAACAATGCATTCAATACCAATACATATAACATTTTTCACATTTTTTTTAATTAATTAAATAAAACATTACACGTTGAGATTTAATTCTTGATTCAATCCAGTTGGATGCAAAGTTTCAAAATTAATAATACATTTGGTTTCCATCAGCAACAGTTCATGCACATAATCCTCACCCTGACTGTATTTGGGCTTGGCCAAAACACTAAAAAGCAAACTGGCATCAGACCCACCGTGTGTGGAATGAAAATGATGGGTCACGGGACGTTCGAATCTAACATTCCTTATATCCCCCATATTTTCCGTGATGCGTTTTTTAACCATCCTTTTTGTTTGCCCATCATACCATCTTGTAGTCTTCTTTACAAAGTACAGAATCAAGGGTGAAGGGGTCACACACAGCAGCAGGAATTCAAAGTGTGGGAAATGGAGAGAATAATGAGGTTTGGCCAAACAGGAACATGGAAAACAGTGACGAAAGATTTCTTTTTGTTATAAGTTCTCCCCTTTTTTGGAGATTCTGAAGGGGCTGGTTACTAGATTTTGGCCCATTGTTTCTAAGGGGGAAAGTACTAATGGTTTGTTTCTAAGTAGGGTAACATTCTCTTATAGTAGGTTTTTGAATTTAAAGGAATTGTTTAATAGAAGCAAACTACAAGTTGATGGATTTCATCCAGGCTGTTTTCCATGTGGAAGATGTAAAGTTTGTACTAGGGTAAAAAAACCTAAATGGCAGAAAAATCAACAAAAGGATTTATAAAGCCATGAGTAACTATAACTGTTGCTCGTGTGGGATGATATATATTATAGGGTGTGGGTGTACACCTACAAGATGGTATGTTGGGCAAATGAAAAGGATGGTTAGAAAACGTATCACGGAACATATGGGGGATATAAGGAATGTTAGATTTGAAAGTCCCGTGACCCATCATTTTCATTCCACACATGGTGGGTCTGATGCCAGTTTGTTTTTTAGTGTTTTGGCCAAGCCCAAATACAGTCAGGGTGAGGATTATGTGCATGAACTGTTTCTGATTGAAACCAAATGTATTATTAATTTTGAAACTTTGCATCCAGCTGGATTGAATCAAGAATTAAATCTCAATGTGCAATGATTAATTTAATTTAATTAAAAAAAATGTGAAAAATGTTATATGTATTGGTATTGAATGCATTGTTTTATAGTAGCATTAGCACTTTAATGGTGATTCACTCATTAATGGAATGTGTTAATTGGGTTAATCAATTGTGTATAAAATGACTGTGAATATGGTGTTTGCACCATAAAGCGTTTTTTACAGTCTTGCGTTGGCTTTGTGTTGTTTGAATTTGTTCAGCATTGTGTGGTTGTTTTTTATGACAGTGGTGGATTAAATTAACCCTTGGGCTGTTTTCAAACCATAGGCCCCTTGCACGCATTTTTAGGGCAATGCATACATGCATTTATTCATTGATTCACCTTCTTGATTGTATTAAATTATATTCCTTGTATAACACAACACCACTTGTTAGAATGTGTTTTAAGTTTGTAATTTTGAACTTTTTTACAGTAAGCAATGAAACAAAATGAATGAACAAATAATGACAAAATTGCCCATTTCAGAACATTTCAACCATAAAAGGCCACTCAAACGTCTGTCATTACAATCGACCATTATCAGTCAATATTTACAATCCCTGCAGAAGTAAAAGTCATCTGAATAATTCCACATTAAAGAGATCTGTAACTAATGAAGAGGTTGCTGCTAGCAAATATATATATATATTTCCATGTTTCATCTGCAAATTTAATACCTGCTGCTCTTTAAGAATATATTGTCTACGTTACTTTAAAAAAACAATAGCTGGTAATGTTGCAATAGTTGATGGATGGCAAAAAGGCAACAGGTTCAAATTTGTAGGCATCTCATCCAAAGGAAGACACTCACAGGACTGCAGCACACCCACCCCTTAAAGTACAACACAGTATCAGCAATCCAACTATGTGGCATGGGAATAGAACTCACAGCCTTCTGCATAAAAAAGCAAGTATGCTACCTGTTGTGCTACTAACACTGCTTTCAAATGCTATAGCACAAAAAGTGATGATCATTTGCTAAAGAAAACAGTTTCACTTTGAAAACAATCTTAGAGTGAGCAGCAGTAAACTTCTCTTCCTTTGAAGCTCACAAATCCTTGAAAAATGCACTGAAGCTCACAATTCCTTGAAAATACACTGAAACTCACAATTTATTGAAAAGGTACTGAAACTTGCAATGGTTGTTGGTGTAGAAGATTTAGGCCATTGTCTCCTGTAATTAAGCTACAGTGTTTGACCCTGAGCAAACTAAATAACCTGTGATCTCTAAAAAGGGCATTACACACACACACACACACACACATACACACACACTACCGATGCTTTTCTTTACTCCCAGACACACTCCTTTTCGAGAATTCTCAGGACAGAAAAAGCAACAGGGGTGTTTATATTCTGCATGCAGATATGAAAGAGAAGGCAGAATGTCTTTAAATTTTGAGCAGAAAAGAAGCAGGAGGAACATTGCAATATCTTGTTTGTTTAAAGCACGTCAGCAGGTGTGTGCATCAATGGATGCACAGATGCAGAAGGCATTATTCATGCCCTTAAAGTAGACATGTATATTTTTTTAATTAAAAAGTAAATATTGAGGTAGGCCTCTCCCAGATAGTGGGGCCCTGGGTGACTGGCTAGGTTGCCTAGTACTAGTTCCAACTGTGGTTACTTGTCAGAAACTATCCATATGCTTCCACTTGCTAGATTGTATATGAGGAAAATACAGTGGTACTTGAAAAATATATAGTCCCAACACTCTCACTCCCTGGACTCACAGATCTCTCCCATAGCTTGTTTTAAGAAAGAAATCCTTTGGTGGGTGGTAGAGATGAACCTCAATCCTGGCCTGTCCTTCAAGGTTCAGACTGCAAGTCAAGATGTTTCCAATGAGGCTTGATGGGGCACGGACGGGGACTGAAAATGTCTAGGTATGCTGGCAACCAAACCCCAAGGCAGAACATATCAACCTGAAAGAGATAAGGACTCTCAATCAGGCCCTACAAGTCTTCTCCCATCTCTGGAAACCAGGACCTCTAAGAGTATTCACAGGCAACCCAACAGTTGTGGTACATAAACAAGCAAGGAGGTACCAGATCACACTGGTTATGTAAGTTGGTTCAGACTGCTTGGGATCTAACCACTAAGGCAGGCATGTCCCTTCAAGCAGTACACATTCCATCCCAGGACAACATCCTGGCAGATTCTTTCAGCAGGTCCATCAACCCACACAAATGGATGCTAACCAATCAGGTCTTCCTAGACATAGTTCACAGATGTGGAATACCACAGATAGACTTATTTGCCTCAGACAGGAACAAAAGCTCCATCTTTTCTACATAAGGACTCTTTGCCCCCAGACTTGGAGGTTTCTTTATGCCTTTTCTCCAATAGTACTGCTACCAAAAGTCTTACTAAAAATCCATAAAGAAAAAAAAAAAAAACAGGAATTCTGCTGGTGATTCCCTTTAGGCAAGGCAGCATTGGTTTTCTCTTCTCTATCTTTTAGCCAGGGGCATTCACCACAAGTTACCCACACAACAGAAGGGCTCATTGCTCTACCCCAACCTATCGTCCCTCAGGGTAACCCTATGGACAATAGGATTCTGATCCCTTTCAGACATCAGTTTTCTGAAGACATGCTTTGGGTTCTCTACGAGGCAAGAAGACCCACTACCCAGAAATCATATATTATCAAATGGAATAGATTTTCAATCTGGTGTCAAGCTAAGAATCTGGATCCAATAAAATGTGAGGTTCCTCTTGTTTAATCTTATTTGTATGAACTCATGATAGGCAGTTTGGCAGACTTGTCTGTTAAAGCCCACCCCCCCTTTCAGCTATCTCAGCCTGTCTTCCCCTTAATCCTCCTGTTATGTCCTGGCTTAAGGTCAATCAATATTTGAAAGGGATCCTGCACATAAACCCTCCAAGAAAACCTGTGCCTCTCCCTTGAGATCTTAACTGTGTGATGGAAATCTCACTCTGGCTCCTTTTGAGCTAGCTGCTTCCTCCCCTCTCAAATTCTGCATTGGAAAAAGCATTTTGTTGGTAGCTGTCACTTATGCTAAATGGTCTCAGAGCTCCAGGCTCTCATGGCAACTCCCACCACCTTCCTTATCTTCCATAAGGACAGTGTTCTTCAGGGTCACTCCTTCTTTCATGTCTAAAGTAGTACATGAGATGTCTCTCAGTCAGGCAGTAAATCTGCTTACTTTCTTTCCCAACCCACACAACAGGGATGAAAGAATTATGTATTCCCCTGATATACACAGACAGCTCAGATTTTACTTGGATAAGACTAAGGCTTTTCATACATTAGCCCAACTGTTTCTTTCCTGGCCTCTCAGTTGGGTCAGCCAGTATCCATACAGACTATTGCTAGCTAGATCTCTAGGTCCATTTCCTTTTGCTGCACTAACCATGGCAAATCCATGACCCTCCCCCTTCCCAAAAGCTCATTTTACTAGAGAAGTGGCCTCTTATGGAGCTTTCTACAAGGGTGTAGATTCCAGTATAATCCTAGAAGCAGCTAACTGGTTATCTGAGCACACTTTCACTAAGCACTACATAGTAGATGCCTTTGTCAGGTCAGTCCTTTCTGGCCTCTTAGAAATTTCTCACAGTTCTCAACCGTCCACCCTTTTACTGCCTTACGCTTTGTGAATTACCCATCTGTTTGAAATACTGTTTGAACTGGGTGATATCGGCACATTGATAACCTCCGTGATTTTTCACCAAGTTAGTCTCGTAAATGCGAAAGACTACCACAGCATATTAATTGTCCACAAAGATATTTGAGCTGAACAGCTACCAAGGATAACCTATTGACTTTTTTTTGGATTGTAAGAACCTGGCTACGTATCGGAACCATTAACAGATTTTGATAGTTTTTTTCTTGGTCCTTGGTTTGAGCTGAACAGCTACCAAGGTTATCCAACGAACTTTTGGGCCTTTTGAGATTGGGTGTGTATCAGAACTACTGAAAGGCTGAACATCTGTGCACCATTTTGTCGAGACCTGGCTTTTGGGTTAGCACCGGACTCTGTTTGACTCCTGATATGTTGCTCGTTGGATGGAGTCTAGATGGGTTACATGTGTTGTTGCTTAGGCATGCTGTTTTGTTTTGAGCACACAGTTTTGCTTTAAGCAGTCAATTTGTTTCGAGTACGTATGTTTAGCACGTACGACTGCTTTGGGCACGTCTTGCTGATTCAGATGTGTGCTGTTTGTTTCGTCTCCACCTAACTTGCTTTTATCTTACAAGAAGTGAAGGTTATTTTCAAGAAAACCTTACTTATGGGAAAACATTATTTTAGGACAAACCAGTTGTGACTATTTGTTATAAAGACTATTTCCTTAAACTTTTCTTTTAATTCCTCATTGGACTATCTATTGGTGTATAATACAGCTCCAACGGAAACAATGGCTTCCATACATGTAACGAGGAAGCTATAAGAGTTTCTTTTAAGCGACTGCTTCACTAACATAATGAGGAATTGTCACGAATAATCATCATTGTTAAACAAGGTTTGAAGAATTGACTTTTCGTTTCTTTCATTCAAAGAGGACTTTTTATTATTTTTTGTATGATTTTTTATTTTAGTTTTTGTTTTAGTTTAGTTTTTTGATTGCCACTTCGTCAAATTTAGGTTAATACCCTAACGTGAGTACTCTGTGGCTCTCATTTTTGTGATTGTTTATGTTGTTTACTTCACTTACAATGCTGATGTATTCACTGTTAGGAAGCTATATTTTTTTCTTTGCTTAATGGTTTCAAATGTACTGGCTCTGTAAACTGTAATATAGTTCTGTTTTTGCACTACTGTGACGCTGGGAACCACGTGGCGCACCTTTGCAACCGGGACAGAATAAAGCCGGTTAACCCTTGACTGCTGCTTATGGGGCTCTGCCCGTGTTTTTCTCTGCTGGTCGCTTATGTGGAGCTAAGCCGCTTTTAGTCCCCTACAGCGTTTACGCTTGCAATACAACTCTTAATCAGGCAACAACTATAGCGGTCAGTACATATTTACTCTGTTTATTACAGCGTCAAGTTTCTCAAGCTGTGTAAATAATGCCACTTATCGTAGCGTCCACGTGGTCCCCAACTACACAGTACTAGTATTCTAAGGCTGGATGTGGCGTCACAATATAATAGTTAAGCTGATTAACTGTTTTTACACTGTTTCTTTCACGCGTATTGGAGAATACCAGTAAAACTTTTCTAGCACCCTTATTGCCTCCTACGTTAACAGTGAAAGTGTTTATGGCATGATAATTTGAGGCAGTAGTAATACCAAAGGTGAATTCTCTCGGAATCCTTTATAATGCTTGTATTGTACATAATAAGTAGTACAGGTATCCACTAATAGCTGTCCTTGGGCTGTGCTTTTTAAGATCACTGTTCTGTGATGGTTTATTTTGTCAACGTTTTTGTATTACGTGTGGGATCTTTACCCTTGTTTTAAACATCACTATAGCAAGGTAATAGTGTTTGTAATTACTTATTAGTCAACCTTGCTGGTCTATACAAATGCTAACCTATGTTATTATTGCCTAATTCTTCTAATAACTGTAACTTCCTGATGCTGTTGTTTTAACTACAGTTACCTAATTGGTGTAAGTAGTCCACCTATGAACCATAAGGCATAAAGGTGACATTAGTTGCATAGTTTGATTTTATTTTTTCAGCGTTAACAGACATTATTGTAAATAACTATAGTCTGTCTGTATTACCCCACTCTGTGTTTTATTTCCCTCTATGGTAAGCCTGTTAACACTGTGGTAAAGGGTTAGTCACTGTTCTGACCTTGTTTTAGAGTGTCTGGTATTATTTTTAGTTGTCTGTTATCTACATCCTCGACTGCTTAATATACTTATTTTGTCTTCTCTCTCTTCCTTATATGTTACCAGCTGTGTACACCTGAGTTCCTGACTTTACCCAGGCTTAAGAAGCCCCGTTGAATCCATATTTAAGAACAAAGTCCTGAATAGGATTTATACGTCCTCCCCATAAAGACTTTCGACCCTGAATAGTCCTTTTTGAAAAGTATGTCCTACTTTTGTATTATTTAATCTTTACTCTCCAGGTGATTTGACTTCCCTCCCAAGTTAACCAGCAGCCTACCCCCCCCCCCCTAGCAACAGTTAAGTGACCCTCTCTTACTCTCCTTCTTCATCTCTTGCCTTGAGGCAACTCTCTCCTCTACCTTGACACAACACTTTGGTGAGCTCTCTGCTTGCTCTGTCTCTTGCTATTCCTGGACACGGCCACTAGGTGGCACCCCATCGATTAGAAAAACTAATTATTTACCTTATCCACACAGTACAACTTTGCCCCTTGTTATCCCCTAGTCTTAACCCCTCTATATTAATATACTGCACCCAACACTGCTAACTCACTTAGCTACCCTACAATTATATTATCACCCAAACCCACCATAGTCCTCCCTTTACATTACCCTATAATTCACTTTTACCCTGCAGGACACAGTGCTTCTCTCTCCTTCTCTGATTGTTTTACTGCCACTGGTCCCCTCTCTGGTCCCTACCCTTATACTTCCTCTGCCACACCTCCAATTCACTCACATCCTATCTCATTTCCTGCATCACTCACACCTGCTAACTCTTTACTCCTATCTTTCGGCCACACCCCACTCTCCATACTCCTATCTAATTGCCACAACCCACTCTCCACCATCCTACTCCTCCAATTTCCAACCTTGCTAACCTCACCTCACTAAAATATGCCTTTAAGCCTTAAACTACTTTATCTACTGCTACTCCTCAACATCCTTCTTTTAAACTATATTCTAACTTCCTACGAGTATTCTACACTTAGCAGGTCTCCTACTTTAACTAAACACACAACCTCTATCCTTCCTCTAGCAGAACAAACCTGTACTAATATCCTATCATACTGTCCCTACCTTCCCCTCTCTTTCACAAATTACACCATAACAGGTTTCAAACCACTAGAAAGTTCTATCTAATGCCCTCCAAAAACTCTAAAATATTTCCAATCTCACAAACACTTTTACTGTTACATGGGGACATCCACCCCAACCCTGGCCCCAACAATCCTCTCAACCTCTCCCTTTCTAACCAAACTGCTAACAACTTCAGTTCACCTTTCTCTTCTAACTCCCTTTCTATAGCACACCTAAATATTCGTAGTATCAACAATAAAATCACTCAACTCCATGCTCTAATTGACCTCTATGCATTTGATATCCTCTGTCTCACTGAAACATGGCTCAAACCAGGGACCAAAGACAACGAAATTACTCCTCCTGGTTATAGCACTTTAAGGCAAGATCGTCTTAACAAAAAGGGTGGGGGAGTGGCCTTACTATACAAATCCCAACTTCAAGTGGCCTTAATTGACTCCCTGCCTCCCTCCCCAGCCAATGCTGAAATACTCTGTAGCAAACTCCAAGTAAATAAGAGCAAAGCCATTTATATAATATGTTCCTATATCCCACCAGGCAATAACTTAAACACACTTGAAAATATTCTTAGCTGGGTCTCCTGTACCTTTCCTCAAGAAACCATAATCTTAGGAGACTTTAATATTGATTGGAACTCCTGCATCTCTCCCAAACCTACCTTTCACCTCAATCTCTTTAACTTTCAACAAACCATAAACTCCCCACTAGAATTCACAAATCAACCAATAAACAAGCCATCCTGGACTGGATATTGATCAACAACAATCCTCTCTCATATGAAAGCGGAATACTCCCAGACAATATCAGCGACCATCTCCTCACCTACATCACTAAACAAAAAAAGAACAATCTCAAACAGCCTACTTATCGTACTGTACGTAACAAAAGAAACTTTAACCTGCCTACTTTCCTTAATGAACTCAAAGAATGTAACTGGTCAGCTCTAAAACACCTCCCACTCGAGGAAGCAGTTGCCCATTTCAATAACACATTCCTACAAATTCTCCAACATCACGCCCCTCTCGCTTAATTAGAATAGGATCCAAAGCCGCCTTGGCTTTCCAAACAGACCAAACAAACAATGCTAGCTAGGAATAAACTATGGACAAAATGGAGAACCACTAAAGATCCAACTGACCATCAAAACTTCAAACACCTCAGAAATACTTCAAAAAAACTCACCTATCTTGATAAAAAATTATTACCTTCAATATCAACAAAACCAAAATCACAACCCCAAAAAATTCTGGTCAGGAATCAATAAACTGCTCCATCCAGGGAATACCAAAACACCTACACCAGCTATCTTAGCTCAGACCCCACCCAATATAATAGCCAATACTTTCAATAACTTCTTCTCTGAAACTATCACCTCTCTTGCAAACACCATGACTCCCATCGCTTCCCTTCAAAAGACCTCTCCTCAAAATAACACCCCCACTCTCAAATTTAGTACAGTCTCCACAACCCACATACGTAAGTTACTCTCTAAACTCAAACCATGCACCCCGTCAGCCGACAAACTACCAGCTGAATATCTGCAACTAGCAGCAGCAGAACTAGCTTACCCAGTCTCCATCTTAATTAACAGAACAATAACCGAATCTACTATTCCATCCTGCTGGAAAGTCTCCCATATCATTCCACTGCATAAAGGAGGTAACACTAATGAACTTTCTAATTTCCGGCCTATAGCCTTACTATCTCCACTATCTAAAATTATGGAACGTTGTATACACCATCAACTCTTACAGCATCTCTTGCAAAACAGCCTACTCGTAGACTCCCAACATGGTTTTAGGCCCTATCATAGTACTTCCACTGCCCTTCTCTCCTTCACAGACATCATCAACAAAAATCGCAATAATAACCTTTTCTCCTCTGCCTTATTTCTGGACCTCTCAAAAGCCTTTGATATGGTCAACCATCAACTTCTCCTGAAAACTTTGAAATCTCTCTCTCTGGACTCTTTGGCCATACAGTGGTTTGACTCTTATTTGAAAGATAGAAAACAAGCAGTCCTCTGGGACAGCCATTTATCCTCTCAGCTCCCAATCACTATCGGTGTCCCTCAAGGATCCATCTTAGGGCCCCTCCTCTTCTCCATATTTATAAATAACCTGTCTACCTCACTCCCGACATCCACCTGTATTCAGTATGCTGATGATTCTACTCTCATCTGTTCTTCTTTATCCCCAGAAGAACTTCACTCTTCCACCCAAAATGTCTTCTCAGCAGCGGAAAAATGGTTCCAACAAATCTGTCTCCTCCTTAATCCCCAAAAAAACAAATTATTACTTTTCACCCCAACTCTTAAATCTGCCCCTATCTCCTTTTCCATTGTGTCAGGCAATGGCACTATTATTAAACCAGATTGTTCCACTAAACTACTAGGCGTTACAATAGACAATCAACTAAACTTTGATTGTCACATTGATCTAACCATCAAGGCTGTTAATAAAAGATAGGTGCCCTCTATAGACTCAAGCCCTTTCTTTCTGCAACCACCAGAGTGTCTCTTGCCCAAACTCATCTCATCTCTACACTATTGTATGCCTCTCCCTCATTCATCAACATTTCAAAAGCTAACCTTCAGAAACTTGCTACAGCCTACCATAGTATTGCCAGGTTTGCTACAGGTTCCCATTCCGTACTCACCATTGTCTTAATCTCAGAAACCTTAACTGGCTTGAACTTCAAAATCTAATTCTCCTACATCAATTAGTCATCATTTATAAAATTCTCCATTACCCCTCTAATACACCCATACTAAATAACCTCATTACCCCATACAAAAATCTTACTTCCCTTCACTCAGCCAGCAAACTTCTAGTAGCTACTCTCAAATCTCATAATAAAGCAGGTGACTCCTTATTTGCTAATGCTGTTGGCTCATACTGGAATAAACTTCCCATAGAACTGACCTCTTTAGGCTCATCACACCTTTTCAAAAAAAAACTAAGAAACTATTTTCAATCCCACTGGTTATGTCCTTGCTCTAATCCTGACTGAACTCACCAAACAATCCCTCTCTACAGTCCGTGTCACTATCACTACTTCTATCACTCCAGCGTAGTGTACCTAGCATCCCACCTGCTCATTAATTTTTCCTATACTATCTATTTCTCTTATACTTGATATATCACTGCAACCTGTTTCTTCTCCCCATTTACTTAGCCTATAGGCTTATCACTTCTGTGCAAATCTCTATCCTAAAACTAGTGCCCCGGCACTACATGTTTTATCCTAATTTGTTATTAGTGTAAATACTTATAGACTCTTTATCTGTTATTGTTTTTCTCTCCTCCTTATTTTTTAGCAGTCCTACTATTGCAATTGTTATAGGATTACAATTCCTCACTACTGTTTAGTTCTTGTTAAACTTCCTCTGTATTGTTACTCTACTACAAGAAAATGTTCCTTTTTTTGCTTATATGTTTTTCATATTTTTTGTTTATTGTAAGTTACTAGTACATAGTGGAGCTTTTCTCCTCGGGCCTCTGCTGAAAATGGACATGTATCCAGCCAGACTAGCCCGGTCAACAAATGTAAAATAAATAAATAAAATAAATACTGCAACAGTGATTTAAATCAGGACATTGTACAACTGTGTAAGAACTTACTATAACACTAGATATCCTACTGATCACTGTTGCAATATTTCTTCCCACCCACATTCCCCTTTCTATTCATCTTATCCTTCCTTTTACTCCACTACCCTATCTGGAACCTCCAAAACTGAGGGGGGGGGGCCCTTATTTTTTCATGCTTTTCCCCCTATTAGCTGACTACTTTCTCCCCAGATGTCTTCAGGCTGCTGCTTGGAAGTATTCGCTTATGTACCCCTACGCTCACGAGATGAGGTCATATGATGGACATATGGCATATGGACGATTTAAGCTTTGTATCCTGGACAAATGTCAGTGGCAATAACATGTCTATTTGGAATACTGCAACAGTGATCACTAGGACATATACTGTTATGGTAAGTTCTTATACAGGTATACTTTCTTCAGGAAGTAGAAATGGACCTGATTCACTGCTCTAAAATGTTGTTTGGTTTCAGAGAATGTTTTTGTTTTTTCTGTTGATGTTCACAAAATTAGCGCCATGTGACCTCTCTATGCTGTCCTCAGAATGAACTGTCTTGTGTGAATTGTGTGCATTTTTGCAGACATGCTGTGGTACTACCATGAATATGAACTGTATCACTCCCACCAACTGCACAGAGTAGTAGTGGGTTAGGCTGGAGCCAGGACATCAGCAAAGATGTTTGCAGTTTTTCTACAGAATTAAATTGTGGAAATGAATCCAAAAACGAATATGCAGTATTTTAATTCCCATCTTTAATACAGTGCTTCGGGAACATCGTGGGTCACTATTGTACATACAGTCTGAAATTGTATTAAGCTGTTAATATTTGTGCAGCTCTGGTCAACAAATCAAACTAAAATATAAAAATTAAACAAATCTGAGGAATTGCACTGGAAATAACTTTGTTAAAAGGATTACTTTTTTCAAAATTCCAAAGTATTATAGTTTTTTGAAAGTGAACCCTTTTAGGAATCTATGGATGTTCATCATATTGATCACTGCTATAGCAGCCTTAGCTAAATGGGTTGTATCCTGCGCCAAGGATATAATAGACAGCCAACTTCCAAAGCTTCAGGGTACCTTCCACATGCTCAAACTGTCAAGTACCTTATGCTGCCTAAAAGACAAATTAGGTCATGAAGCCCTTCAGAGCTATACTGCTGTTGAAGAATACGCTCTTCTGAGACTTTTGAGGGTCGACGGTCAGCTTGTGCCTTCCTTTACTGGGCAGATAAGTTCCCTTTGGTGTGGGGGGGTGTTTTATTAATTTCCTCTTCAAGAAAGTTATTTTAAAGTTGTGTTTTAATGGACCATCTTGAGAGTGTAAGCACATTAAAACAGAGCACTTATTTTTCTGTCAGTTTTAAAGTAGTGCTAAGTAACTGAAAACATATTTCTGTGGAGAAATTGTGTTTAGTGGAGCTGGCATTATGTTTGGAAGTGTTTTTTACTGTTTTTTTTTTGTTAAAAAAAAAAAAACAGTAACTTTTGTAGACTTGTAGTTTTACCAGCATTTGCTACTTATCTTCCCCAGGGAAGAGGTACCAATTTTGGCTTGACCATGGAACACACACAAGTCCCACGGTTGGTCCTTCTTCCAGCTACAAAAAGAAATAGTTAAGCAAATAGCCTTTTCCACCAGAGTAGTCTAGCAATTTCCCTCAGTCACAGATGGGTGACTGAAATGGCCATTTGTAGTACCTCAGACCACTCATATTTTGCCCTGGATCTCTCTGATGTAGCTCCTACAGCCAGTATGTACCGGGGGTTAGCCATGTCCTCTGTGGATATTGGAGTCCCCTTAGTGGGCAAGGAAGGGCCACTCTTGTTGGTCCTGGGAGAGGTAACAGGGAAGGTTTCCTTGCTATAACAGAATACTTTCCCATCCCTGGAGAAGCAACTGCTGTCATTAGTAACACTGATGGCCCCATTTTTCCTGTCAAAAAGAAACAGAAAACCAAGCATGTATCTACTCATCAAATTTCCTTGGATAGGAGTAGTTTACTGGGTCTGACTCAGGGTTTAATTCAGGCTGTTGATGCTACTTATGAACTAGTTTCTGGTAGTTTTTAAGGATATTTGCATAGCTGCATTGTCAGAACCTTGCAGATAATGTTAAAATGCACGTTTAAATTTTCCCTTGGATAGAGATTTGTAGTTGGCCCCTCTGATGCAGAGGTAATCAAAAGGTATGATGAAAGGGGCAAACTGATCCAGGAAATCTCTAAGATTTTTCAGCTCTCCTTTTACAAATTTTCCAATTATCCAATGGATTTTCCTTCTTCTCTTCCATTTGTGGCTGAAAACAGAACAAACTTTCTCAACAGAATTCAGGTAAACAAACGTTTGAGAAGTTATGGCAAGGTAGTTCCATAAAGAAACCTCTAACCTCCCCAAACCATGGATAGTTCAATATGTCTGAATGACTATTCAAGAGATCTAGTGAACCACTCCCACCCTGGCCCCCTTTTCTTTCAGAAAATTTTAATCTCCATTTTTCTTTTTGGCAACAGATTGCTTCAGGCAAATGGGCTCTGAATTTCAGTCATCAAGGTTACAGATGGCAGTGGGAGTAAATTCCTGCTTTCCAGGGTGGTAATTCCTCGTATTCCAGATCAGACTCTTTTGTTTCCACCGTTTATCACATGCAGTCCTAATGACTGATAGATCCAGTTCCTCCTTCCCAAGTTGGAAAGGGTTTTCATTCAAAGATGTTTCTAGTGCCAAACAAAGAAAATGCTTGTTGACTAGTTCTGGATCTTTCTTTCCTAAACCTGTGTGTGGTACTGCCCTAATTCAAAATGATGTCACTTCACAACCTGTTACCTCTTCTTCCTCTTTCAAGCTTCCTAGTAACATTAGACTTACACGATGTTTATCATTGCATCCCTAGTCATTCAGACTTCAGACATTTCTTAAGCTTTTGCATGTCTGGATCACCTTATCAGTTCTCTACATTAATCTTTGGACTATCCAATGCATCAAGAGTATTCACAAAGTGTCTAACTCCAGTTATAGCTCATTGTAGGCTACAGGGTATCCACATTTTCCAGATTTAGATGACTTGCTTATCTTTGTAGAGTATTTTTTTAAAGTGTCAGGAATCTCTCTCTCTCTCTTGAATGAGAGATCTCTTACTGGGATTACAAGAGAATTATCAAAAGTCTTTCTTGACTCCTTCACACAGGATTGTGCTCCTCTGATATCAACTAGATACCTCAGTTCAGAGAGCTTTTCTTCCATAGGAAAAGATAGATCCTTATTTAAATCTGTTTCTAAGGTTTTCCACTTAGATTTCAGTCATTATGAGGGAATACCTCAGGATTTTGGGTCTCGTGGCATCTACGATTCTCATGATACACCTCTCCAAGTCTTTTGTTGAAGACATGGAGAGGTGTGGAACTGGAGTAAGTAACTTTTCAAAAAAAGGGGTAAGAGCATTACATCATTTTAATTATTTCAAGTCTCCTTAAATATTTAAGTGCACTTAATAGTGACCTGTGTGGTGAAATTACTTTGTACATTTCTGTTCTGTTCCATCTAATTACATTTTCTAGTTTGTTTAGGGGTCTTAGGTTGTTGTTGTTGTTGTTGTGTCTTTCGGCTTTTCCTGGTTAGGGGTCGCCACAGTGGAACTCCGGCCCTGACGCACAACCTTTAACGAAGTTACGTCCATTCACGCATGTCTCCACACAGAAGACGCTCTAGCTGAGAATCGAACAGGACAACGTTTTACTGTGAGGCGACAACGCTACCGCAGCACCACCACCGGAGTATTCTGTCCTATTTCCACAAGCAGAATTACTTGTAAAAGCTATCTACTTATTTTAAACATTGCTGGGCAAAAGTCTTGTAGTTTAGTTCACAGCTGTAGCAGAAATGTGTACCCCCACTACCAGATTGATGCCTTACTGGTAGATTTCTGCATAGTTTGGGGTCTTAAACTGTAGTAAAAGCTCAAAAGTGAGAGAATAGTCTCTGCTCCAATTTGTGCTTCATTGCTTTTATATTCTGCTTATCATTTATCTGCTTGCGTGCTGCGGTAGCATTGTTGCCTCACAGATAGACGTTGTCCTGTTCGATTCTCAGCTAGAGCGTCTTCTGTGTGGAGACATGCGTGAATGGGCGTACCTTCATTGAAGGTTGTGCGTCAGGGCTGGCAACTCGGCATGTAAAAATCTACTGCCAATCATTAGCGGACCGGAGTTCCGCTGTGGCGACCCCTAACTGGGAAAAACCGAAAGACACAACAACATCATTTATCTGCTTGCATTCTGTGTCTGCCCTAACTCCCACTAACACATTAAAGTAAAGTTTCTGAAAGAGCTCCAATATTGCCTTTGATTGGATTGCTCTCTAGTTAGCTCCATAATTCAGCAGAGAACTGCCACCACCCAGGGTCTTTTATCCAAGACTTAGGTGTGGAACTGTGAGTAGCTAGCATTTCCAAAGAGAGAAAGAGATTTAAATTATTTTAATTATTTAAATTCTGCGTAAATATTTAAGTGCGCTTACAGTGACCTGTGTGATAACGCTACTTTATACTTTTCTTCTATGTTCCATCTGATTGCATTTTTAGTTTGTTCAGTGGCCTTGGTTATTCTGCACTTCTATTTCCACAAGGAGAATTACTTGTAAAAACTGTTTGTATTTTAATCCCTGCTAGGCCAAATTATTGCAGTTTAATTCACAGTTATGGCAGAACTGCATACTCCTACTACCAGATTTTTGCTGTAATGATTTATTGCTGCTTTTTTCATAAATAGTGTTACTGGTAGATTTCTGCATTGTCTGGGGCCTTAAACTGTAGTAAAAGTTCAATAGTGAGAGAGTTGGCCCTGCTCCATTGTGTGCTTCATTGCTTTTATATTCTGCTTACCATTTGCCTGCTTGCATTCTGTGTCTGCCCCACCCCCCACTAACACATTAAGCTAAAGTTTCTGAAAAAGCTCCAAAATTGCCTTTATTTGATTGCCAGCCTCTGTAGCTAGCCTGCTTTGCCTGCTTGTTCCTTGAAAAGTTTCACAATCCTCCCTCTCTTCTGCTGTTCTTTTATAAGGATGTGTCTCTGCCCTCCACCTCTTATGATTATCTTATTTCCAAAGTCCCTCTTTCATTGCTATTGAGGGTTATATAAGCTATTTATGTACTCTTCATCCCAGTCACTGCATTCCACAGAACCATGATAATGAGTGCTCACCCTGCAAACCAGTATTGTTATTGAATTAAACCTCCTTTAATACATACTGTTTCCTGCTCATTGTCCTGGAGATCAGTAAAACGTGTAGCCCTAGCCTGCAATCCAGAAGTCCAGCTCAACTATTAAAAAAGACAAAAGCAACTGCTACAGAAGAAGGAGCCAGGGATCTGGACACCAAATTCGTAAATCTGTAAAAAAATGTCCAAACCAAGCAGGAAAACTTGTACTCAACGTTTATTTAAGCCACAAAGTCTCTATTTAGCTTTTTGTCGGTGACTCCTCACCAACTTCCTCAGAACAGGAAATAAACCAAACACATTCAACACTTCCTGTTTAAATACTACAATGTAACTCCCTACTTTTACCACACTGCCACCTGTGGTCGGAATACAAAATTTCAGTATATTAAAAAGAACATAAAAAGGCATAAAACTATTTAAAAACGTGTGAATATAAAATCATTCCTTTAACAATGTAAAATTAAAAGACGCTAAGTCAATAGGCAGCAGGCTTAACTTGGAAAAAAGAAACCAGAAATATGTAATAAAATAAAATAAATAACTCACTTCATGGTTACTAAATTAAACCCATGATGAAGCAATGCATGTGCAAAAAAATTTTTTTGGACAAAGGCTACTGAAAAGCCTATATCATAAGTTTGCACATTAGCGTGTGAATAACAAAACTACCTTATCAAACTTTTCAATTTCAAAACACAGGCAGTTGACAACATGTTGTTCAAGCCTGGAAAATGGTATGCTTCCAACCTTAATTGCCAAAGCAATTCTCTAAGTTCCAACAAATAGGAAACAGGGGCCCCTATTGTCATGCAAAATCTGATCAATCACTGTGAAACTAAACCCATGCCCTGGGCACTCGCTAATGTGTTTAGCAAGTGCATTAGCCATTTTTTCTTTCTTGATGGCATATAGATGTTCATATAGGCGCTCATGCAGTTTCTGGTCAGATTTCCCTATATAGAAAGCCGGACATGAAGAACACTGGGCCAGGTATACCACATGTGTGCTGGCACAGTTGAACCTCCCCTGGATTTCTTACTTTCTCTCTCTGATCACAAAATAGGTTCCCGCTTTCACGTATTGACAGTATCTGCACATGCTGCATTTGAGCATACCCGAACGTACATGAGTAGGTCTAGGTTTCTTTTCAAGGATGTTTTTTAAGTTGGAACCTCTCTTGTAAATGACTTTGGGATTTAACCCTAAAGCTGATGGACCTTGATTATCTGGTGTAAGTAAACCCCAATTCTTCATGATAATAGAAGCAATAGCCCCCACATCCAAACTGTAAGTAGTGATGAAGCTGCAGGCATAAGGAGATGGTGTTGGTTGATGATGCCCGGATTAGATCTCCTTATGCGCATGACAATAGGGGGGGCCCTGTTTCCTATTTGTTGGAACTTAGAGAATTGCTTTGGCAATTAAGGTTGGAAGCATACCATTTTCCAGGCTTGAACAACATGTTGTCAATTGCCTGTGTTTTGAAATTGAAAAGTTTGATAAGGTAGTTTTGTTATTCACACGCTAATGTGCAAAATTATGATATATGCTTTTCAGTAGCCTTTGTCCAAAAAAATTTTTTTGCACATGCATTGCTTCATCATGGGTTTAATTTAGTAACCATGAAGTGAGTTATTTCTTTTATTTTATTACATATTTCTGGTTTCTTTTTTCCAAGTTAAGCCTGCTGGCTACTGACTTAGTGTCTTTTAATTTTACATTGTTAAAGGAGTGATTTTATATTCACACATGTTTTTAAATAGTTTTATGCCTTTTTTATGTTCTTTTTAATATACTGAAATTTTGTATTCCGACCACAGGTGGCAGTGTGGTAAACGTAGGGAGTTACATTGTAGTATTTAAACAGGATGTGTTGAATGTGTTTGGTTTATTTCCTGTTCTGAGGAAGTTGGTGAGGAGTCACCAACAAAAAGCTAAATAGAGACTTTGTGGCTTAAATAAATGTTGAGTACAAGTTTTCCTGCTTGGTTTGGACATTTTTTTACGGATTTTCGAATTTGGTGTGCAGATCCCTGGCTCCTTCTTGTGTAGCAGTTGCAATCCAGAAGTGTTTTAGTTGTGTCTAGTGCCATTCAGGGAAAGTTGTTGTTTGTCTTTCGGCTTTTTCCCGGTAAGGGGTCGCCACAGCGGAACTCCAGTCCGCTAATGATTGGCAGTAGATTTTTTATGAAACGCTGAGGTGCCAGCTCGACACCCAACCATCAACGAAGGCACGCCCATTTACACACGCATGTCTTTCGAACGCCACCCAACCATGGGGAGGACATGCAGACTCCACACAGAAGGCACTCCCAAGCCACACCGAGAATCGAACAGGAGAACCTCTTGCTGTGAGGTAACAATGCTACCGCCATACCACCGCGGCATAATGCCATTATTTTAATTGTTAACTCACACCTAAGTTAATTTTAGTGCTCACTTTTGTTTCCTGCTTGCATGCATTTATTTCAATTACATTTTTTTTTTGTTAACAAAAATTGCTCTTCCTCTCACTATTACTGTTTTGAAATTACCTCCAGCAAGGGATTTCCATCTAGCTGTTAAGTGGTTTGTGCTAGCATTGCACTTGTGGGTCTCTTCTAGTCTGTGTTTACATCAAGAGGTCTGAGTTTATGTGGCAGGAGGTGTTTGTCTGGTTTGAGTTGGGGAAAAAAGAAAATGACTTATAGTGTAGTCATTTTATTGGCCAGAGGCTCATTATTTAGTTTCTGTTTTTTCTGTACTGCTATAAATTTTGCATTTTTGTGTGGGTTAGCAGTGCCCTGTAGAGTAGGAAACACACAGAAAGCAAATTTTCTCTGTAGAATGGTCCATAAAGCTGTAACCTCTAAAGCAGCAATATCGTGCAAATATCTTGTGCTTCAACAAGCTTAGAGCAGCTAGTTGGGCCTTGAATGGCAATACCTATGGTTTTTGTAGAATTCAGTATTGTGTAAACATTAAAGTTAGCAGAATTTAGTAATGTTTAGCTTAATCTGTCCCAGTAAAGCACTTTAGTTTGCACAAAGCACCTTTAATAGTCTTCTAACCACAATACACCACCGTCTTGTAGCTCACAAATCAAAGGACTGGACTTTATGGATATGCAATTTTCTAACTTGCAGCCAGCTTGGTGGATATGAACATCTTGAGACAATGCAAGAACTGTCTCATGTTTACTGACAACCACTTCATTCTGAATCAAACGCAGTATACGAGAGGTATAATTATACAATAACACTGGAAGCTAAACTCTCACATAGTACACAACGCACATGTAGACTAACATATGCTGAGGCACTTAAAAGCAATCTTTGTAAACAACAAAGATCACCTAGACACCCTAGTGTCAAAGCTATGCCTCTGCAAGCCCAAAGGCTCTCCGAAAAAACAACTAACACCACACATACCATCAACTCTCAGTGGAATCCCATAAATATAGGGGAATGCTGCACCCCACTCCAATGTCTCGTCCTCCCTGGTAAAGTCTGACCATACAGATGTCTCCTTCAAAATCAACCCCAGTAATCCCATTAAAATCAGTAACAGTTAGGAACTATTCCAAGGCAAATTACCTGTGAATAAATGATGGTTTGCCAAAATTCAATGTTCTTCCAAGCCCTGAGAACAAACCAGCCTGTGCTAAATTACTCTCAGAAACTCTGTACAACCATGTTAGTGGCTGCATAGAGACTGTTGTACCTACCAGTTGTAAGCCCAGAACTAGCCCCTGAAACAAACTACCCTGGTTGTTGTTGTGTCTTTAGGGGTCGCCACAGCGGAACTCCGGTCCACTAATGATTGGCAGTAGATTTTTACGTGCCAAGTTGCCAGCCTTGACGCACAACCTTCAATGAAGGCACGCCCATTCGCGCATGTCTCCACACAGAAGACGCTCTAGCTGAGAATTGAACAGGACAACGTCTTACTGTGAGGTGACAACGCTACCGCAGCACCACAAACTACCCTGGTGACATCCCAAATTAAACAGGATATTCGACAAAAGGAAAAACATTATGGCAAAAATCAAGAAGGGTAATTCCCATAAAGATAAAAACACTCTCATCAATGTAAATAGGCAACTAAGATGGCCAATTGTATCAAACAAAGCCAGCTTTGTGGTTAAGATATCTTCCCAGGTGAAAAATAACCACAAGGCCTTTTACAGCTATGTCAGAAACCTCAAAGGCAGCACACAGCAATGTGCTGAACTGGTGGTTAATGGTCCCACATTCACCGAGCTTGGCAATATAGCGAACCTGTTAGCAGACAAATTCAGTTTCAAATTTATCCCCATCTCACTCCAACCATTGCCCAAATAATACCCTCAAACATAACCCCTCCAACTATAACTTGGGAGGATGTACTGACTGCACTCACTAAAGCCAAGAACATGGCCTCAATGAGCCCAAATAACATCCCACAATGCCTCCTGAATAGTGTAAAATATGACTTATCCGAACCCCTGAAGTCATTATTTAACCATAGCCTTAAAACAGACTTTGTGCCGCATGAATGGTGGACTGCAATGGTCATCCCCTTCATAAGGGAGGCCCTTCAACATATCCTGGAAACTAGAGACCCATTAGTCCAACTAGTTTTATTTGCAAAGCCATGGAAAGAATTATCATATAAATGATCAACATGGACATAGGGGACCTCCAGACACTGGATCCATCCTAATCTGGCTTTGTCAAAGGAAGGTCATGCTTACTGAATCTGGTGGACTTCTTTGAAAAGTTCACTAAGACAATGGATGAGTGGAAAACTGTGTATGCTGCCTACCTTGATCTGGCTAAGGCATTTGATACAATACCTCACTTGAGCATTGTCAACAAATTTACAGAGCTAGGTATAAATCTCTTTAAAGCATGCTAGATAGCTAGCTGGTTCACTGATAATAGCCAGGAGGTTTGAATTACTGTGGTCAGCTCCACAAACAGGCCGATGACCAGTGCAGGCCTCCAGGGCTCAGTGCTAGGCCCACTCATCTTTGGCATCTACTTCTTGCATGTCAAAGCCAATATCAAAATCCTCTGGCTGACCAAGTGTACAGATTATTGTAAACTGGAAGCAGTCATTGAATCCTCCCAAGAGGAGAACACCCTTCAAGAAGTGCTAATACAGCCAAATGCTTGGTGCCAAAGCCATGGCTTAAAACTCAATACCTAGAAATGCATTATAGTCATTTTTGGAAAATATGCCACCCTGTGTAATTATATCATCAGTAATACATCCTTAAAAGTTGATTCACTCATCAGGGATCTGGGAACTCATGTAGATAGCAACCTAGCCTTCGACCAACATGTGTTCAGGGTAGTAAGAAAATCCTAAATTATATGTTGCTCAACTTCTAAGCAAGAGCATGCCATCTAGGTTCAGAGAAGTTATCATACTCAGCTCTCATCAGGCTTATCATAAAGTATAATGCCGATCTCTCTACATACTTGACCAGACACATGCAGAATCTGAAACGTCCACAACAAAGGATCATTACAAAAAGAATGCAGGGAGTATACACAATGTTCTACACTGATCGCCTCAAAGCCCTGTCTCTTTACAGACTTCTGAGAGGTGATCTTTGCTTGGTATACAAGGCATCCATGGACCCTGTTTTGATGAATCATTTGGACATATGCAAATGAAACACCTTCGGAACTACCGGATTAAAAGACCTAAATTTTGCTTGCAATATAAATAAGACATGTTGGAGATGGAGATATGTTTCTCAGAGAATTCCCATTCTCTGGAACAGGCTCCCCATCCATGTGATTCTTCCCTATCCCTGTTTAAGCTCAACTTGGACTTATGAATGGGTAATTAGAAATGTACCCCTGGTCTGGCTGCTATGCCTATCATGGACAGAGCCAGTCAGTAAATTACTCCTTGTAAATCAAATATAAATCAAACATTTGGATTGTTCGGCTAGGCTTTCAAGAGGCAAAGTGGTTGTTAGCCTTGTATACACCTATGAGCCTATGAACCACTGGAAAGACTCCACATGAGAATAATACTTGGTATCTGAAATCTTTTTAGTCCCAGCATCATCACCCTTTATCTTTTCAAATCCCAGTGCTGGGGTTTGTCAGAAGAGAAATATTTTGGTGGAGACAACAGATATCCATAAATCTAGGTGTCACCTTCTCCCTCTCTGCTCCAAAGCAGTCATTCCCCACAGATGCTTTGGAATTTGTTATGGAGAATTCAGGAGGAATAAAAGTGCAGGGGGTGTGGGACACCAAGAACAGATGCAAGGACCTAAATATCTACGAGATGCTTGTCCTGATCAAGACACTCAACTCTCTGAACCATCTTTGGCTCACAGGATCTTCTTCAAAGTGGTTTAAGACAATACCAATCATGTGGTACATTAACACCAAGGGGGAACCAGTTCATTAACCCTTTGCAGACTAGCCATGTTAGCTTGGGATATAGCTTCACATCACAATCTTACTCTATAGGCATCCTACATTCCATCAGAGCAAAACTGTGTGGTAGACAAGCTGAGCAGGACCATGGTAGACCTTCACAAATTGAAACAAGATCAGAGGGTCTTCCAACATTTGATCAATTTGTGGGGAGTTCTTCAAGTAGAACTTTTTGCCTCCTCTTCATACAGTCAACTGGCAAGATTCTGTTCCAAGACTATGCAAGAAAACCTAGAGGACAGGTGCCTTTTCTTTTCTTTGGACAGGAATGTTCCTATATGCTTTCCACCCTTTCCACTAATATCAAGGTTACTTTTGAAGATTCTGAAGGAATCCCCAAGATCATGGTTCTCCCTTCTTTCAGAAATGCCCAGAAGCAATTACCGCAAGCTCTCTCACAAACTGGATCTACCCACAGAATAACAGAGGTGTATGATACACTCCAACATTAATCATTTTTCAATTGACTGCCTGGATGATAAGGTCTTAATTTCTTTTAGGCACCTGTTTAGTGAGGACATGCAGTAGGTACTAATGGAGGCAAGAACGCCTGCTACTTGAAGATCATATGTTAGCAAATAGAAGGTTTTCTAGTCAGTGCCAACAGCATAACCAACACCCATTCAGGGTTAGTTGTTCTCTAGTTCTACGATATATGTAAGAGTTACTTTTCTATGGCCTTTCTTATTCCTCTATCAAGGTTTATTTATCAGCCATTTCAGCATGTCTGCCCAGTCATTCTCCTCTTTCAAGGCAGTCAAATGACAAAATGTTCTTGAAAGGGGTTTTATGTTAGGCATCACTAAGTAAACTGGTGACCCCTCCTTGGGAATCTTAATTTTGTGTTAGAGAAGCTAAAAATTGCTCCATTTGAACCAATTAATTTGTCTGATTTAAGGTTCTTAACATGGAAAACAGTTTTACTTATTGCTCTGACCACTCAAGAAGGGTATCCGAGTTGTAAGCTGTTATGGTGAGTCAACCGTACATAGAAAAAAAAACTAGCACAACGAATTGTACTTTTAAATGTATGTATATAACTGTATATAGTATTACTGCACTTGCTTACTCAAATACATTATATTTTCGGCTTTACTACTGTACACTCTATATATTGTACACTTCTGTAACTTATCATCATAGTATACAGAGGTTCATAGATTAGTACTAGGCTAACTGCCCATGTGGGCTATTATAAGCCTAGCTAATTATCCCATGTCAGAATCAAACTCTGCACCTTGTGTCTATAAGGTAAACATTTAACCATGCCAGCCTCCCACCCCATTATATATATTCCATGATATACTATTGTTTGCTCTATTAATTTGTACTCATCTCTGTCTTTTGTTTTTTTTATCATGTATGTGGAGCTTTTGTATTTTGCATTTTTTATGATTGTCATATATGTGGAGCTTTTCTCCCAGGGTCCCTGCTGAAAACGGGCACCTGATTGCCCAGTCAGAGCAACCCAGTAATCAAATAGAAAATAAAATAAATAATTTTCCACAGGGATAAGGTTTCTTTGAGAACTACTCCTTTTATACCTAAAGTGGTATCTGAGTTTACTTTAGGCTAAACTGTCCATCTCCCTGTTTTTTTTTAATGAATCTAAAAATGAGGGAGGAAGAAAATTACATACCTTGAATGCCCACAGACAACTCAGGTACTACCTTGACAGAGCTGAATCTCTCATATCTTCACATCAGTTTATTTCTTGTGAAGGTAAGAAAAAGGGGCAGCCTGTATCAAAACAGACCATTTCCAAATGGTTGTCTAAGGCTATTACCTTTTGTTATAGTCACCATAACAAAGCTATTCCAGGCAGAGTCAGGGCCCTCTCTATCAGGGCCTTGGCTTCATCAATGGCTTTTTGGAAAAGGTTGGATTCTAGAAATATTCTAGAAGCTGCTGCTTGGTTCTCTGTACATACAAAACACTATAAGCTGGATTCCTTCTGTAAGGTCAGATAAAACGTTGCTAGGACTATTCTGCAGGCACCCGCAGTCTCTTCTCCCTCCACCTACCAAATGTAGTTAGCTATTGGTAATTTACTCATATAGCTAAGGCTACTGCAGCAGTGATTATTTAAAGATCTACTGTTATGGTAAGTTCAGCTTAGACACAACAGTACGTTTGGCTTCTTTTTTTTAATTCTTCAGTAGCACGTGAATGTTGTTTAAAGCTGGATGGATGTTATATCCTTGCCATGATATAACCCATACAGCTAAGGTTACTGCAGCAGTGATTATTTAAAGATCTACTGTTATGGTAAGTTCTGCTTAGACACAACAGTACGTTTGGCTTCTTTTTTTTCATTCTTCAGTAGCACGTGAATGTTGTTTGTGAATTTAAAGAGACACTTTTGAACATGCCTAGTCTTTCAATCTGCATGAATGTTCCTAACAAAAAATCAGTTTGAACAACTAAGCCTAGATATTAAAAGCCTGTAATTGCAATAAATGTTAGGTGCATCTTATATCACATTGCGGTACTTTGTCTTACATTACACAGGGGGACATTCCTAAACACAGTGTGCAGTGGAGAAGGATGCTAAGAACTACAAGTACCATAACAAGCTGTAATGCATTTCAGAGAAGATCACAAAAGAATTAAGTAATGCATACAATTTATGCAGATAGTATGTGCTGCAGTCACGTGCATAAGAATGACAGTGTAATTCAAAGATGCATCACATGCACCAGGCTGCATAATAATCTCCCACAGAACCATGCAACAGTGCAGCTTTCCAATCATGATTAAGGGGAGTTGTTGATGTAATCTAGTAGTCCTGATAAATGTGTGACCTGCAGGAGTGACAGCTGTTCCTCTATGATGAGTAATCAACTTCCAATCACCAGCAGTCCTAACATGTCAATCACAAGTGATCAGGAAAACAAGACACTGAAAAGCCATACCACGCATGAAACAATTTTATGTGGGGAGAAGCTCTTTGCATTTCTACCCCTTTATACTTCAGTATTTTAACTCAATGGTTGTACATCTTCAGGGAAAGGAGAAATACCATTCAAGGGGGGGTGAAACACTGTCCACATCAGCTGTGCTGTGCAAGTTCAGTAAATGTATAGCAAGAGCTCAGAAC
Organism: Protopterus annectens; assembly: GCF_019279795.1. Classification (NCBI taxonomy): domain Eukaryota; kingdom Metazoa; phylum Chordata; order Ceratodontiformes; family Protopteridae; genus Protopterus; species Protopterus annectens. The sequence goes on along the minus strand of NC_056746.1, from coordinate 194,013,224 downwards.
ATCGGCAAAAATGGGAGAAGGCACTTAACAGACAGTTACACAATGCACTGGAAGGGTAATCAACTGCAAAAGCACAAGTTTGCCATAAGTCACAGCATTGGCAGTGCCAGACACGTGTTGTACACTGGTCCAGGCAGGCAGAGATAAGCAGATAGATACCACATGGATGCCACCACAATGAGCTTCTTTTGCAACATAGGGTAGGAAGGACATGGAGGTACAGGCTGCCTTGGGCAGGATGGTACCACTTCAGATAAAGGTGGGTATCGAATCATCACTACTCACAACCACATATTCCGATTATCAGCCAGGAATACCACTGGAATTTCATGTTGCCCTGCCATAGCTGGTCATGTTACCCAATTCCTACCATTTAGGAAGATTTAATGTTTTACTTCTTAGGACTTTTCCCAACAGTTATCTACTACAAACTGCATCTGTTGTCAAATCCAGCTGATACATACTTATCAGCTGATCATGAGGGGGCCTTTTTGCAGTGGGTACTTATTTACCTTCTGCCATCTCTGCCCATCTGCTGTTTCTGTGGGTGTATTCCTGTGTATGTTTATTTTTCTGTTTTACATGCTGCATTTGATCAGTAGATGGAGATTAAAAAGAGCTGGAAAGGTGTAGACTGCAGCCTGCAACTTGCTGTGCTGAGGTACAGAAAGACCAAGCATATTTAAAAATGTGCCAAGATGGTGACATCATAAGAGAGACCCCCCCCCCAACTACTACCCACTGTAGCAGACCTCCTCAAAAGATCAATCAACAGTGAGTGTGGACCTGGTCTTTCATCAGAGCCTTCCCTTGTTCGGTCAGTGACTGGATTCATCCTTTACCAAACACCTACTCATAGTAGTTCTAATGCTCACAAATGTAGGAGAGTGGAACTGAAAATAAAATGCAATTGTATTAATATTGTAAAACATGTAAATAATTTACTGTATAACTAATGCATCAGTGTTATCCTCAAGGTTTACTAGCTGAAATAAAATGCATATATAACTTCAAGTCGCCAATTATCCAGAAAAGTTCTGCCAAGTATTTTTCAAATAGTCTGTAATAAGGCTGTAATAGCAGAAAATATCACAAGAGGAAGACAAGGTACTAGCAGTGCAATAAGCTGTAATACTTAAGTGAAAACTGTTACTAATGCGCACATTTTCCTAACTCCGCATAGATGATTAAAATACATAAATATATAATAACTAATAAGCAATACATTTCAGTTAATAGGTGACAAATATCCTTCATCCTGTCTACCAGTCAGCCAGTGACATCATGCTCTGTCAAAAAGCTAACACAGCCTCTGACGCTGCATATCTACTCAGATTTCTTTTCTACATTTTACACTGTTCAGATTTTGATACTTACACTGGTTAAAAAAAAGATTCCATATTTGATGACTAAAAACACATTTTCCAGTTGTCTACATGGATACCAAGTAACAAGCCAAGATCCCGATCTTCACTGTCACCACTGCCTGGGAGTGGAGCATGATGGTAATCACTGCCAGTAGTTTGTCCTGGTCACCTGCAAGCATCCCTGGAAGAAATTCCTGTCCTACCACACTACCGGGACAAGGATATCAGCTGAAGGTTTCTCTCACAGGTATAAGTGAGTTTCCCAAACATTGTACAACTCTCTACTTGAGTGCCAAAAGGACTGAGAACTAGAGGTTAGGCCATAGTAAGCCCTCTCAGAAATAAGTCTATTTTGCATTTCAAAAATGAAGGTGTTCAGCTCATCCTCAGCCAGTGAGGGTTGAAGCTTTCACCCTTCTTTCATCTTGTTGGATATCAAGGTGCTTAGGGGAGGTGGACTCCAGACTTCCACACTGGAGAGTATGTCCCAGAGTGTAGTTACCACTTATCTTCCCGCTGATCTAACAGAGGTCCCTGTTGAGTGACCTGACCTTAGTGAATGTAGGTTGGGGGTACTTAAGACTGAGGACTCCTTTCTTATGGTGTCTTTCTGGACCAAGGAAGATCCAGTGGCCCAGGTTGAGGAGATCCACCAAGTCTTACTGCTCAAGAGGGCACACTTCTGGGCCTGGACTTCAAAAGACTGAGGTCTGTTTAGAACTTGAATAGCAGGTGCAGGACTGCACTCATGAGGAACATAGTCTTATACCAGGGCTAGGCCCCCACAGGCATCTCATATCCCACTGACAAGCACACACTCATGAATGCAGAATCCCAACCATCCTTCAGAGTATTTCCATTATATGCTTGACTCTATGCACCATCTTATCACTGGATATGGCAGTAGTAGAGACTCAATCCCACTCAGGATCCTGGGAAAAGTATGAAGACCTAGGGGCCATAAGCCCCAAGACAAATAAGGGAACTGATATATATTCCATGCCTCCTTGAACTGTGATTCCTTTGAAATCTTTTGAATTTTGAAATTTTGAATTCTCTGATGACAACTGCTCAAACTCTCTGAACTATTATTAATTCTAGAACTATTGTTAGCATTGTCAAACTTTTTTAACTATTGTTATTAATATACTCTGTAACGTGGAGCTTTTCTCTCCAGGACTCCACTGAAAAAGGACACCTGTGTTCAGTTGGACAATCCTGGTAAACAAATGTCCAATAAAAATAAATGAAAATCACTTACCTACTCTTACTGTAATGAAAACAATAATTGCTTGAGGCCAAGATGCACTATATTGAGACGTTTCTCCTTTGCCCAGTGCTGTGTGTACATTGAGTTGGTACATGCATATAAGGTTCTGAGATGTGGGGGGGGGGGACTTGTTTCCTGTACAGGGGTAAAGAGGAACATGCCCCCTGCAGAAAAATTGTTTCGATCTGTGCCATTGTAATGAATAGCACAGGTGTGTTTCTACTGGTTGTGATCACAAAAGTGATATCTGAATGATTGTATTTTAGAGACACCTAATTGTACTGGGAAATGACTTCTATCTATCCTACAGCTTTTCTTTGGATACCTCCCCCCTTAGGTACCCTTATGGGTTGGCCTTTGGTCCCCAATTCTTTCTCCCTGAAATGTGCGAGTTGGGAAGAAGGAGAAGGAGCACTGGGACATTTTCTCTGAGTATCAGTTTATTGGACTTGCCATAAAGGGAGCCTGGAAACACCCAAAATCTACTCTTTTTACCTCCAAATTGACACTGTATCGATCCTGGTTGAGTTTAGCAACTTCCTAAACAGGCATCCTCTGAATAACTTCTGGGTTACCTTTTAGGTTCAGCACATGGACCAGAGACCACAGTGCTTTTTCCAGCTTACTACCAAACCAAGGAGTCTAAAGTCTTGGGCAGGTCTGTTAAGAGAATGTATCTGCCCAAGTGTCAGTCCTCTCTTATGTACTGGGCATTGGGTAAGCTAAGTATACATATCTCCTACCTGAGTTCAGACTGAAGGAAGAAGTGGTTAAGACACTCTATAGCTACAACAGTGGACTTCCATACAGCCTGCTGCAATTTTGAACAAGTAAAAACTACAGCTAGGGCCACAGGGTCAGTTTTCTGCACAGGCTGATTTTGCTGAGACTATTCTCCTTGCAGATAGAGCTTAGAAACTCAGTTCTAGATATCTTTTGCAAAGGGAAGATACTCTGCTATCAGTGAAGCCTTCTCAAAACTTGGTGAATGAACTCTTTAAGAGGAACTAGAACCTCACTATAGAGAAGGACCTTTATAATTTTCTTCCAGCCCTATCTACCTCTCCCAAGTCCAACCCAACTCCAAAAAAGGAAGATTCTACCTTATAGACTAAGGAAGGCCTTCAAACATCACAAAGTCTTGCTAATTCATCCAAGAACCTAACAATCACAGTCCTGATTACATCTGGAGTTTCCCTTGGTGGATGGGTCTTTTGCGTTTATCTTGGTTTGGAGAACCAGATATATATATATATATTATATATATATATATATTATATATATATATATATATATATATATATATATATATATATATATATATATATATATATATATATCTACACACACACACACACACACACACACACACACACACACACACACACACACACACACACACACACACACACACACAAGTTCACTGATTTCCAGACATGGTCATGATTAGCCTTGCCTTGGAGTTCCTAGGTTCTCCCCAATTATCATCTCTGCATGGAGACCAGAAATTCTCCCAAGAGCTCTTGGTACAGACCCCTCTTCCTCAAAGGGGCTTTAAATGCCACTGTTCCTTCAGAATGAGACCAGATGTTCTACTTCTTTCTAGCTCAAAAAGGGTAAGGCTATTTCCATTCCATCCTATAGTTCAGCAGCTTCAGCTAGCAAATTTACTACATCATGCTCTAGAAGGAGACTCTTCAGGAGATCAGAAACCAGAAGGGAGAACCTTTCGCATCTTGTATATTACTATTACCTCAAGTTTTACATGAAATACCTTCACTAGTCATCATTATTATTTCAACTTGACTTCAAGATTTGTCCTCACATGGCATCTATATACTGTGCTCCTACCACTCTGATGGCTTTACTGTTTGGAATTCATCCCGGTCACTGACCCATCAAGAATAGTCCCTGATTTCAGATCTTACACATGCATATTTACTATTTCATTTGAACTATGACTGATCTGCCTTGGTGGGTACCAAATACTGTCTTTCTGATAGTCACCTGTCCTTAACTTGCCCCTTCATCCAGCCTTAGCTGCTGGACTTTCGGTTGTGCAAATATTTTTATACTGTTCAAGCTGTTATTTTCACATTCCCATAATCCATGCTATATTCATGATCAGAAGTCAAAGGGTTAACATATTTGCATAGCATACATTTAGAACAGCAAATACAAGTCCCTTGAAAAGTCTGTGGACACTAGATGGATAACTGGACAGTGGTTGCTATGTAATTCCTCAACTATCAGGCAGAGGATACACTGCTAGCTATCACTGTATAGTGTTAGCATCTGAACTCACCTAGCATACTTTGTTTATTTAGTTATGTGGCATCACTAAGTATTGGAGTGGCAATGACTGCAATCTAGTGACCCACAAACAAATCTAGATAGCAAGTCAAGTCACCCCTACAAAAATGGGGAGAAGGAGGGGGCACCTTACTTAAAGCAACCATTAATAATTTAATGTCAGACAGTTTTGGTGTAGACAGAAAACGTAATTACACTGCAGAATATTCAGAGCAGAAATAGCCTCATAGCATAAATCAGTTAAAACTCCAGTTTAGCACCTTAAATAATTTTTACCTCAGACAAAATCTCTTATACAGTATTACTTGTCTGCTGTGCTTATTAGTTCTGTCAAGTCTTCATTTTAAATTTATTAGCCAATCTTGTGCAATCATACAACCCACCCAGAAGCTTGTGCTTTTCTAACAAAAAGACCTTCTACGTATATCATAATCTAATAACCTGCAGCCTGTTTCCTCTACTCCCATCAAATGCCAAAAACCTGGAACTCCATCCCCCTAACAGTAAGACAGGACTGGTTGCTAAAGCCATTGAAATTACATCTAAAGTCTTACTCAACTCCTGGATCTACAAATGTGCTGCACCAAATAAGCACATCACTCCTCTTCATCCTCATCCCTGCTCAACTCCCTCCATATCCTCTTCCTACCTGTACTGTCAGCTCCCCCCCCCCTTTGTTACACTCCTTCACCCCCAACTCCCCTTGTCTTCTATTCCCAACTCTAGCTCTCTCACCACTGTACCTTTTGTAAGACATATTACTTTCTGTTGAAAATAGCAACCATATGGCTGTTTGTATACCTTATTAAACTTGAAATGTTCTCCCTCTTTTGAGACATGATGTAAAGACTATTGTATATCATTGCCTTTCATATGTTAGCATCACTCAGCCTTTCTCCCTGCTGAAAATGGGTCTTGTGCCCTGTCACACATTCCTGGTAAACAAACTCAGTAAATAAATAAATTAATTTGTATATAGTGTGCTTGTAAATGGTTAGGGGCTGGTTATGTTCATGTAGGCTGTGAATGCCATTATGGTATGATTTGGAATCAGGCTTACACTCCCCGAGTGGGGAAGCTTCTGAGGAAAAATGGCAAAGTAGTGCTGGTGCACAGAATGAGCACAGCTATTGACTCTGTAAGGAGAGTTGTCTCATAGATTAATGATCCGATAACACATTATCTGTTACATGTTTGGGAACAACATTTGAAAATATGTCCAGAGATGATACTGTTAAAACTGAAAAGAGCATCAATTAAATGATATCTTGTCAGAAGTTAAAAGAGCATTCTACAAAATATATATATATATATATATATATATATATATATATATATATATATATATATATATATTGTGAGTAGGTTGTAGTTTCAATGTCTCAGTCATTGAGGTTACTTTATAAAAAATATAGTGTTATGTGGCTTATAGCTGATTAACATTGTCTTCTGGCTTCATTAGCTCTGTAATAAAAAAAAAACTGGAAGCTAATGAAATTTATTAGGGAAAACAAAAATTGCTTAACAGGTGATTCTCTCTGAAACACACATACAAAACAAGTTTAATTTTTGCTGTTTTATTTCACTCTGATTTTTTTCAGCACACTTCAAAATAAATAAATCTGAGTCGAGAGATAAGCATGATGTAATGGAGAGATTCTAAGCTGTCCAGCTCTTCTCAATGTTGGTCATATCCATTCCCTCGCAGTAAGATCGGGGTCTTCTCGCTTTCAGCTAAAGACAAAAATGCAGTGTTAAAATCTGTCTTTGTGACCATAAAAGTATGGATACTTGAGTTAGCCACTGTATTCTGATATAGTCAAGTCATTGAGGGATTAGATTTTTCTTCTAGTTGCTGTTGCCAAAGAATACCCAGTAATGCTTTAAAGTGTCACTTTACTCCAGGCACTTCATAGCAGCAGTGTTTCTGAACAGTGAGCTTTAACATGTCTTACAGTAGGCATCCCCCCACAAAAAAGGTAAATAAAGGCAGAATGTGCCTAACACAATTGTACCTGGAGGAGGATGAATGTGTCCGCTGTCTTTATAGTGACCATTATAACCAAGAAAAGTCAGTCTCTTTTCACTTGAATGATAGATGACCTGTAACTGACACATAATCAGCTTGATAAAAGTAACTTTTTAATTAATTAATTGATTAATTTATTTACGTTTGTTAATTTGGAATACTTAGTTGAGAGTCCACATTTACAGTGGAGTCCAAGGGAGAGTAAAGTCTTCAGAAACAAAAAAGCAAAAAAAAAAAAAAAGTGTATAAATATATGTATATATATATATATATATATATATATATATATATTATTATATGGGCAAAATTATACCGATCACATTCATATCACAGCAAAACAGAGGAGAAGACTAAATAAGCATATAGCAACACTAAAATTTGGATACATATAAAGAAACATTACATTTGTTAAATGTCATCAGATAAAACCATGTAAGTCATGCTTACTAACTCCAAAGAACAGAATAAGCAAAAAACAAACAACAATTAATGACTGCTACATTGCCTGGATTTGTGACATAGACGGATAAAGCTCTAAGTCCCAGATAACCCAACTTCAGGTAGTGACTCAGGTGCTGCACAAGCTGGGTGAGAGTGCATGGCTAACACCAGGACTCATTCTAGGGGATGGGAGTTGTGGCCCTGGACTGCTGCTCTTACCATTAGCAAGTGGAAGCTGGCGAATGCTAGAAAGGCAGCAAGACACCAGGGTCATGGTCTTGCCACAACCAAACCATGATAGTAGTCCCTGCTGAGCATGTCGATGAGAGCACTCACACACAAGAGAAGGACTTATAAGGCCCTCATGGCAATGCAGGAGCCCATATCAGCCACCAGTGGTGAGGATAGGTCTGCAGTGGTAATGCTCAAATAGCCTGCATCTGGGATGAAGTAGTTGCCCAAGTGGAGGTGATGCATACATCTCCAGCCTAGTGACAATTAGAATCCAGTCCTGAAACAGGGTTGGCCCTAGTCCGGGAGGGGTGATAAATCCAGAAGCCCATGCCGCAGGATGGAAGGCAATCTTCCGCTTCAGTTATACATGACACTAGAGATGTAGACAAGGGCTTGATCTCCCCATGGCTGCCTGGAAGGTAGCCCCTTCTGGCTAGTTTTCATTCTGGTGCTGGGTACTCAGTAAGCACTGGGAAAATTAATAGGATCAAGACCAGTTGGGAAGGGGCTGATGGCTGGCAGGCAATAGGGAGATTGCAAATGGAATAATGAAAAAAAAAATCTAATAGCAATTATGTCAGTATTACTCATCTAAATATTATGAACAGACATGGGATAATGTAAGTTACTGAGGAAATAAAGTCAGTTACTGCATGACTGGAAAGTGAAAAGTACATGATATTATCAATGTCTATATGGTCAGAAAGAGACATATGACACCAAACCTGTGATCAAGAAGGCTGAATGTACTGTGGAAGCTTCTGCTCAGCAGATGTTTGCATTGCATTCAGCTCCAGCAGTACAGAGATCAGTGTACTACTACTACAGTGATATGCTGGCACCAGCTGCAGCACAGGCAGTGGCCTCGATGGTGAAGCTGCATGCAAATATGGCAGTTAGGGTATCATGGCTCAGAACCACCACTGGTACTAGAATAGTGCAGTAGAGTGATTTAGAGAATGTCATAACTTTATTTGTGTCACATAGAGGAAAAATGTATACTGTCTTTTGATGGCATGCACCCATTCACTCCAGAGGATGGATCGGAGCTTGTAGCTTGTCAGTAGGTATGTACCACAAAGCTATGTGTGTGTGTGTGTGTGTGTGTGCGTGTGCGTGCGTGCGTGTGTGTGTGTGTGTGTGTGTGTGTGTGTGTGTGTGTTTACATGGATGTCATAGGTATTCCAAGGCCATGTAGTCTTATGACCATCTACATGTTGACAGTACCCTGTCACTCTATCATGCATTATTTATCTGTTGGCAAAGACTTAGGTCCTTGGTTCTAATATTGATGGAACCACTGGGCTTGTGAAGATACAGGAGATCCATTTCTAATCATACTGTTTCTTTTTCTACAGGATTCCATCACATGGGCTTTGATACTTTGACATGAATCATTTGCTATGCAGACATTTGTCAAACAAATTATTCCATTGGATTAGAGGGGAAATGCCTTGATTACAACCCAGGTGACCTGAGCTAGATTAGCAGCTCAGGCTCCTAATGGAGCTATCAGGAGAGGATGGGTGTGCCATTGCTGGGAACAGGTTGTGGAGGAGCTAGCTGTGCACTACTGCTGTCTCTTGGAGAAGAGGGTTTTGAGAATTAGGCCCACCAAGCCACTGTCCAGTAGTAGCCTTTAATTCATAGGGAAGGCACTGTGAGCCTCACAGGTGATATGGATCATTGCTCCCCCATTTCTGAAGTGGGGTTGGGCTGTTACTTAAATGTTGTCACTATCTGGGTATCACTGAGAGAATAAAGTACCCTGTTGGGTGGTTCAATGATAGCTTCTTGTGGCTAACACTTACTCATACCCACAGTCAAATTCCTGGTTAAGAGAACAAATGGGCCGAATTCAGGACAGGCTTAACAGTAATCAGGCACCGGAAGGAAAAGCATGAAGAAAAAAAGTGAATTATCAGTTGGATTATTTTTTCCATCATGAAAGGATGCTGGTGATCTTTCAGGCTCAACATTCTCAGTGCCAATAACCTATCGATAAACAGTAGAGTTGGCAGTGATATCACTTATCAGTGGAAGCACTTGAGACCAGTTTTGAAAAACAGTGGCATTACCATCACCAATTGCATCAAACCTTGGGCACTGAATTACTGAAACATCTGACAGAATAGCAACAACCAACTGAAGACCAAAGTGCTCGAGTTAGGTCTCAGTTAAGCATGCCAGGTCAGCCTTAAGGAGTAGGTCAGTCTCTCTGGACATTTTGATATGAAATGACCTAGCATCTAAAAACTGAATCATAGACTTAATTTATGAATTGAGGCCATGCCATTAGATGACAAGACCATTCTTCTGGAATGATGATAGGAACGGCAATGGTCAGCAGGCAGTTTTGTCAGTTTAGGGTCATAACTACTAACCTACCGATAGGCTCACAGCATTGGAGCATCTACTGCTCTCTGCCCAATACCCCTTTAAAATGCAAGATTGCCTGCAGTAATTAATGACTTTAGAATTAATTCAGGAGTCAGCAAAAATTGGCTTCATTGTAGCTGAAACTCATGTTAAAATATCAGAAAATCCAACTTAGATTAAAATAATGTTATGTTAAAGTTAGACCTGGGAAATGAGAACAGAACAAAAAGTAAGGAAATAGAAAATCTAATACCGATAATAATATTAACAAACACAGAATAAATAACAGAACAGTGAAATAAGAAATGTCAGTCAAGAAATTAGATAATGTGGCCTATAATACAGTAGAAAAATCAAAAGTGAACCAAGAGGTGTAAATGAAAATGACACCAATTAAAGATATTAAGTTATCACTATCAAGCAGATGGAACATCAGATAAAATCGAGTGAAGAATCCAAATAAAAAAAACAGAATGGATGACTAATGAATTGAGGTAAAAACAATATCAATATCAACTAAATCAATATAAAATCATAACAACTAGATGATTTGATGGATATTCACACATTCACCCCTAGCCTGACTGGCTTAGTCCTCCTCGAAAAAGGAGGTACAATCTAAAGGTGGATACTGGTAAGATGTAAATAGTTGCAAAATTTAATTACCTTATATTTTCTATGATTGTGTAATCAAGCATTATGAAACTAGATAGAATGTTCCAGAAAAATCCACAGTGGTGCTATGATGAGGTAAGAATAATGTAAATCTAATATTAAATAAAAATTCAGATTGTTAAAAAAATCAAATTAAAACAAGCAGGCTCTGAAGCCCACTAAAACAGAACACAAGCAAGCCAAACATTGTAACAGCCCCTCAGAAAGGAACTGGACAAACTTAGACACACAAATTCCTAGCTCTTCATAAACATAGACAATGAATCTTCAGGCAAGACTGAATGAGAAGAGACAGTTTTCACTGAGAAACTCAAAACAGACACCTGACATAGCAAACCCAAACAATACAAGAGATGCAACTAAACAAATGGCAGGCCAGAAAAGAAACAAGACATGCAGATAAAAAATGGGTAGGTAAGAGGTTATGTAGCCATTTAGCTTGCAAAATCCCTTCTTAAACAAGGAAATTCTATGTTAAAAGCTGATGAGATATTAGTTGCCATTTTGTCCAGGAGCATCCATGATGAGCCCATAAACACAAGTTAACTAGTCTAGGAATCTGTTAAAACACTGGGTACTGTTCAGTCCCAAAGCACCCAAATTAAATTCACAAACAGTACAAGGGATCCGGTCAAATCCAACAGTGGTCCAAAAAAAGAAAAGCTAATCAGCAGAAATAATGTAACTAAATAGTTCAAAAAATCCATCTTCAATAAGATGACAACAATCTGTAATCATAATAAAAACTGTCAATTTATCAAGAACCAACATAGGGCTGAACAGCAAGCCAAGTCTCAGGCAAAAAAAAAAAGTAAAATAGAGAATAGAAGAGTCAAATTAAAAGATATAGAAGGAACAAAGGTGCATAAAGAAATACATTGATGAAAAGTGTAAATCCAGCAATATACAAATTCAGCAGATGCTAGCATCTTGGTCATGTGAGGACTGAAAAAGTGATTACCGTTAAAGTTACTGAAGTACATGAAGAATATATCTGAAGACAGAATCTCAGTGTTCATCTTTGGAACAGAATATGGAGGGATGGTGCCAGCTTGACAAAGATCAAGAGTGGAAGGATAAGAGTATATAAATTGTGGCACTGATGTTGGGTGGGTGCAAAGGGGATTAGCTAGGCTAAGGGAACGCAGTGCTCAGGAGATAAGGTGGGTTATCCCCAAAAAGTACTAAAATGTATGGTCACATTTATGACAAATCCTTTTGATAGTGGCTGTCAGAAGATCAGTGGCCACTGAAGAAATCCCAGAAAATGGCAGGGATGTTTCCATAATACTATTTCACAAAGGAAGCAATAAGAATTACACAGGAAACCACAGGCTAGTAAGTCTTACATAAATAGCAGAAAAAAAAAATAATGAAGTACATACCAAAATTGATGTTTGTGGCATATCTGACAAAAACTGATGTCAGGATATTTTTTTGTCCTCACTGTCTCCTCATCGTCAGCCCCTCCCAATCAAGCTGCCATTCATTCCCCTATCACTGGATGGTGAGGATCAGCCTTGGTGTGCAATGTATATGCTAGGATGAGCATGTCACTCACTACCACAAGTAACATAACCCCTCAAGGCTGCTCTGCGCCCTCAAGCCACCATTCCCGCACAATCTTTGATCTCTACTGCAGATTCTACCATCAGAATGGCTGCCTGGAGATGCACACTACTCTCTCCCCCCTGAAGACAGATGAGTCCACAAAACTGTACCCCACCAACAAACACACACACTCCACTAGTTGCTATTCAAACATGGGTCACCTGGATGATAAGGCTTTATCCCTCTATGCCTTCAGAGTTGCTAACCTCAGTATAATAATCATCACAAGTTTACATGTAAAAGATCCTGCCAGTTGAACTTGATCTAGTTATATGATTGAATTACCATGGAAATGGATATGGGCTTCCTGGCTGTGATCTACTTTTGACTTTAGGAAAACATATAACTCAATACTGATGCAGTACCACACAGGAAATTACTAAACACACACACACACACACACACACACACACACACACACACACACACACACACACACACACACACACACACACACACACACACACACACACACACACACACACACACACAGACACACACACACAGACACACACACACACACAGACACACACACACACACACACAGACACACACACACACACACACACACACACACACACACACACACACACACACACACACACACACACACACACACACACACACACACACACACACACACACACACTGTATAAGACCTTTTATGAGGATAAAGTAGTCAATGGTATGACATAAGGGTCACTGTTGCTATCATTGTATTTCAGTGTGTTTACCTCACACTGTGAAAATAAGCACCGAAAAAGGAACAGTCTCTTTGCAAAAGCCATCGAGAGAGGGGCGGTTGTTCCTTATGGTCAGGCAAGCCTGGCAAAGTTTCTGGAAGAGTTGATGGATTTAGCAGACAGGCAGCAGATGTGGCTTGGTACAGAAATTAATTCAATGTGCTGCAATTTGGGCACAACCTCCTGAATAAGGAGTACATGTTTCAGGAAGTACCTCTTGGTGCAAATGACTAAGAAAAAGAACCATGAGTGTTAATAATATCATCAATAAATCACCAGGTACACAGAGAAAACTGGCAGCAAGGGCCCACTAAATGTTAGCATGCATTGTCAGAGGAAGCAATACCAGGGACATGAAGGCCTTTATTGTACTATTTAGAACCCCAGTGAAACTGCAGTTGTAGCTGTATGTTCAGTTCTGGAGAATATATAAACATAGAGTTCAGTGAAAAACAGCGAGAATGCTAAGGGTTAGTAGAGAATAAGTTATGAAGAAAGAGTGGAGAGCTAGGATTTATCAGAAACTAGGAAAGACAGAGCAGATATGAGACTGTTTACATTGTTACAAAGGATATTTTAATGGACTGAGCTGAAGGGACATGAGAGGTCACTAAATGCAGGCAGACAGAACTAGTTTCATTCTTGATATAAGTATTGATTTATATATACAATTGTGAGTATTTGGCATGAAATGTTAGACTGAGAAGGTAGAACAAAGTGGGGCAAATTTGTGAGCCATCTGTAGGGTGTTAACAGTGTATGTGTACACTGGCAGTAGTCAAACTGACTCCTTCTACCAATCATAATATATTGTGTTATATGGGTGAGTGGTTGCTGATGGTGCCCATCTATATTTTTTTCTGATGGATTCTTTAGCCTAGGCTTTATTTTAATAGGTGCTTAGGGTAGCCATCAACTGAGAGACCTCCTCCCCGTTTCATGTAAAGCACAAACCTTTTCATTGTAGTAGTTCTGTTCAAAGCTCTGTATTCTTTTCTGTGGAAAAAGCTTGGGTATTTGGCTTACTGGACAATGTTGCAGAGGTGGATGTATGCATATCTTCATTTATTTATTTTATTTATTTATTTAACATTTGTTTACCATGATGGTCTGACTGGAACACAGTGTCCATTTTCAGCGGAGGCCCGAGAATAAAACCTCCAGCAAAGTACATTTTTACTAATGCATGCCTAGTACAACAAAGAAAAAGTTTACTATGCAGCTTATATGTATCTACTTACAGTCTACTAGAGATCAGTAAAGCAGTTTATATATATAGGAGATTAATCAACAAATATATATATATATGAGAGGTGAGATTAACACATACATAAAGTACAAATACAGTACAGCATGTCTTAGATTTTCTTAAGCCTCTACAGTACATTTAGTATTCTTTTGTATCTCTTAGCACTAATGACAGACATGATGTTCACCAACCCCTTGGCCTGCTTTAACATAAGAGTTCTGTGGTAGAAATCTTGTTGCCATTGACTGCAGAGACATAATTTTCTTTCAGATCAGTTTGTTTACAGCCCTTATTATGTTATTTGGATAGTATCTTAACCTTAATATCAAATCCCCATTTGTTTTCTCCCCAATGTAGACCCTATCTTGTCTCTGGATGGGTGGGGAGCCCACATCATACCTACTCTGATCTAGTGCTAATGGATTCCCTGAAGGAGCATCTCCACATAATTCGAAAAATCAGGGTTGTGTTCTTTTATTTGCGGGCTTTGGAAAGCTCCAGAATCTCATGCTTCTCAGTGAAATTGATTAGGTAGTGGTACAGTGTCTGAAAACACTAGGGAAACTGACCAACTCCCTCTGCAGGTAAATGATCCACAAGTAAGAGTGAGTCATCAGCTGGGGCATCTTTCTGGTGATGATACGCACCTTGAATTAAGTCATTTTCTTGACAAAATCCTTCACTCACAACTGCAGCTTCATTTTGACCATTTAACTTCAAAGAAACAGTGTTCAAGCCATTTTCTAAAAGTAGGTAAAAATTAACCTATTTGTTGTATGAGAGTGTGATGACCCACCACTGGACCAGTAATCAGTAAATCTTCACCACTAGCAACAGTGGGGCGCATACACTGGGAGGATAACAGGTACACAGACAGTATTTCCAAATGCAGCTCTCTGCATCAAGTGCAATTTCCCTTCAGAGCACACAGAGACCACAGTCAGTCCAGGGCTGGTTTTTCCCTCTTTCCCTCCCCAATGGCACAGCTATAGAGTTGAGATCTCAGCTGAGTGGCCAAGCTAAGACCTTCAGCACCCTCTCTTTCCAACCAGTCCTTCTTGTCCCTGCCCAAGTAGCTGACACACACACTCTTTGAGGTTTGATTTACACACACACACACACACACACGCACACACCCCTGGGAAAGGTTGGCACAGGTTTACTAGCTATGCCCCCTTTTGCACAGACTATAAGGTAGTTATCACTGCCACCAGCCAACTCATTTTTAGCTACTTTAAGGCCTTTAGCAAAGGGTGTCCAATCTTATTGTGTAATATTAATATTAATATTAATATTAATATTAATACAAATGGTAATTTGACCAAGAGCAAGGCTATTAGGAGTGGCCTGCACAGTGTCATCAAACAAATTTGTCAGTGCTCTCAAAATTTAAATATGTCTCACAAATATCAACCACAATGAAAGGTTTAAATATATTTAATAATAAATAAAAGAACAAGAAAATACTCAGTATATATTCACAGTGACATCGGAGTTCAAAATTACAGGAAATATTTAAAACAACATTGCAGGACAGCCTCAAATGAATAAAGAAAAATATCTAAACTAAGCTTTACTATATTTCTGACTGTATCTAAGAGAGCTGTACTGTTTCCTAGAAACTTACTTCATCAGAGCAAGGCAAATGTGGTGAATGGATGTTTTAGTTGTTGTCAGGTCCAAGACAGAATACAGAATGCTGTGTCTCTCTCAGAGACCTCTCAAATTAATATCTCAGATATTACTGCTGCGATAGCTTGCAGAATGACATACTTTCTTGTCATCTGACTCTATCCCAGGTGAACCCCCCCCCCCCCCCACTGCTGGAATCTGGCAGTATTTAGCATCATCTACCTGTGAAAAATACATAGACCTCAGATCTTTGGCAGGTGCTAGAAGTCATAAAACAATTGCATTCCTTTACATTTCAAAACTAGTAATTATTTCACCTTAAAGACAATACCGAAAACTCCCTAGTACAGACATTTTGTCTCTAGCTGTCGTAAAGTAATTTAATTTCAGATATTTTTCTGAAGTTAACCTCCAGTACTCCATTTCCACTGTTAAGATATATACATTCAAACAGTTACAATAGTGCATGTTCATTTCTGTTCCCTTCCAGCAGGGCACACTGTGGTTACATTTCAAACAGCACCCTGCAAAAACCTTTTCAACACACACTTCTGTACCAGTTTGATATACACATGACATACAGTTCTAATACAGTTGTAACACAAGCATCTTATATAAATCATGTTGATATTCACAAATGACATATAATTATTTACAAAATTCCAGATAGCTGTGCTGGCAGTATCTCCTTTCGTGACAGAGAGAATGTAGTTCAACTAACATCTACTTCTCCTTCAAATGATGGGGAGTTGCCTACATATACTTTTTCAACAGAATGAATGAAGAATATTTTGTAAGCCACCCCATTTCATTCAGAAAGGCCAAGACGTATTGTTGCTCCTATATAATGGCTCAGAGCCTAATTTGTAGACATTTCAAATCATGTCCTTTTTAGAGAATATTCTGGCTCAGACTCTGGGTGCCTGAAAGTGGTCCTCTGAGCTGCCACCTGGTCTTTTACAGGAGTAGAGAACTGGGGAAGAACATTCCATTAAGTCTTATATTTCTCTCTCTCTCGCTTGCTATATAAATATATATTTATATGTATGTATATATAAAATAAATAATATATAAATGATCATCTGGCAACTGGTCGAAACTGTTTTATTGCAGGTTTGTTTTGTCAATTGGGTCTGCATGGAGGATAGCACTTGAACCCCATGCTGGACCCATGTCAAAGCCCATTCCACTGTTATAATGTGGCTATTTGCTGGTCAGTTATGTGAACATCTGATCTTAGATACTATAATCACACACACACACACGCACACACACACACACACACACGCACGCACGCACGCACGCACGCACGCACACACACACACACACACACACACACACACACACACACACACACACACACTGTATTTCCTTTAGACCAAGTATTCAGGTAATAAGTTATAAACTAAATCTATTCTGTCAATATA
The DNA here is from genome assembly GCF_019279795.1 of Protopterus annectens. Lineage (NCBI taxonomy): Eukaryota > Metazoa > Chordata > Ceratodontiformes > Protopteridae > Protopterus > Protopterus annectens. Next base: position 193,995,854 of record NC_056746.1, on the reverse strand, counting down.
TTAATTTTATCAGTCACTAAATTTCCCTATTTACTTGATCATTTTCTCACCTCTGTTACTATTCTTCAACAGTTTGATACTATTTATTTTAATCTCAGTTCATAAGATTAGCAAATTCTGCTGCAATGTACCTCTGCTTTACATTTCATTGTGGTGTTTGTTACTGGATTTATTTATATATTTTTTATTCTGCGATATCTGACCTTCTGGCATTTTATTTATGCTTTGTTTTCATTTATAGTGCAATATGTACACTGCTGTTATACCTGTTAACCTCCAAAGGCAAGAAATCTGGACAAATCAAAAATAATGTGGGTACAAAGGACCAACATCAGGCACAGATTTTAAATATTGCTAGTATAAACTTACAAAGTTGCTAGAATAACAAGGTTTGCATTACCTTTTATTTTCTGAAGAATATGCAGTTTAAAACTCAAATGCATGTTATAATTTAATGATATCAGTCCTCAATGATTTGTCAGAAAACTTCACATTTTAGGAGGAACAGACCAAAACATTAGGCAGAAATCTGGACATTCTGTGAAAATCTGAACAGTTGAGAGAGGTAACATTTGGTACTTGGTTTGTTATTTAGTTTTCTTAGTGCTGTCTATATTTTGCATTTTTGAGTGCTTTTCCATGGATGTCCACTGTGTGTATACTTTACATAGCCGACAAATTAAATAAATAAATTAAACAGAATTGACCATTTTGACAATTCACAGTTTCAACTATTTTCTTTGAATGTCCTTCAGCTACAGAAGCTAGATCATTATTTTATCACTGGCACTAATTCATATGTGTAGTTTCACTTGTGACAGAGTTTACCTTTCCATATTGATTAGTTTACTTACCCTTTTATTGATACTGAGCTGCTGAAGAATCGGTAGAGGTGTCCAGTGAATGGGCTCCATTGGCCAGCTGGACACAGACAGATCACTTGCTTTTCCCGAATCAGCCAATTGTTCATTAATTGTACTGCTACTCAAGTCCCAGTCGTATGGTAAGCTGAGAGAAAAAGAAACAGAGTCTGTTATTTAAATGATAAAACACATCTGTTTAGGAACTTGTCCTTGAACCTTGCTTCATCCTTTCCAAAAGAAAAAAATAAAATAGTAGTAAACATAACTGTGTTGTTAACAGTTTTGTTTTATATATATATATATATATATATATATATATATATATATATATATATATATATATATATATATATATTTTTTACTAATGAATATAATATTTGTTGTCAGCTTTTTTTGGTGACAATCCCTTCCTAAGCTTTATTTCCTTCCTGTATTTGTTGCTTTGTGTTAAGTGTTGTACACTACTAATGGTGAACTTGTCAACTGCAACATCTGTGGAGGTAAGGATTGATGTACGTCTGATTCTTTTATGCTTATTAAATAGCTAATGTCACCACCCCCCCAAAAAAAAAGGGATTTAAAGAGCAGCTGTGTATTCTAATAAAACATTTGTACTATATTAGTTCTGATATGGTCATATTTTTTTCTGTTTGGTTATCTAGTTATATTAATGTTCAGGATTATATCTGCAAATGCAAGGCTCCCTCACTGCTACTGAAGAAGTATTACAGCCGATAAAAACATTGTCCTGAGCTATCTGCATGCACCTTCAAGCATTTACTTGCCTACTGGAACTCGGGCTGCTACCATAGGCAAAGGGTTTCTTTGGTGGTACTCTTTATGTCAGTATCTGATGTGTCTTAGGCCTTGCCACAATCCCTCAGATTCTATGACCTTTTCTGCAGTTTCATTTAAGCAACATCACTGAAGAGAATATTGCTAGTTCCAGCAGTGTAAAATTGCTAGACTCACAAATGGTCTCTCTACGTTTACTGTCATGTTCTGTGACCTACTATTCTGGTGAGAAATAAGAAAAAAAAACCTCTCCACAAAAAAGACAGGAAATGAGTAGTTTATCAGAGCATTGACTATTTCCATGGGAATGTACTCTTTAAATATGAAACTCTTTACTGACTGTTTTGTCTGTCATCCAAGTCCCTGTTCGTGTCATGCACATATAGGTAACTTGTGTTATGGCATACTGCCATTCTGAAAATGAACAGACAATGGTTGCTCCAGTGTTAGTGGTGAGCTGCCAACAGTCTGAAGAATTTGATTACCTTGACATTGTGAACAAAGTGAGGCCCTAATGTTTGTACCCATACTCATCAGCTTCTTCCTTTTACAGACCAAATCCTGCAGTGCGAGTCTCCACTTAGATTCTCACTCAGATTTATTTCCATTATATTTATGCACCCCCGCCTGACCTACAGTGTTCTCTAACATCAAACTCATCCAGGCTTTTTACAGAACCTGTACTACCACCACCACCTGGAATGAAAGTGAGAATTAAAAGCCTATTATTACTCATAGAATCATAGAGTCATAGACTTTTACTAAGTTAACGACCCAGAGGGGCCTTTCTAAGTCTAGCCAAGTTCTTCTGAAAGAATAATGATGTCCTGCCTCCAAATAGGACCTTGAGGGCCAGGCAGTCATAAGCTACCTCTGTCCGTAAGGGACACGGGTGCCAGGACTGGTGCAAATTTCCTATTCCCCATCCACTTGTCTAGGATGTGCTTAGACTGGGTAATAGATGAACTCAGCTTCACATGGATGGGAAGACTGTTCCGTAGGAAAGGCAGTCCCTGGGACACATATATGTCTCTCCAGCATGTTCTGTTTAAGTCACAGACAATGTTCACTTCCATAGACCTTGTATTTCTGGTACTCTTTCACTTATGGATATGTAGTTGATTCATAAGTGTGGGATTTGTGGATGACTTGTAAGCCAGGCATAGATCACCCCTCAGCAATCTGTAGGAGACTGAGTAGAGGGAAAGGGCTTTAAGGTGCTCTCTGTAAGGCCATATATTCTTTTCTAAGGAACCTTTGAGGTTGCTCTAGTTGCTGCATATGCCTGGTCAGGTATGTACCAAAGGGAACACTGTACTCAATGATTGGTCTGATAAGGGCAGCCCACAGTGGGATAATGACCTCTTTAGACCTAGATGCCATGTTCTTACTTATAAGTTGCACAACATAAAAGGATTTCCTCACCACTGTGGCTGTGTGGTGGTTGAAGATAAGGCTACTGTGTACGTGCATACCCAGATCCCTGACCGCTGGGTCAAACCATAGGGGTGTATTATCAATATGGTAATTAGCTGGGATGATTGATTTACTAGACCTTCTTGAAGAATGTTAGTGTCTGTTGGGGAGTCGATGATAACCCCCAGCTTGCAATTATCTACAAACTTATTCATTATTAATTTGCCAGAAAACCACAGATTTTATGAGGATGAGACTAAATGTCTGAGACAAATATCTGGACATCCTGTGAAAATCTGTACAGTTGAGAGGTATGATGGCACTCAACAAAAAGAGCAGGGGAAGTTCCCTGTTATCCTGGCCAAATTTCCACTAGTAATATAAATACCACCATGGGTCTCCCCTGAAAAGAGGCTACTGGCCTAGTGAGAATAACCTTGTCAAAAAGGATAAATAAATGTTAGCCTTTGTCAGTATTACAGCTAATTTTATATTCTTCCCTTTGGTGATGTTTTACTTTTTCCCTAAATGAGTTGTATTTAAATTTGCTACTTCGGGGGACAGAGAATTCCATATTTTAGGTGCTATTTTGGAAATGTTCCTTTCGCGATAAGTTAAATTTAGGCCTGTGAAGGACAAGTGTTTGGTCAGTTGTGACATGGAGGGAGTAGAAAATAGACCTTTAGAGAACTTTGTTCTAAGTAGTGTAAACTGGCTGTAGATGATTGATTTATATTTCAGGAAATTTAGCAGTAAGGAGACCATAGCTGGTATGGGAAACAAGTTATTCTTTCTTAGAATAAGGCAGTGAGATTTCCTAGGTGGGAATAATGTTATAAAATATAATGTGTTGGGACTGGTTTGTGAGGGACTTAATGCCATTGAAGGAAGATAATTCTCTAGCTGAAAGTTAATAGGTTCATAGGTTCATAGGTTTATACTAGGCTATCTGCCCTAAGGCATTTATAAGCCTAGCCCAAATTTTTGTGGCTTACGCCACCCCTTATATGAAAAAATACTGTGCCCATTAGTTTGTTGTGCCTCTGTCCAGCAGTGACACAGAGATGATTCCTGGGATAAACCTACGATCTCCCATCCACAGGTCAAGATTTCTCTTGAACAGAGCCAGCGAGGTGCTCTGCCTCACATGGATCGGGATTTTATTCCACAGCATAGGGAGTCTCTGAGTGATAAATCTATCCCTCCAGCACGTCCTATTTATATCTGTGCTAAGGTTTAAGTCACTTGCTCTAGTGGTTTTGGTGGATTTGGATTTTTTGAGGTGGAGCATGTCCATTAATTCCGGGTTGGACATGGCCTTGTATGTCAGGCACATGTCACCTCTGAGCAGACGGTATGCAACTGAATAGAGCTGGTGTTTCTTCAATCTGGCAGCATATGACAGATTTTGGAGTCCCTTTATCCTTTTGGTGAGGAACTTTTGGGGTCTCTCCAATTGCTGCAGATGTCGGGTGAGATACATCCCGAATGGGGCATTGTACTCGATCATTGGTCTGATAAGTGAAGAGTACAGGGAACAATGACCTCACTAGATCTGGATGTGAATCCCTTCATGATCAGGTGGGCAATGTAGAAGGTCTTTCTAACCACTTTAGCAATGTGAGTGTCAAAAGAAAGGCCACTGTCAACCTGGGTCCCCAGGTCCCTGATAACCTCTTCTGTGCTTAGTGGATTGCCACCTATATGGTAGCTTGGGGTTACCTTGTTTTTCCCGAAGGGTATGACTATACATTTTTTGGCGTTTAACTTCAGGCCATGGCTCTGGCACCAGCTATCTGTTTCCGTGAGTCCCTTCTGAAGGATATCCGTGTCCGATGCACTTTCCACTATGGCGCCCAGTTTGCCGTCGTCTGCAAACTTTGTCAGCCAAAGTCCTCCCATGTTGGCCTGTACTTCTGAGAAGTAGATGCCGAACAATAGGGGGCCAAGGACCGAGCCCTGTGGGACACCACCCACTTGTGACCGGCTTGGAGTCTGACATAGCGCCAGCAACTCTAACCCTGTGGGTTCTGTCCTTAAGCCAGTTTGCAACCCATCTTGTGACATATGGGTTTACATTTAAGCTGGTAAGTTTTTCTACAATACCCGAGTGGGGTATTGTGTCGAAGGCCTTTGCAAGGTCAAGGTAGGCTGTATGGACTGCCTTTCCCTCATCAATGGCCTTGGTGACTGTTTCGAAGAAGTCGACCAAGTTCAAAAGGCATGATCTGCCCTTGACGAAGCCAAACTCTGTCGGGTCCAATGTCTGCAAGTCCCCTATATCTTTGTTTATGAGCTCCATTATGATCCTCTCCATAGCTTTGCAGACTAGACTTGTTAAGCTTATGGGGCGGTAATTACCAGGGTCCGTAGAGGCACCGCCTTTGTGGAGTGGGACCACAGTTGCCGTACGCCACTCCTTGGGCACGTATCCTGTGGTAAGGCTGAGATTAAACAGCTGCCTTATGTGCGGGTTTAATTCCTCATTTAGCTCGTGTAGCACACAGCCGTGGACACCATCCGGTCCCATTGATGCTGTGTTTTTAGCTTTAGAGAGAGCAGCTTTCACCTGCGCATTTGAGATGTCTGGGAGGCTACACTCTGCTTGGATAGTTATCTCTCCTTTAGGGGGGGAGAGGGGGGTGAAGTTTGCACTGAACCTGTCTGCCAGTATGTTGGCAATGTCTGTGGGTTCAGTGATTTTTGTATCATTTTGGACTAATTCTGAGCATATCTGGGAGTTTCCACCCAGGTTCCTAACATAGCTGAAAAAGGCCTTATGATTGTCCTTAGAATCCATGGCAATTTTTCTCTCAAAATTGGCCTTAGTTGATTTTATGAGTGCTCGTATTTTTACTAATAATGATCAGGGCTGACTTCCCTTTTATGGATTTTGTTCTATCATGTAATAGCTTTCTCCTCTTATTGTAAAGTTTGTTAATGGCTGGGGTCCACCAGACTGGACGTTTGCCCTTTGTGGAAAGAGTCTTGGTTTTATTTGGGATTGCCTGATCCATGCAGTCCTGGAGGTGTTCATAGAAGGCATTTGTAAGGGCTTCCACAGCTTGGGTTGTGGTTTCCACTGGCTCAGGGGCCTTGAAGGATACCACACCAGTCTTGAGTAGTGTGAAGTTTGCTTTAGAGAAGTTCTTCACTGTGGTCTTTTTTGTTTGGGGTGGGGGCGGGATGTGGATTTCTAGTGAGATTAGTTTATGATCAGATCTCACCAATGGGGGATATACTTCCAGTGTGGAGCATTTTGTCCCCATGTTTGTGATAATGAGATCTAGTATATTTTCTCCTCTCGTGGGAACAGTGACTAGCTGTTCCATGGCATTTGAATTTATGAACTCCAGGAACCGTTGGGCTAGAAAGTTAGGGCTTGAGTAATGTTCCCAGTCTATATTTGGGTAGTTGAAGTCACCCAATATGATGGTGTTTGGAGATACATTTATACCCTCCAGTGTCTTCAGGAAGGCTGTGTGGGGTTCCTGAGTTTGAGAGGGTGGCCTGTAGCATGCTACAATTTGTAGAGCAGTTTTGCCTATGGTTAGTTGCACCTGGATGGTTTCCGAAGCTTCGTGTTGCCACCAACCTGGAGGTGTGGGTATCCTTTATGAATATGGATACACCCCCTCCTTTTGTGGTGTGGTCCGGGTTTTGGCGCCGGAACGCATGATATGAGGTAAAACCTAATAGTGCCGTGGTGCTCTCAGGAGCCTTGAACCAGGTTTCAGTTACAGCACAGACATTGATGTTCTCCATACTGAGAAGGGCCTCGAGTGCGTGCATTTTGAGATTTAGACTTCTGGCATTGAGCAGCATTACCCTCAGTTTCTTCCCATTTTTGTTTTCTAGGGTGGTAGGTTTAGAATTTGAGCCTTGCCTAAAAAAGGCACTATGGGGGTGGCAAGAGCCTTAACCAATATCCGGAATCCCAGGGGTGACAGGTGCAAGCCGTCCCTTGCGAAGCAGCGTGGCTTGTCAAGCATGTCATCCCAGGCAGACAGACACTGGATCCCCTTTGAATGACACCAGACATTAAGCCAATTGTTAAAGCTGATCATCTTGTCTCTATATTGTGGCATCATTCTTGGTGAAGGAAGGATACTGCTCAGGGTCAGGGTCATACCTGCCTGGGCTACATAATCAGAGAGCTCCTCTATGTCTCTTTTCAGGTAGTCCAGGGAGGTATGTCTCAGGTCGTTCACACCAGCATGGACAATGACTGTGTCATATTTGTACTTGCCGTGGAGTGACCATAGTGCTTGTGTTATGTGGTGGATTCTAGCACCCGATAGGCAGCTTACTGTGACCCTCTCCTTGTTCAGCCTGGTGAGTGGGACGTCAGTGTGTCTGACTATGGAGTCACCTATGACAAGTATGTTTGGTGTTGTATTTGGCCTTAAGGGCTGTGACTGCTTTGCACACTGCTTTTGTGGTTTATGTGTTGCTTGTGGGGTGTCTTGAGGTAGCAGTTGTTTGGGTGTCTGCTTTGGAGGCCTCTGCTGTTTAGGTAAATTTTTACTCAGAGCTTCCGAGTATGTCTTTGTGTGTTTATGTGTTTGATTCAGTGGTGTGGTAGCATTATGTGAGGCTGGTTTTGTGGTGTGTGTAGTTGCCTTCTCCTCCTGTCTGGTCTTGCCAGTCCTGAGTTGAGAGAGCACAGCCTCCAGTTTGGCTAAATAGCTGCATCTCTCACAAGTATTTGTGTTATGTGGGAGGAGGAGAGGGTTGTCTGTGTACATGAGGCAGTTATAACATTGCCTCAAGATTCCCAGATTCACCAGCTGGACCGGAGAGGAGATTGACAACTGACCTTTGGACATGCTAGAATAATATTGGGAATTCCTTAATAATTGAAAACAAGGGCCAGTGGGGAGTGAGGGTGTAGTGCTTTTAATTTTTAGTGCTGACTTATATAATTGCTATAGTGAGCAAGTGCCAGGTAACTTGAGTGCAATGTGTTACAAGTAACTAAATGCAAAAACGACAAACAGTAACTTTCTTTCAAGTGAAACAAGGAACTAGTACAGTAAGAAATGCAGATATCACTAGTGATCCACAGAAGCACTGAGAAGCCGCGTATTAGGTGGAATTAGCTTCCAGGGAAATAACAAGCAAACAAACAACAAGCATATAAACAAAGCTAGATTCAGCAGGCCTGGATCTGGTCTATGCTAGAGCAAACAAGGTGTACCAATTTCAGTAAGATACAGTTCAAATATTCAGGCACTATAAACCTCTAACCAGAAATTCCCAGCTCAGAAGGGCAGAGTCCAGCCTCTTCTCCCACAAGAGTGCAGACCACGAACCTTCTTAATGTAAAATTACTGGCCTGAAGCCCAAGTGCCTAAACCAGAACTAATACCCTTGGACACTGGGCTCTCAATCAGCAGTTCCCAACTTAGAAGGATGAAAGCTACCTGTCCTGCCACCACAGTGCTTGCCACAAACCTTCCTAATGTAAAACAACTGGTCTGAAGCCCAAGTGCTTAATCCAAAAGACTTAGAATGATAGCTACACTTTAATCAAGTTACAACCAAGCAGTAATAAATACAATTGAATACTTTAGAGAATGTCTGGATTAGTGCTCAAGTTACACAAACAAAGCTAGATCCAGCAGGCCCGAATCCAGTCTATGCCACAGCAAACAAGGCGCACCAACTCGGTAAGAAGCAGTTCAGATATGCATACACTATAAGCCTTTAACCAGAAATTCCCAGCTCAGAAGGGCAGAGTCCAGCCTCTCCTCCCACAAGAGTGCAGACCACGAACCCTCTTAATGTAAAATAACTGGCCTGAAAGCCCAAGTGCTTAAACCAGAATTAATACACTTTTAGAATAACAGACACTGAGCCCTCAATCAGCAGTTCCCAACCTAGAAGGATGTAAGCTACCTGTTCTGCCACAACAGTGCAGACCACAAACCCTCTCAGTGCAAAACAACTGGTCCGAAGCCCAAGTGTTTAAACCAAAAGGCTTAGAATGAGTTACACCAAGCAGTAATAAATACAATTGAGTATTTTTAAGATGATGCAAAAGTAAAATGAAGTAGGTAGAAACACAAGTACAGTAAAAGCAGATAATTTTTTTTTTTTTTATCTGAACAAGTGCTGAGATCAAAGAAACAGATTTGAGTGCTGAAACTAGAAAACTGGCTAGTTATAAGAAAAAAAATACAAGCTAGAAGGCTTCCCTCAAACACCGAAGAGCTTGGGGGCTCAGAAGCCTACAAATAGTCTATACCACTTAACAGGAAAGGCAGGAAATAAGCTTAATTTTTTTTTGTCTGTTTCCCAGATGCTCTCTTAGTACACAGTAGGAGTGCCTGAAATCAGAATATGATCTCACTGCACTCAGTTGAGTGAGCAAATGAGATGGGCCCAGAGGCAGGCTGAGGGGTGGGCAGTTTCAAGGCCACTAAGATAACTGAAGAGCAGAATAACTGCAACTTGAGTTCAATATTCCTTTAACACAGTTTAAATCAAATTAAATACTGTATTTTTTTTTTAAAAAAAGTGCAGATAAAGGTACTTAAATTCTCTTATACGTCCAGCTGAATATAACCAAGTTCTTAGCTGGCCAAAGCTGAGGTTTTTAAGCAATAAAAATTTCACAATGCACCACTTAAAAAGGCAAGGATAGGAAATCAATGAATGTGGCTACCCCCACACCTGTAATTACTAGCAAATAACACACTAGCTTCAGTTCAAGTTACTGAAGAGCAGAATAACTGCAACTTGAGTTCAATATTCCTTCAACACAGTTTAAATCAAATTAAATACTGTATTTTTTTAAAAAAAAGTGCAGATAAAGGTACTTAAATTCTCTTATACTTCCAGTTGAATATAACCAAGTTCTTAGCTGGCCAAAGCTGAGGTTTTTAAGCAATAAAAATTTCACAATGCACCACTTAAAAAGGCAAGGACAGGAAATCAAAGAATGTGGCTACCCCCACACCTGTAATTACCAGCAAATAACACACTAGCTTCAGTTCAAGTTACTGAAGAGCAGAATAACTGCAACTTGAGTTCAATATTCCTTCAACACAGTTTAAATCAAATTAAATACTGTATTTTTTTTAAAAAAAGTGCAGATAAAGGTACTTAAATTCTCTTATACGTCCAGTTGAATATAACCAAGTTCTTAGCTGGCCAAATATGAGGTTTTTAACAATAAAAATTTCACAATGCACCACTTAAAAAGGCAAGAACAGAAAATCAAAGAATGTGGCTACCCCCACACTTGTAATTAATAGCAAATAATACACTAGCTTCAGTTCAAGTTACTAAAGAGCAGAATAACTGCAACTTGAGTTCAATATTCCTTCAACACACTTTAAATCAAATTAAATACTGTATTTTTTTTAAAAAAAGTGCAGATAAAGGTACTTAAATTCTCTTATACGTCCAGTTGAATATAACCAAGTTCTTAGCTGGCCAAAGCTGAGGTTTTTAAGCAATAAAAATTTCACAATGCACCACTTAAAAAGGCAAGGACAGGAAATCAAAGAATGTGGCTACCCCCATACCTGTAATTACTAGCAAATAACACACTAGCTTCAGTTCAAGTTACTGAAGAGCAGAATAACTGCAACTTGAGTTCAATATTCCTTCAACACAGTTTAAATCAAATTAAATACTGTATTTTTTTTTTTTTAAAAGTGCAGATAAAGGTACTTAAATTCTCTTATACGTCCAGTTGAATATAACCAAGTTCTTAGCTGGCCAAAGCTGAGGTTTTTAAGCAAGCAATTCAATTCCAGTTCCTTTGTGAGTTTCAGGAGTAAATTAATTGGTGGCAACTTCCAAGTGACATGGGACTATATTTATTACTTATTCTTTGCCTGGGGTGAATGTTATATTCTGATCTAAAATAAATTTCAGGTATGTATGCTAGCTAACATGAGGGCCTGTGGTTCCATTTAGGCTAGGTGTTTTTATTTTGGGGCATTTATTATTTTGTGGGTACAAAGTAGCACAAATGCTGATTTAATGCAGCTGACTCCTTCTCTTCAGATGTGTATTCTAAAGCAACTGGAACTCTTTTTTGGAGTTAGTTTTGTAAGATTTTTGCACTGTGGTAGACTGGAGGAGTATTGTGTCATCTTCATAAAATGTAGTATTTATTTTTGGGTGATCATTTGAAAGGATGGTTATGAATAGTGAAAACAGTAAACACCTGAGGACTGTGTCAGTGGATGTGTTTTTACTGATTACTCTGAATGTTCTTTCTGTGGTGATGCAGTGGTAGCGTTGTTGCCTCACAGCAAGAGGTTCTCCTGTTTGATTCTCGGCTGGGGTGCGGGGAGTGCCTTCTGTGTGGAGTTTGCATGTCCTCCCTGCAGTTGGGTGGGTGTTTGAAAGACATGCATAAATGGGTGTGCCTTTGTTGAAGGTTGGACGTCGAGCTGGCACCTCGGTGTTCATGAAAATCTACTGCCAATCATTAGTGGACTGGAGTTCCGCTGTGGCGACCCCTAACCATGAAAAGCCGAAAGACAAACAAACTCTGAATGTTCTTTTGCTTAGGTATGATGAAATTGTTTTAATGCCACATTTCCCAGTCCTGTTTTTTTTTTCTAACACAGAAATCAGTAAGCCATGGTCCTATGGTCATTGTCTCAAATATTCTCCTGAAATTAGTCAATATGGCTCCTTTTATCTGTCCCTTTTCCATACTGTTCAATGTTTGCTTTGTAACTGAGCAAACCAATTCTGAATGTGTAATAGTAATATTTTTGTAGATTGTTTTTTTCTAGTAGTTTATCTAACAGAGCAATGTCTGAAGTTGATTAAAGCCTGGTAGTTCATTGGTTGAACTGATTTTTAGTATAGGTATTATAGGTACATATTTCTAACTGGGAGGGATGGTGCCAGTGGTCAAAGATAGATTGTTAAATGTGTATTAGTGGATTTGTAATATCAGTACTTACCTTTGTAATGAGTTGGGTTTAGATTTCTTGAGGTCTTCAAGTAGCTTTTTAAAATATTTGGCTGATATTGCTCTGAATTTAGCTGTGCCTATGTTTTATTTGCTGTTTTTTGTAGACAAGGGATTGTTGTGTTTAAGAAGAGAAGTGTTTATTTGATGGAATAATGAAATATATTTTATGTTGATAGGAGTTATTCAGTATTTTAGTGGAGCATTTGTTGATTCATAAATTCATTATCAGCGATTTTAGAGTCATGCAATAAAGTCTGGTGTATCTACATAAGCACTATGTTGTTTTTTATATTTAGATGTTTTTGCTGTGTAAACATTTTGCAGTGTTGAGATATGCAGCACGACCGACCCTGTGTTTGCAGTGAAACAAATAACTGAGAAGAAGCTAGAGATGAGGAAAGTGTCTAAATAAGCATTTCTAGACTTGGAGAAAGTATATGACAAGGTCCCAAGAAAGCTAATTTGAGCAGTCCTGCAAAGTCCCAAAATTATTGGTAGAATTAGTACAAGCTACTACAAATCTACAAACCCAAGTCTAAATTTGGACGCAACATGTGCAGCTATCACCCCACTATTGCCTGGAATAGGCTCCCACTAGAAATCAGGACCATTACACATCCTAAACAATTTAAGACAGCCACCAAAGAGCACTTTAAAAGTCACTGGTCCTGCCACTGCACTCTCCCTCCTTAACATCCCCTACTTCTCATACCTTAATCTAAGTTCTGCCCTTAACTCACTCTTCTCACTAGCTCTCTCTAATCTTCCTTGACTACTCTTTCTACTGTCTTCTAAAATTTATTAACCAAATTGCCTCAGAGAAACTTTCTATTGTAATTGTCTTGCCTTCATGCAACTACATCATGATAAAACTGTTTTTTTTAACCACTTACCCCAAAAACTTTACTCACCTTAATGATATATTTCTTTTTATACATCTTGAAATAGTTATGCTATACTCCTGATTATTGACACTGTATAACATTGTATTGCTACTTAATACCTTGTAATAATCCTGTAACATTGCTGTTTAATGCTAATTTATAATGAAAATTGTATAATATGTTGGAGCTTTTCTCCCCGGGCCTCCGCTGAAAAAGGGCTCTTCAGGTCAGTCGGACAATCCTGGTTAACAAATGTAAAATAAATAAATAAATAAATAATTGTACAAGGGCCCAATGACTCAAGTACACACAGTGATCCGTCTCACAGAGGGGCTCCCAGCGGGAGTGAGTGTGCATTGGGGTTCACGTCTGAATCCCCTTCTGTTCATACTGGTGATGGACTACATTAGCAAGCAAGTTGGAGGGACAACTCAACAAAGTTGCTATATACAGACGATGTGGCAAGAACTTCAGCAAAGGATAAGGGAATGCAATGCAAAACTGAAGCACATGGGATAAAACCGAGTACAGATAAGACAGTGGTAATGGATGCAAAAAGGGCAAATCAGAAGAAACTGAGAGCTGAGATAGAAGAGAAGATAGTGGAAGAGGTTAACAGCTTCAAGTATCTGAGAGGGGTGGTTGAGAAGAAGGGAAACCTGAATGAAAAGGTCAAAGCTAGAATCAGAGGGGCTGCAGCCAAGTGGCACAGATGTCAGAGGTAGTGTAAGACAGAAGAATACCAAAGAAGCTGAAAAGTAAGGTGCACAAAACAGTGGTGCAGCCTGTACTACTGTATGGTATAGAAACCTGAGGAGTAAAGGCAAAGCAGTTGAGGAAGCTAGGGGGAGATAGAAATGAAGTGCCTGATATGGGTGGTAGGATGCACACTGTGGAACAGATGGAGAAATGATGACATAAGAGCAGAAAAGATCAAAGAGAACAGATTATGGTGGCTCGGGCACATGTGCAGAAAAGCAGAAGACACTCTGGTAAAGAAGATTTGGGAAAGACAGGAATAAGGAAACAGGAAATGAAAGCATCCTGCAAAGAGGTGAACGGATTGTGTGAGAGATCTTCGACAGTCAGGTATGAGTGTCAAAGAAGGCAGGAGTGTGGCATTGAATACAGGGAAATGGCGAAAGTTCACATGACACCCCGACCCCATTTAAAAAAATGGGGAAAAAGGGAGTTGATGATGATGTTGATATTTTGCTGTCAGTTTTACATCTGACTGCAATAATATGCTGGTTTAGATCATGTGTAGGTATAGGAAGGGTAGGTGTGTGTGTGTGTGTGTGTGTGTGTGTGTGTGTGTGTGTGTGTGGGTGTATGTGTGTTTGTTTTGTTGTGTTCGTGTGTGTTGTTTTGTTTTATTGTAGTGTCAGGAGGTAGGTGTATTTGTGTTTGTATGGTGTAGTGTTTTTTTGACAGTCATAGTTTTGAATTTCGCGGTTTTGGGTTTCGGGTTTGTGAGTTTTCAACTTTATAGTCTCGAGATACTGAAATTCGATATTTCATTATGGGTTCATCTTGAAATCTCGAAATACTGAAATATCGAATTTCAGTATCTCAAGATCAAAGTGTCGAATCTGCAGTTGCACGAAACTGCAGAATATCAAACCTAGAAATGTTGATCCCACAGTAGTGATGGTGCATTAGGTAAGTGCAATGTTTTTTAAGGATTTTGGGGAGGGTTTGTGTGTATGTGAGTGTGTTGGAGGGTTTTAGGTGTGGGTTAGGGTAGGTAGGTAAAAGTGTGAGTGTGTAAGTGTTGAGAGTGGTGGTGTTTGTATGCATGTGATGTGTGTTTGTGCAAGGGGGGGGTGTAGAATGTGTGGTGATAGATTTTCTGTCTTTCGGTTTTTAGTGCGACCTTGGAGTTAGTATATATAAGTAGCCGGGTGTGGGGGGGTGCAAGGGCTTGCCCCCCTGCTTATAGGAAGGGTAGGTGTGTGTGTGTGTGTGTGTGTGTGTGTGTGTGTGTGTGTGTGTGTGTGTGTGTGTGTGTGTGTTGTTTTGTTGTGTTCGTGTGTGTTGTTTTGGTTTTTTGTAGTGTCGGGAGGTAGGTGTATTTGTGTTTGTGTTGTGTAATGTTTTTTTGACAGTCACAGTTTTGAATTTCGTGGTTTTGCGTTTCGGGTTTGTGAGTTTTTGGCTTTATAGTCTCAAGATACTGAAATTCGATATTTCATTATTTCGTGATTATAAAGTAAATATATATATATATATACCACACGCACACACAGACGCATATATATATATATATATATATATATATATATATATATATATATATATATATGTAGATATATATATATATATATATATATATATATAGATATATAGATATATATGGATTCACTTCAGAATATAGAATCCCAGAATCTTGAAACTCAAAATATCGAGACCAAAATCTTGAAATTTCAAAACAGTGAAAACTCAAAATACTGAATCTCAAAATATTGAAAACACACACGATATCAATACTGACTATATTCCAGCACAAGTACATACAGAAACAATTCAAAGCCAAACCATATGACCTTTCTCAAAGTGTAAGCAGGGGTCAAGCCCCCCAGTTCCCCCCACACCCCCTGCTACTCAAATATATCAACTTAGAGATTGCACTTAGTGTAGTGAAGTGTAATTTCAGAGTTATTTATATATATACATATATATATATATATATATATATATATATATATATATATATATATAGTTGAAGGATAATATGTTTCTGTATGTACTTGTGCTGGGATATTGAAGTGACACACGCACACACACACACACCCACACACACACACACACACACGTAGACAACGTGCTTTTATTCTAGCAGTCATTTCATTGACTTTGTTACAGATTTAGTTTGTTGAACTGCTGTTTTGCCTATTCTTGTAACAATCAACATGTACTTAGTTGACTACACCATTTATGGATGTGTTTAATAAAGGTCACAGTTCTATCACTTTTGAGTAGCTATACTGAAGTAACAGGGGTATGGGAGATGATATCCCTCCGATGTAAACAGCAAATATGTACTTTTTATATGTAAGCAATGTGGGTGTGGGAGCAAAGTTTCCCCACATAAAGATTATATGTAAATTTTGTGACTGACAAAACTGACTTTATTTTACTAAGTAAGGCATTGAGCTACCTAGGATGGTAGTGCAGTCTATGGAATTCTAATACACTTCTGCAGGCTCGTAGGTGATTACTAGGCTAACAGCCCTAGGAGGCCTTTTTAAGACTTACCATGTTTTCTCAATGTGTAAATGACAGGATAAATTTACCCAGAGGATTCTAGTTGGCTTTAGGTGGTAGAGCATTTGCAAGCTGCCTCTATTCATCAGAGGTATAGGTACCAGTCCTGGATTAAATTTCTGATTCCCCATTCATTGGTGCAGGTTGCAGTTGAATAGAATCAGGGACAATCTCTGCTTCATATGAATGGGAAGCCTATCCCTGAGTAAGGGTAGTCTCTGAGATGTGTACCTGTCTGTTCAATATATTCTATTGATGTTGCAAACAAGGTTTAGGTACTTTGTTTGGGTATTTCTAAAGCTGTTAGACTTGTGAATATGCAGCAAGTCCATCTGTACTGGACCAGATGATGCCTTGTAACCCAGGCACAGATCACTTCTCAGTACTCTGTTTGAGAATGAGTATAAAAATATGGCTTTGCGGCAGTCTGCATATTCCATGTCGTTAACATCTTGCATTCCTTTTGTGGGCTTTGCAGTTGCCTGGTCAGGTACTTACTGAAGGGAGTCTTTTACAAGTACAATAAAACAGTGGCAGCCTTGAACCTGGATGTCATACCCCTGCTTGTAAGTTGTGCAATATCGAATCATTTCCTTATAACAGTTAGCGCATGATGGTCAAAGGTGAGGTCACCGTCCACATATGTTCCCTAGTCCCTAACCACTGGGTCTACTCTTAGCTGTTCATCTCTGAGGTAGCTCCACAGACTGGCCAACATTCCAAAGGATACGATTATACATTGTTTTGGCATTCAGATTTAGACCATGGCTCTGGCACCAATTATTAGTTTGTGATAAGTGCTCTTGGAGGATACTTATATCTTGTTAAAAAAAATGGAGGACAGGAATCTGAAACGTCTGCCTCTCAGCTGGGAGAGGTATTAGGGCCTGGAGTAAAGACTGTGCATTTTTGGAGACAGACATTTACCCATTGAGGTGAAGTATATAGGAGGATCCTGTGAGCAGTTGAAACACTTGGGACAGTAACCCTGAAAGTTGGAATACTGGACTTAGTTTACCTGAAACTAATTGTGAATTATTTACTTGTAAACGGTTTTGATTTATGTACCTAAATGAACTGCAGATATCCTGCATAATGTGTTTTGTTTACTACAAATGATCTTAGCATACTATAGTGGCACTGTAGATAACATGCACTGCACATCTTCACTGTAATTAAACAGCATTATAACCACTCAGTAAGTCTGTAGGGTATGAAATATACTACACTGGTGGTTTGTGGTGAGTAAATTGTGGTAAAAAATATACCAAACTATATTTTGTGTTCCTGCATCACTGTCTACAAGTGTTAATAACTCGTACATCAGTTTCACCAACTGTAGAAAGAATTGCTGCTCTCTGTGTTTTATCACACACACATACATAGATAAAAAAGTGAGTGTGTTTACTGAGAAACTGCTTCCTTTTTGGCAAAATCAGATTTCTGTTGGAGAAATAACAATAGGAGAGTGTGGAAAAGTTTCTGAGATACTGTGAGTCTAACAGAAGTGAAATTTGCAAGGGCGTATATTAAAGAAGTGTGTACTGAACGTGGGATTGGTGAATAACCCTCACCAAAAAGTATTGTTGAATGAATTACTGTTTGTGTTAATGAAAGTGAGAGGCTTCTCCTTGCCATTCCCATAAACAGACAGCCAGATGTCAAAGGTACACTAGACTCGGAGAGTGACGTGTCAAATAGTGCTTTAATCAAGTATAAAAGGATTGCATGAAAATCAGTAGCAGAATGTCATGTACTGCTAAACACTTTAACAAACTCGTGTGAAATTGCTGAAAGGTTTCTGAAAGAAGCACGTTCGTTTTTATTACCTGCACTTCTCAGAACGCTTCAAAAAGTAGACTAGCTACTTATTTCACCGTATTTCTGCCTGTAAGTCATTTTCCAGTTGTGCACTTGCCTTGCTTTATTTAAAAAGTTTAAATTTTCAAATTCCTAATTTTGCAAAGTTTTAATTGAGTTTACTGTTCTGGGCTATAGACTCAAGTGCATTAGCCTTTCTGTGCTTATTTATTGCATAACTGCATTGTTTAGCCTGCTTTAACTAAAAAAAAAAACAAAAAAAAAAACAAAGAAATTCTATAGTTTGCTAATTTTCCACCTTTTCTAACTAGAATTGTCCAGTTTTCAGACTTTGCTGGTTTCAGGACTTTAGTTTCAGTGTTCAGAGCTATCCAGACCTTGTTGTGGTAGAGGGAGGTCCTACTGCTTACCAGTGAGAGTGGAAGCATTGTACTGCCTATGTAACACTAGAGGAGTGGTTTCCAGCTCTGAAATTGCAATTTTATTGGCCATTTTGGGCTGATTTCTATTCCTTTCAACTTTCTGGCATAAATATGTGCATTTGCGCACCACGGGCTAAGGTGAAACTATTCCTGGTGCCAGAAAGTCTGCTTTTTGAATTTTCCCTTAGAACTAGCTAGTTTATCAGCACTAGCACTAAAATCTGTATACCTGTGACTAGCACTTGCTCTAAAACTCGCTAAAAAACACTAGGAAGCCTTAATTTGTTACAAGCACTCACCTCTCCTTGGTAATAAGGAGAAAATAGTCCTAGGCACTAGACAGCCTACAATTGTAAATATCTTGCCAAAAAGTAAGGGAAAACAGCTCTTGTACTACACAAAGAAAGTAAATAACCAGGCATGTCCAAGGGTTAGCTTCCGGTGATTTCTCCTGTCCACCTGGTGAATCTGGGCATACTGGGGCAATACAGAAATTGCCTCATGTACACAGACAACCCTCTCCTCCTACCACTAAACACTACAGCCTGTGAGAGATGCACTTACATAGCCAAACTGGAAGCAAAGCTCTCTCCAGCCAAGATTGTGCTAGACAGTCAAGAGGAGAAGGTTAACACCCACACAACACCTCAAACAACACATAATCCTTCAGAACACACACCACCAAAACCCACACATAGCAACACAAAACCCACATATGCGGAGGCTCTTAACATTAACCTGCCCAAGCAACAAGGACCTCCAAAGCTGAAACGCAAGCAAACACCACCCCCAAACACAACCAAAGCATCACATAGCTCACAACACCAGTGTGCCCCCCAACAGCAGCCCCTAAGGCAAGACAACATACCCAACACTTTAGTCATAGGTGACTCTATAGTCAGGCACACTGATGTCCTACTCACCAGGCTGAACAAGGAGAAAATTACAGTTAGTTGCCTGTTGGGTGCCAGGATCCTTCACATAACGCATGCACTCAAGTCACTCCACAACAGGTACAAATATGACTCTGTCATTGTCCATGTTGGAGTGAATGACTTGAGACATACCTCCCTGGACTACATGAAAAGAGACATGGAAGAGCTCTTGGATTATGTAGCCCAGGCAGGTATGACCCTAGCCCTGAGTAGCATCCTGCCATCACCCAGAATGATACCACAGTATAAGGACAAAATGATTGACTTTGATAATTGGCTAAGCTTCTGGTGTCATTCAAAGGGGATCCAGTATCTGTCTGCCTGGGATGACATGATTGACAAACCATGATGCTTTGCAAGTGATGGTTTGCACCTGTCACCGCTGGGATTCAGGTTACTGGCTAAGGCTCTTGCCACCCCTATAGTGCCTTTTTTAGGCAAGGTTCAAATGACAAAACCACCACCGTAACAGGCACAAGCAAGCAAAATCTGATGGTAATGCTACTCAATGCTAGAAGTCTAAGCCTCAAAATGCACTCTCTCGAGGCTCTCCTAAAAATGGAGAACATCAATATCTGTGCAGTAACAGAGACCTGGTTCAAAGCTCCAGAGAGCACCCCTGCAATACCAGGCTACAACTCATGCCACACTTTTCATCCACCAAACCAGGACCGAAACACTAAATGTGGAGGAGTATCCATATTCACCAAGGATATTCACACCTCCAGGCTGGTTACCCAACATAATGCATCTTAAATTCTCCAGGTGCAACTAACACTTGGTAAGACTGCAATACAAATTGTAGCTTGCTACAGATCACCCACCATGCTCCAAGATTCTCACTACACCTCTCTAAACATACTGGAAAATATTGCAATACAACCAAACACCCTAATACCGGGTGATTTCAACTACCCTGCCATTAAATGGGAAAACTACTCCTGTACCAACACCTTTGCTCAACGGTTCTTGGAATTCATAAATTACAATGCCCTAGAGCAACTAATTCATAGTCCCATCAGGGGTACCAATATTCTAGACCTGGTCATTACCAACATGGGAGATCGATGCTCCACACTAGTGGTCACCCCCTCGTTGGTTAGATCAGACCATAAGCTAATCACCCTTGACATCCACATCCCACCCCCACTCCCCTTTAAGGAAACCTCCGTAAAAAACGTCTCCAAAGCCAACTTCATGCTTCTCAAGTCAGAAGTAACAGACTTCATGACACCCATGCAGATGGAAACTGGAAGTTCAACTGCTGAATCCTGCATGAAGGTGCTGTACGAGCACATTCGCTCGTGCTTGGACCGAGCCATCCCAAATAGAACCAAGATGATGTCCTCTAAAAAAAGAAAGCCAATCTGGTGGTCCCCTGCCATAAAAAAGCTGTACAACAGAAGGAAGAAACTGTTGCAGAAAAGAGGAAGAACCCAGGATTAAAAAAAATCCCTCACCAGCCTCAGTAGAAAGCTGACATCCCTCATAAAATCTTCCTAAGCTAGTTACAAAAACAAAATTGCCAACGATTCCAAAGATAACTATAAGGCATTCTATAGCTATGTCAATAATCTAAATGGCAATACTCAGATCTGCTCTGAGCTACAGCAGAATGGCACTAGATATACTGATCCCAAGGATATTGCCAATATCCTGGCAGATAGATTCAGTGCCAACTTCACCCCCCCCTCACCCCCTAAAGGGCCCATCTCAGTACCAAAAGAATGGCAAATTCCAGTAATCACGGCCACTCAGGTAAAAACTGCACTCTCCAAAGCCAAGAATACAGCATCCATGGGACCAGATGACATCCTGGGCTGTGTACTGCATGAACTACAAAATGAACTGGCACCTCACCTATGTGTCATGTTTAATCATAGCCTCACCTCAGGCTTTGTGCCAACAGAGTGGCGCACAACTACAGTCATCCCACTCCACAAGGGCGGATGCACTTTGGATCCAGGGAACTACCGTCCCATCAGTCTGACGAGGCTGATCTGCAAGGCCATGGAACGTATTATCATGGAACTTATAAACAAAGACATTGGCAACCTTCAAACACTGGACAGTTTGGGTTCGTGAAGGGCCGATCTTGCCTCCTGAACCTGATTGACTTCTTAGAATCAGTCTCCAGAGACATGGATGAGGGTAAGGTGGTTCACACAGCCTATTTGGACCTCATCAAGGCTTTCGACAGTATCCCCCACTCTGGAATCATAGATAAACTTAGTAAGCTAGCTGGGCATTAATCCCTATGTCACTCGATGGGTTGCAAACTGGCCTACTGACAGAGCACACACTGTAAATGTAGCCGACTCCAAATCCAGCTCCAGAAAAGTGACAAATGGTGTACCACAGGGTTCTGTCCTGGGGCCACTCTTGTTTGGCATCTACTTCTCTGAAGTGCAGGCCAACACTAAAGGACTCTGGCTTAAAAAGTTCACAGATGACTGCAAGCTGGGAGCCATTGTTGAATCCCCAAATGATGTGGATATACTACAAAAGAGCCTTACCGAAACAGATGCCTGGTGCCAGAGCCATGGGCTCAAGCTAAATGTCAAAAAATATATAGATGTCCCCTTTGGGAAAAAACACATACCTGTGAGCTACCACATAGGTGGCAGTACACTAAACACCGAAAGTGTGATAAGAGACCTAGGGACACAGGTGGACAGTGGTTTCACCTTTGATATTCACATAGCCACAACAGTTAGAAAATCCTTCTATGTGGCACACCTCATCACTAAGGGCATTTCATCCAGAAAAAAAGGAGATCATTGTCCCACTGTACTCATCCCTCATTAGACCCATTATAGAATACAATGCCCCATTTGGTATGTACCTCACAAGACATCTGCAACAACTAGAAACGCCGCAGAAATACCTCACAAAAAGAATCACAGGCCTAAAGTAGATGCCTTATGCTGACCGTCTAAAGAAACTCCAGCTATACTCTGTCGCATATCGCCTACTCAGAGGTGATCTCTGCCTAACATACAAGGCCATGGCAAACCCAGAGTTGTTGGACATGCTACACTTAAAGAAATCCCAATCCCTCCAAGCCACTGGGATCTTAACCTTGTTATCATGATGAATAGAACATGCTGGAGGGATAGGTTCCTGTCCAAAGACTCCCCATGCTCTGGAATAGGCTGCCCATACATGTCAGGCAGTGCGCCTCAATGGCCGTCTTCAGGAGGAACCTTGACGATTGGATGGGAGATAGGAAATTCACTCCGGGGATCACATCAGTAGCCCTGCTAGACAGGGGTCCAGGAAAGTAAATATTTGTGGGAAGCAATAGCCAGGGAATCATTATGGCTAGGCTTGTATAGGCCGTAGGGCCGATAGCCTAGTACCTACCTATGAACCTATGAACATTGTAAACAGGTGAATGGTTGGTTACCAAATATGTGCATTGTGAATATACTAAACTGTTGAAAGAAATGTGTTGATAAAAATATTCTTGCTACATGACAAGAGAATACAAGAAATGACTTAAGTTACTCAGCTGATCTTAGCCAAACGGCTGAAAAGTGCTGATAGTGCATACTTCAAAATTTGTGCCGAATTCTCGCACTGCAAAAAGTAGCTCACAGCATTTTAAATGTAGAAGTAAAATGCATTGTAGTTTCAGATTACATTTGATTTGGGGAAAGTAGTTGGGAATTTCCAGAAATGTAAGACAGTATTGCTAGTATATGCAAAGTATGGAAAAACGGTATGTTTAAAAGTTGAAGCATTGATGGATGTACTGAATATTACAAACACTGCATGCAGTACACACTCCAAGTTTAAAACAGTGGTGTAATGAGGAAAATTGGGAGCTCTTTGAAACATTCATTCCCAGGTTGCAAGAATTAAGCCAGATGAGAGTGGGAGCCATCGTTTGTGTACTGTAGAGTGCTTTTTGTTCTAAGCCCTGGCCTTCCCTATGCACGCCTTTGATGCCCAGTGCTTGTTATGAAGTGGGACTTTACAGTGTGCAGCTACATTTGTGCATGTGATGTAATCAACTTGCCTTGTATGCTGCAGCATTTATGTGAATCTCAAATCTCCACTGGGACTTCAACCACAGACAGCATGTCTAGACACATGCACCCCCACCCTTTTTCATCCTGGGAAAAGAGGAGCAGGTTGAGCCTTTGACTTCCTCTTCCTGTATGCCACCTAAAATAGGTGACTGAGCTGCAATTCAAACTCAGGTTGCCTGGTCATACTCAGGACCAACTTTAGCTACATTATCAGGCACCCTGTGCAGTACCCCAATCTGGAACTCCCCTCCTCACGTCTTCATCTGGGGAGCAAAAATTAAAAAAAAAGTCCTCTCAAAATTGAAGACTGTTAGATATATATTTAGACACTTATAATAGTGCATGTACACGTCTGCTTGTTAGACTATATATATCAAAATATAGACATTTAAATGCATGTACATTTAGGGTTGCCAGACATCCCTATTTCACCAGGACTGTCCCAGGATCAGCAGCCCAATCCTGAGTCCCACACTGACGGTTAAAATCCCAGTGAAACAGCCTCCACGTTGCAATTTATGATTGGCCCATATGCCTGTATACAAGCCAGTCATAAAACATGAAACAGAGCCACTTCTGTTCAATGCAGAACAGCTGGCTGTTTTGCATTGAACAGAAGAGACTCTATTGTGCGATTTTTTGATTGGCTTGTATACAAGCATACAAACCAATCAAAAATCACAAAGGGGAGATACTTCTGTTTAATGCAGAACTGCCTACTGTTCCGCATGAAAAACCTTTTTTTTTTGTCTTCACTTAGTGTGAAGGACCTTTTTACTTTTTTATTTGGTTCCTACCTGTCCCTTTCCAAATCTGGCAACCCTGTGTACATTTCTGTTTGTTGTCAAAGAAAACAAACACCACTGCGATAAAGTGAAGCTTGTAAACCAGCAAATATACAAAGAAAAAAAACAGCTTCACAACACCAAATTAAAGAAGTTTAATAACTGTCATATACCAAGACCAAAGCTTTCGGACAAAGTCCTTCATCAGTGTTACAAAATTACTTCCACATGTATACAATTTATATCATCCAAAAGGCATCACATGACACAACCCATCCTATCAAAACGTAATTAATTAATTTTCATTAGATCCTGTTATAAAATTTTAAAATCACATACATATATATTCATTTCCATAAAAAATACTTAAAATCTATAAAAAACATATATATTTATCAAGATCTTATACAGTGCAGTCTATGTTTTAAAATTGGTTTAAGAGAAACTTGTTTATTAATTCCTGGTGGAGAATTTGCATGACGAATAATCCAGTCATATTCCTTGGTTTCAAGCTTAGTGTTAATGTCACCCCTTCTCAGACTAGGTTCCATGACCTCTATAACCCTAAATAAAAAGTTATGTGCAGATCCACTGTCATTTACATGCTTAGCCAATGCATTTGTCAATACACCTCTCCTGATGTCTGATTTATGCTCAATAACTCTATTTTTAAGTTTCCGGGTAGACTTTCCCACATAAAATGATGTACATGATTTGCATGTGGCT
Organism: Protopterus annectens; assembly: GCF_019279795.1. Lineage (NCBI taxonomy): Eukaryota > Metazoa > Chordata > Ceratodontiformes > Protopteridae > Protopterus > Protopterus annectens. The sequence continues at coordinate 193,970,953 of NC_056746.1, read as the reverse complement.
AAATAAACTACTAATGATGTATTGCATGTTGCTAAACATTTAAAGTAAAACTCTTTCATAGTTACAGGGTGGGTAAAAACATTGGAAGAGCAAATATCAGGGCAACAAGAACAATTAACTGGGAGAACTGTTCAAGTACTAACTCCCTTGCCCAGCACTTCCTAGAATTTATAAACTCGAATGCCTTGGATAAACTGGTCAACACCCTCACCAGAGGCGACAACATCTTGGACCTGGTCATCATCAACATGGGCGACCAGTGTTCTATACCGGAGGTCAACCCCTCTCTGATTAGATCAGACCATAGTCTAATCAATCTGGATATCCACATTCCGCCCCCCACCCCCAATCAGGGAAACCACCGTGAAAAATTTTTCAAAAGCAAACTTTATGTTACTAAAGACTGAGGTGGAATGGTTCACAGCCCCCATGCTAAAGGACAACACTGTCCAAGCTGCTGAATCCCTTACAAAGGCACTCTATGAACACCTGCAAGAATGCATGGATCGTGCTATCCCAAGCAAAACCAAGACTCACTCCTCCAAGAAAAGGAAACCAGTCTGGTGGAACCTTGCCATAAACAAGCTATATAATAGAAGGAGGAAACTAGTACAGAAAAGAGTAAAATCCGAAGAAGGAAAGACATCCCTGATCAGAATCAGCAAGAAACTATGATCCCGCATAAAATCATCCAAGGCTAACTTCGAAAGAAAAATTGCCAAGGACTCCAAAGATAACCACAAAACGTTCTTTAGCTATGTCAAGAAACTAAGTGGAAACTCTCAGATCTGCTCTGAGTTCATGCAGAATGGCACAAAATACACTGAACTGACTAATATTGCCAACATTCTGGCAGACAGGTTTAGTGCAAACTTCACCCCCCTCTCACTCCCTAAAGGGCTCCTAACCATAGCAGAAGAATGTAGACCCCTGGCAGTCACTGACACACAAGTTAAAACAGCCCTATCCAAAGCCAAAAACACAGCTTCAATGGGATCGGATGGTGTCCCAGGCTGTGTCTTACACGAACTCTAAAATGAACTAACCCCTCACCTAAACACACTGTTCAAACTCAGCCTCTCTATAGGCTACATACCCATAGAGTGGTGCACAGCAACAGTTATCCCATTCCACAAAGGTGGAGCCACAATGGACCCCGGGAACAATCACCCTATAAGCCTGACTAACCTGGTCTGCAAGGCTATGGAGTGCATCATCATGGAACTCACTAACAGAGACATTGGGAACCTCTAAACATTGGACCCTACCCAGTTTGGCTTTGTTAAGGGCAAATCATGCCTCCTAAACCTGGTGGACTTTGAGACAGTTACCAAGGCTTTAGAAGAGGGAAAGGAGGTCCACACAGCCTACCACCTACCTAGACCTTGCAAAGGCTTTTGATACCATTCCCCATTCTGGTATTATAGACAAGCTCACCAGCCTGAACATAAACCCCTACGTCACGAGATGGGTTCCCAATTGACTCATGGATAGAACCCACACGGTGAGAGTTGTAGGCTCTAGGTCTGACTCTAAACCAGTTACAAGTGGTGTCCCCCAGGGCTCAGTCCTGGGACCCCTCCTGTTCGGTATATACTTCTCAGAGGTACATGCAAGCACAGAGGACTATGGCTGATCAAGTTTGCAGATGACTGCAAACTGGGGTCCATAACTTACTCTCCGGCTGATACAGACATCCTTCAGAAGGGTCTCACTGAGACGGATACCTGGTGTCAAAATCATGGCCTCAAGCTAAATGCCAAAAAGTGCATAGTCATCCCATTTGGAAAAAAACAAAGTACCCATGAACTATCACATACATGGTAGTTCCCTAATTACAGAAAATGAAATAAGGGATCTGGGGACCCAAGTAGATAGTAATCTCTCCTTTGATAATAATATTGCCAAGGTGGTTAGAAAATCCTTCTATGAGGTCCACCTAATCACAAAAGGGGTTGCATCTAGAACAAAATAGGTTATTGTGCCCCTCTACTCATCACTCATCAGACCCATCATAAAGTACAATGCCCCATTTGGGATGTACCTTACAAGACACCTGCAACAGCTGGAAAGACTACAGAAGTACCTCAACAAGAAGATTACTGGCCTCAAACAGATGCCCTATGCAGCCCGACTGAAGAAACTCCAGCTGTACTCGGATGCATACCGCCTACTCAGAGGCGATCTCTGCCTGACATACAAGGCCATGTCCAACCCAGAATTGATGGACATGCTCCACCTAAAAAAAAAACAAATCCCCAAGAGCCACACGCTCTAGGGATCTAAACCTCACCATAACGATAAATAGAACTTGCTGGAGGGATAGATTCCTGTCCCGGAGACTCCCCCATGCTTTGGAACAAGATTCCAGTCTACATTAGGCAGAGCCCCTCACTAACACTCTTCAAGAGAAACCTTGATGAGTGGATGTGAAACTGAAAATTTACCCCGGGGATCACTGCAGTGGCTCTGCTGGACAGAGGCACATGGAACTAATGGCTCTGCTGGACAGAGGCACAGGGAACTAATCTAAAGGGGGTGGCGAAAGCCAACACATTCTGGCTTGGCTTGCATATGCCCTCGGACAGATAGCCTAGTACTTACCTATAAACCTATGAACCTAATTAAAACATGAAAATGTACCTTTCCTATTAGAATTGGAAGATTTTATTTATTTATTTATTTATTTTATTTTACATTTGTTAACCGGGATACAGGCCCATTTTCAGCAGAGGCCCGGGGAGAAAAGCTCCACATGTGGATAGTTACATAAGAGTTAAACAGCAGCAGTTTTATACAGTCACATATAGATACCAGTACAGAATTATAGGATTATATGCATACTTGGAATACTTAAACTTAACATTGTAGTTTTCTTGTTCGAACTTAGACATTTTTAGTGGTACAAGGCTGAAAAGGGTAGCATGTCATTCAGTAGTACAATACATATGAGAATGAGAGTAAGTCTGAACATTAACTATTTTACAGATAGCCAGGTAGTGAAGAGAGTGGTAAGCTGGTTAGTCAGGGTTGGTACAGAGGCACAGCCAGTGACTTTTCAGGAATTTTTTGAGAGATGTTTTAAATTGATTAATAGTCTGGTTTGCTGTAAGTTCGGCAGGGAGCTGATTCCAGATTGTTCCAACAGAGTTGCAAAACAATGAGTCATCTGCTGAGTTTTTAGATTTAACAGTTTGTGACACATTTTGTCAGAAGACCGGAGAGTTTTTAGGTTACTGTAAGGGGTAATTATATTTTTGAGTATAGGTGTGCTTTCGGGCTGATGGAGGACTTTGTGGGCGATTATTAATTGATTATACTGGATTTGAGAGGGAAACTCTAGCCAGCCTAGAGGTCGTAGGTTAATACAGTGGCTGAGCCTGTGGCAAATCTGGCTATGGTGTTGTAGCAGCTATTGAGATTATTGAGGTCAGATTTACTCAGGTTTGTATAGATTGGGGAGGCATAAAGAAGGGTTGAAAGTAAATGTGTTTGGGCAATAACTGTCCTAGCAGTTGGAGTTAGAAATGCCTTAATTCTATATAGAGATCCTAGCTTTTTGTTGACTGTTTTAATGGTTTTGTCGATGTGAGCGTCAAACTTAAGGTTATTGTCAACAATTACACCTAATAGTTTTGTATTACTTTCTGGGGAAATTATTGTGCCATTATTAGATGTTATGGTAAATGATGGGAGTATAGCTTTCCGGGTGGGGGTGAAGAGTAGCAGTTTTGTTTTATTTGGATTCAATAGAGGATTCCTGTCAGTGAGCCAGGTTTCTACTACATTGAAAGTATTTTGGGTTAAGGTCTGTAAATCTAATGGGGAGGTGGCAGAACAGATTAGGGTAGAGTCATCTGCATATTGAATGCAGGTTACTTTGGGGATGACTGTATGAAGATCATTAATGAAGATGGAAAATAGGAGAGGTCCTAGTATAGACCCTTGAGGAACTTCAAGGGTGGCTGGCAGTAAGGAAGAAAGGCTATCCTTCCATAGCACAGCTTGTTGTCTGCCACTTAGGTAGGACTGAAACCAGCGTATTGCTAGGCTGTCTATGGCAATAGGTTTTAGTGTGTAAATGAGTAGCTGGTGGTTTACCATATCAAATGCCTTAGATAGGTCAAGAAAGACAGCAGAGGAGGGCATATTATTATTACAGATTTGATTTATTGTCTGAGAGAAGGATCGAAGGGCTGTGGTGGTACTATGGTGGGGTCTAAATCCATGCTGGGAGGGAGCTAGGAGATTGTGCAAATTGAGGTAATGAAGGAGTTGTTTGTGGATACATTTTTCCATAATTTTAGCCAGAGGGGACAGAATGGTGATGGGCCAGTAATTTGATAGATCAGTGGAGTTACTCCCTTTATGGAGAGGAATTACATAGGAAATTTTCCAGATGGAGGGGAAATATGCTTCAGAGATGGTTCTGTTAATTAATATTGAGATGGGATATGCTATTGCATTTGCAGCCTTTTGAAGATATTCAGCTGGGACTAGGTCTGCTGAAAGGGTGGTGGGTTTCAGTTTCTTGATTAAGGATTGGATAAATGCTGTTGGTACAGGTTGAAAGTTAAAGGATGGGTGGGTATTGGATATGGGGTTAATAGGATCTAGGTTGCTGGGGCCTAGTTGGTTGGCAAGGGATTGTATAGTTTCCGTAAAGAAGGTGTTGAAGGTGTTGGCAATATTTTCTGGAGGTTTTTGGAGGATAGACGCAGGGGTAGGGGTAGTAGTATTACCTGGATGGAGAAGATTGTTTAAGCTGGAACAAAATTTTTGTGGTCGATTTTGATGTTTATGTTGCAGGTTGCAGTAATAGTCTTTTTTATCTAACATTATAGACTTCTTAGTATAATTTCTTAGCTGTTTATATACTAGTTGATCCTTAGGGTTTTTATTGGTATTCCAAGACAACCAGGCTTTATTTCTATTCATGATTTTTTATCTAGGTTCTTTGGACAGCCACGGTGCTACTTTTTTCTTTGTTCTAATGGTCCGGGTGGGTATATGATTGTTAAGGATTGTAAGAAATGTGGAGTTAAAGTGTAATACTGCCTCGTCTAGTGGGAGTAGTTTTAGTCTATTCCAGTTACATGTTTGAAGTTCTAATTGGAATGTGGTTTGATTGAAGCTCTTATTGTTCCTGATAGTTCTGAAGCTACGTATTGGAGGGATATCATTTTTTGTCTGAGTATATATGTTAGGAGGTGATCACTTATTTCCTCAGGTTGGGTGCCTGCCTTATACATTTGGGGAGGGTTATTAATGAGAATCCAATCTAGTATGCTTTCTTTGTTATTGGGCTTACTAGTTCTGGTGGTGGAGGTTACGACTTGGGAGAAACCATATAGAGTTATGTGGGTAGTAGGGAAGTCTGAGGAGCAGGTGTTCCAGTCTATATTAAAGTCACCTAATACAATAGTTTCTTGTGGAGAGTTTATGGACAGCCACTGTAGAATGTCTTCAAGGATATTGGTGTTGTTGCCAGGTGGGATATAAATGCAGCCGATGTTTATAGATTTATGCTGGTTAATTTGTAGTTTTGTAAAGAGTATTTCAGCTTTATCAGCTTGAGGAACTTGTGGAGAGTTGGAAATAGTTACATTAATTGAAGATTTATACAGCTACCCCGCCTCCCTTCTTTGAGGTGCAGTCCAGTCGTATTATATTGTAGCCTGGAGGAGTAACTTCATTGTCAGTGGTGGATGGCTTAAGTCAGGTTTCTGTAAGATATAGTATATCTGGGGAGTGTACTGCTAAGAGGGCATGCAGGTAGTGGATTTTATTATTTAGGCTTCTGATGTTTAGGTGGCAAATGAGGAGAGAGGTAGAGGAGATGTTTAAGTTTTTCAGGCTAGAGGGGATATTATATATTGGGTTGGATGCTTCTGATGGGGTTGGTCCTGGGTTGGGGTGGATGTCCCCATCCATTGTGAGGTTAATTTGAGAATAGATTATTAGTTTTTGAAGTTTGAATAATAGTTTGTAGTAGTGTTTAGTGTTTAGTTCTAGGGTTAACATAACGAGCCCGAGCGAAGCGAGGGCGAGTGTAGCTGGGCTAATGCAAAGAATACAGACCAGATACACGAATTGACCTAGGTTTCGTCTTTATTATACAGACTTCTTCAGAATATGAACACATTTAACCACTCCATTGATGTTATATACACTCATACACTACAACAAATACATCCCACCCCTTCAATTACCCTATCAGACAAAGCTCGATCTAACAAGCATATCCTAAATCTAACTTCATTAACCCTTCCTTCGAAGTAAAATACTATACTTTCAATCCATCTCCACAATATTGTGTTACATATCAAAATGTGTTAAATACACAAAATGTAAATGTAAAATAAACATTTTCAAATACAACCAACTAAACACTGTTTATGACACCCAATGTTCTTAAATTGCATAACAAAATAATATCATAAAGTCTAAAAAACAACAATAATAGTTAATCAAATATAAAATTAACTTTCAAGAATTTTGTTAAGAAATTTAAAAAATTCTTTCTGGAAAACACCATTCCATAACAATAAGAAATAAAAAAACTTTCTTAAAATCTTTTTATAAATAAAATTTTCAACCCAAGATGTGTTTTAATTTTAATAGGGGCAATATGCTTATGCTATCATTAATTCCTGGAAATACTGTAGCATTTAATGCCAATATTGTGGAGATGGATTGAAAGTATAGTTTTTTACTTCAAAGGGTTAATGAAGTTAGATTTAGGATATGCTTGTTATATTGAGCTTTGTCTGATAGGGTATTTGAAGGGGTGGGATGTATTTGTTGTAGTGTATGAGTGTATATAACATCAATGGAGTGGTTAAATGTGTTCATATTCTGAAGAAGTCTGTATGATAAAGACGAAACCTAGGTCAATTCGTGTATCTGGTCTATATATTTGACTCTACCATCTCTGGTCAACAGGGTCCTTCCTGGTGTTTTCTGTCAACTTGTTAGTAGTTTGGATTGGTGTCTTCCTTCTAATGCAAAGAAACCAGCTAGCAGTGGGAAACTATCAACACATTAAGTACAATGAGGCTTTTTTTATTTGTTTGTTTTAAATACTTTCTTACCCTTGTTTTTGCCTTCAGTATACAATTTTTACGTAGTATATTGTTAGTAATCACGTTTTGCAGCCTTTTCTCACATTAAGCCTTCTTCTGTCAATTATCTGCTATTTTTGTACAGAGCTCAAGAGTTTAAACCCCTGCTTCAGGTTTATGCTATGTAATTTCTAGTTTTATATGTTTTATGCAGGGAGCTCAACTGTTTTTCCTTAGTATGATTAAGCTCAGTTTCTGAGTGCTAAAATCTAAGGCAGACGGCTGGGCTTACAGAGCCTACAGTAAAAAGGAGCTTCATTCTGTGTGTCTGAATTAATTTATGCTAATAATATACCTAGAAACTTAGATATGTTCACTAGGTAATCCTTAGATATACATACAAAATTATTAAGTACATCTTCATTACTATGCCACACAATAAAGACATCATCTACAAAACGTTTGTAGAAAAGAATGTTAGATCTATACATGTTCCTATTTTCATCAAAGACAAAGGCATCTTCCCAATTTCCAAGAGTAAGGTTAGCATATATATTGGCCACTGGACTACCCATAGCTACACCCAGTTGTTGATGGTATATCTATTTGTTGAAGAGAAACACATTGTTCTCCATGGTTATCACCAGTAATTCACAAAAAGTTCCAACCTGTCTAGCTGTAAAATTACTACACTTACATAAGATCTGTCTTATACTGTCTGCCCCATGCTCACTGGGAATACAAGTGAACAAATACTTGATGTCCAGAGTCACAAAAAGAATATCTGTTTGAGTATTCCCCTCATACCATTGATGCAACAGAGTAAGAAAGTGGCCAGTATACTTAATAAAACTCTGTACAAAACAAAGAAAATCTTTCAAAACATTCTGCAAGTAAGCTAAGATGGGTACGTTTTGTAGATGATGTCTTTATTGTGTGGTATGGTAATGAAGATGTACTTAATAACTTTGTATGTTATTTGAACCAAACAACAAATTTTTTGAGCTTTGAAATTAAATTTTCTAGGCTGGATATAAATTATTTGGATGTTAGAATTCAACTGGAAGGGCAACATATAAATACCAGCATATATAAAAAAGAGGTGCATACTAACAAATATCTTCATAGAAAGAGTATGCATGCTGGACATGTTTTCAAGGGGGTTGTAAAGAGTCAATATATTGAGAGTTAATTGACTCAGTACTGATGATAATATATGTACTAGGCAGATGATGGACATGACTCATGAATTTACTGAGAGAGGGTATGATGTGACCCAATTAACCAACCTTAGAGAGGAAGTGATAGGGCAGAGATGGAATGAAGTTCAACCATATTTTTCAAATGGTGGGTATATATATCCAGCAGGGAATGTAATAATGATGCATCTGGACACTTGAGATATGTCATGACATATAGTAGGAGTAGTAAGCCAATCGAGGATATTATAAGAAGAAATTGGGGTATATTAAGAGCTTTACCTGGCCTTAACCATATTGTTTCGGAGAAACCCCTTTTTACATACAAGAATTGTAACAATCTTAAGAAACGTTTAGGCTACAAGGATTTTTCTTTAAATAAGAAAATATCTTCCACTTCTAATAAGAAAGGCACATTTTCATGTTTTAATTGTTCTTGTTGTCCTGATATTTGCTCTTCCTATGTTTTTACCCACCCTGTAACTATGAAAAAGTTTTACTTTAAATGTTTAGCAACATGCAATACATTATTAGTAGTTTATTTAGCCACATGCAAATCATGTACATCATTTTATGTGGGAAAGTCTACCCGGAAACTTAAAAAATAGAATTATTGAGCATAAATCAGACATCAGGAGAGGTGTATTGACAAATGCATTGGCTAAGCATGTAAATGACAATGGATCTGCACATAGCTTTTTATTTAGGGGTATAGAGGTTATGGAACCCAGTTTGAAAAGGGGTGACATTAACACTAAGCTTGAAACTAAAGAATATGACTGGATTATTCGTCTTCATGCAGATTCTCCACCAGGAATTAATAAACAAGTTTCTCTTAAACCAATTTTAAAACATAGACAGCATTGTATACGATATCGATAAATATATATGTTTCTTATAGATTTTAAATATTTTTTTATGGAAATGAATATATATGTATGTAATTTTAAAATTTTATAACAGGATCTAATGAAAATTAATTAATTATGTTTTGATAGGTTGGGTTGTGTCATGTGATGTCTTTTGGATGATATAAATTGTATACATGTGGAAGTAATTTTGTAACACTGATGAAGGACTTTGTCCGAAAGCTTTGGTCTTGGTATATGACAGTTATTAAACTTATTTAACTTGGTGTTGTGAAGCTGTTTTTTTCTTTGGATATTTACATTTCTGTTTGTTAGCATATATACACTAAAGGGTTAAACTTTTCTTAGTTAAGTAGAAAAATATGTTTTGGCATCCTACTGTGTGTAATACAAATGTTCTGTGCCTGGTTGAAGCTTCAAGGAGAATTACAGATAAGAAACCTAGGTGCAGGGAGGGCTGGAAACAGGAACAACTCCCTAACAGGAACAATTCTTTTAAGTTTACCTTGAAACAGAACACAATGAACAGACTGCATGACATCTGGCAAATTCCAACAGTATAAAGATCAAAAGACTGCTTTCATAAAAAGTGTATAAAAAGAACAATGACTGAATGGTGGGGCAGATGTGATTTTTGTTAGATCTGGTACATGTAGATTTTAAAACATAAATAAATAAATAAATATAAAATAAATAAATAAATAATAAATAAATAAATAATAATAAATAATAATAATAATAAATAAATGTAGATTTTAGAACATATGTTCTGAGGTAAATGACGAATAAAAAGTTATCTTCTGTACTTGCAAGAAAAAAAGTAACCTGAGACATTAAAGCTGTAAACTGTAACAGTATATTATGTGTCATCTGTTACATAGATAAGTTATTTTATTAGTAACTGTGCATAAGTTAATACAGTGGTGAAAAAGTTAAAAGCCTACAAGGCTCAGTGCATTAATCAGACTTTGGTTCTAGCAGGCATTCATCATTATAAATAATTTTTCAAAGACCAACAAAGTAACCATTATAATCTCTCTGTTATTACTGATATGAACTTTTTTGCATGTCTATGTTTGCTTAAAATGTATATAATTTTCTCGAATCCCACTAATTATGCCAATTTCCACCATTTCTATTTTTACTGGGATTGCCTACTAAATCTTCCATGTAGTGCATTATATGTCACACAGACTATGATATAAATAGTCAGTTTTAATCAGTGTGCACTAACATGGTAAACAAATTTAAATAAAATAAATAGTTTTCCTTAAACCCTGTAATGAATCCCGTGACACTAGTGGAACCAATACCAGTTTTTGGTTGCTAGTTAGAGAAAACACTGGTTCCAGCATGATGATCTTTAGCCCAGATGCCAGTAGGACTCACAGGTAAGCCAACAATGGCCCTTGCTCCTCCACTGACAGACTGTGCTGGGCTGCTAATTATTTATAGTTCAGGCTTCTGACTGAAGAATTTCAGGTCCTGTAACTATTCTGCTGGCAGTGCACCTGAGGTGACAAAGGGAAGTAGCTGGAACACACAGTCAGTACAAACCACCCTGAAGATTGCAGTCTGATGACTGATTAAAACTGATATGGTGAAACAGGTGGCACTATTAGAGAAAGCAGGTATCAGTGGCCAGACCTGACTAAGGCTCATCAGCTTTATAATGGTGCTTTTCACTGTGTGAAGACTAATTGAGGAGTCCATTTCTCTCAGGAAGACTTCTTTTGCCCTACCCAGTGGAAGAAGTGTCATTGCAGCACATTCATGCTCATAGGAGGGCTTCCTTTAACTATCACAGCTTTGACTGGTGAAATAAATATTCTAGGAGTATATTTACGTCTTCAATTCATGCTCATTCTGAAGTGAACAGCCCTTAGGTTCATAGATTGGTAGTGACTGGTGTTTTTCAAACTTAGGTCTTAGAATGGAGTGCATACTCCAGTACGTCAGTCTCATATCATCCCTGATATCTACTTGATTTTTGAGCATATTCAGATATGTCAGTTTACTAATAAATAGTGGCAACATGCACCACAATATTTGTATTATATGAGACACACAATTTCTTTGCTTGTTCTAGAAGAAGAGATGGCAATTCATTAACTTCATGCCTGTTTTTAACTATTTAGTTCCAGGCCATGCATAACTTTTAACATTTCACTAGTTAAAACATTTTATGCCAGACAAAGCTTACCCTTAATATAGTTATAACTGAGGTTAAAGAAAACTTCATATATTGGAACTTAGTAACATAGTCTGTATGTCATAAATTTTTCTCATAAATTTTCGATGTACCTTGTCCAGAGAGTTTAGTTCATTCTCACCAAACAACAGAAAAGAGCAGTGTAGTCTAATGATGGATGAAACAGGGATTTATAAAGGCTGGTTATAGTACCAGAGTCCCTTGATGACATTATCGTAATAATGAAATCATTTGCTGGAATGCTCTATTTTTGACCTGGATTGCATTTTCTTTGGATTACAATTTGTTACTGATTAAAATGCCAAGAGCTTTCATCTATCCTGTTTTCTCTAAGATCACATTAGTAAGTCTGACTTGTGTTTTATAACTGTAATGGCTCAGAAACTAATCTTTGCATTTCTCAAAACTGAGACAGAGGCCTTAATGTTTTATGCATCTATAAATATTATGTAAGGAGATGTTTACCTATTTAATGTCATTAGCAGACACTAGCACTATGTCTATCTTAATGTGGTCTGCCTACTTACAAACTCAGTACCTTGCTGTTACAGGAAACTCATCTAATGATATATGAATTTACGTTATGTTTTATTACACTCTTTATAATGTCCACATGAGCCAAGGAATCAAATGTCTTAGCTAGGTCCAAATACACAATGACTTCAGTGATTCCTAGGTTTAAGGTTCATAAAATTCTCCTAGCTTGGTCAGCATAGAGCTCCCTTGAAGAAAACCATATTGTTTTAAATCAATTTGGATTGACTATTTCTTCTCAGATTTCAGTAAACTAATCAAACCCGTTTCAAAGCATTTCCACTGACATAACACAGAGCTGATAAAACAGTAATTGTGTCTTAAATGAACTCTCCCTCCTTTATGAATAGGGACAATATTAGAAAGCTACCATCCCCTAGAGACCACACCCTGTTGTAAAAGGGCATTAAATAATGTAACAGATAAATCTGTCGGTGCACCCTTTACCTCTGCCTTCCAATTACTGGCCCTCTGGAATCCTATTACCCTTTCATTGGGCTTGTGGCTTGATCTTGAGATGAAACAGGCACCTGATGATGGCATTCTATGTATTGTATTTTTTTTCTAAAGAAAGAGGTTCTAAACCTAATCATGCCCCAGATAACCTCAGAACAAGTATCAACCTGAGTCGGGGAGTAGACAGCTGGGAAGGGATGGCTATAACTGGCAAGCATTGGCTTACCCATCCTGTGGAAGTAGGTTGTCCCACCACAGGAGCATCATCTGAGGGGATGGCTGTAGCAGTAGAGACTTATGGAGAGGGCAAATCCACCAAGGAGTGAACAGCACTTTAGCTGAGTATCTCAGGTACGTGGATCTGTTTGACACATTATCTCAGTGTAGTGCACACTGCTTAACTGGCTAACAGAAGAGGGGCTGTTAAGAACATATAAAAACATCTGCCCCCAGCAGGATAATGGACATAATCCCATGTTCCTGTTCCCTGTGTCTTATAATGCTAATGGCTGTGGGGAATTAATGGGCAAATACAGGATAAAGGCTTGATGGCTACAGTGGTTGGGGGGGGGGGCAGAGGACAAAATGCTCTTGAAAAAAATCTGAGTCTCAAAGTAGGGATCTGTATTAGAGGATGGTTGAGATAAACGTCTGACTGCAGGCACCCCCCTCACAACACATCATGGCACTGTTCCCACTAAAAGAAGCAGTGGGAATGTATATCCTGGATCTGATATCTGCAGTGACATTTGCCCACTCAGCATTACAGAACAGAAGATGAGGAAGCATTTATCACAGCTAAACTTACTAGTTATATTTATCCTTGTAATATGGTAACTTCCAATGCAGTCGAGAAAAGACATTTAGAACAACTTACTGTAGATCTTTGACTGAATCATGCATTTACACAGTTATGTGATTTCTAAGTGACTACTTACAATCTAGTATTGAGAGTTTTACTGATAATGATTTGCGTAAGACCTAAAACTGAATGTTTTGCTTTATTTTGTAAGTGTAACTATCCTAAAACACAAATTTTTCTTATGTCCCATAATTTCTATCATGTTTATACTGCTATCTAATAAATGCATGTGTTTACCCTGACAAGGTCATGAAGACACAATCTTCTATGTTTATTCATTGCTGTTTATATTTAATTTTACTATAAACAGGTAATGGCTTTAAGGGACTGTAGTGATCCACTCAACCTATCTACTCAGTAGACAAGATTAAAAACAAGCAAGAGAAATATAATCAACATACTTAACAATTAATTAATGAAAATAAGGAGAGCTGATGGAATGTGTCTGTTGAACTCGATTGCACAGTACACTTGATCTAAAAAGTGAATGGTGATGGTGCCTGTGCTCGTACCTCTGCTGATGTCATGGTGTTGAACTCGATTGCACAGCACACTTGATCTAAAAAGTGAATGGTGATGGTGCCTGTGTTCGTACCTCTGCTGATGTCATGGTGTTGAACTCGATTGCACAACACACTTGATCTAAAAAGTGAATGGTGATGGTGCCCGTGTTCTTACCTCTGCTGATGTCATGGTGTTGAACTCGATTGCACAGCACACTTGATCTAAAAAGTGAATGGTGATGGTGCCTGTGTTCGTACCTCTGCTGATGTCATGGTGTTGAACTCGAATGCACAGCACACTTGATCTAAAAAGTGAATGGTGATGGTGCCTGTGTTTGTACCTCTGCTGATGTCATGGTGTTGAACTCGATTGCACAGCACACTTGATCTAAAAAGTGAATGGTGATGGTGCCTGTGTTTGTACCTCTGCTGATGTCATGGTGTTGAACTCGATTGCACAGCACAGCACACTTGATCTAAAAAGTGAGTGGTGATGGTGCCCGTGTTCGTACCTCTGCTGATGTCATGGTGTTGAACTCGAATGCACAGCACACTTGATCTAAAAAGTGAATGGTGATGGTGCCTGTGTTTGTACCTCTGCTGATGTCATGGTGTTGAACTCGATTGCACAGCACACTTGATCTAAAAAGTGAATGGTGATGGTGCCTGTGTTTGTACCTCTGCTGATGTCATTGTGTTGAACTCGATTGCACAGCACACTTGATCTAAAAAGTGAATGGTGATGGTGCCTGTGTTCTTACCTCTGCTGATGTCATGGTGTTGAACTCGATTGCACAGCACACTTGGTCTAAAAAGTGAATGGTGATGGTGCCTGTGTTCTTACCTCTGCTGATGTCATGGTGTTGAACTCGATTGCACAGCACACTTGGTCTAAAAAGTGAATGGTGATGGTGCCTGTGTTCTTACCTCTGCTGATGTCATGGACATACAATAGGCAATGGTGCTTGTGATTTTGTACCTAAAGTATACCTGTGGCTGATAGACATTTTGTTCTTCTTCTTCTTCTTCTTCTTATTTTTTGATCTACTGCAAGAAACACCTAGAGTACATTGCTTGTATGCAAGTCTCAGTGGACGGCATCTGTCTATGTCCAGCATTATACCTTTTAAACATCACGTGACAAATATTGAAGCAGGTGAAAACTTAAACTGATTTTAGTACTTTGGATGATCCACATTAATTTCTAAAAAGACAATTAAGAAGTTTGACCAGATACATGAAAGTCCTGGCAAATGTCACTGCCAGTAATGTATCTCATGTCTCACTCTTTGCATTGGACTGCACAGTAAAACACAACTTAACCATATACAGCATAAACATAATCCCAAGAAATTTTGGGGAGCTATTAATTCCATAACCCACCCAGGCACTAACAATTCCCCATGTCCAAACCCAGATAAAACTCCCTCTGAGCTAGCAACACTCTTCAATACATACTTTACTGATACCATCACCAAACTTACTATTACCTTTCCACCCATCAACCCAGACACATTAGTACTACCATCATCACAAAATCCATCTAATCCCATACCCATCTTCTCACTATCACCAATACCCACATCAACCATTCAAAAACTTCTTTACAAACTAAAACCTTGTGCAAATGCCCCGGATAATCTACCCGCAGAATACCTACAACTAGTAGCCCCTTCCATTGCTTATCCTATCAGCATCCTTCTCAATAGGTCCATTCAAGAATCATGCATACCAGATATTTGGAAGAAAACATTTGTCATTCCTCTTCATAAAGGTGGTAACAACCCTGACATCTCAAACTTCTGCCATATTGCCATTCTTTCCCCATCTCTAAAATATTAGAGAAGTGTATCCATACCCAGCTAATAAATCATCTAGTGAAACACCAATTGCTTTCCCCTACTCAACATGGCTTCAGGTCCAGGCATAGCACCAACACTGCCCAAATTTCCTTCTTAGACACAGTAAATACAGCTTGCGATGCTGGATCCTTAGTTTCCGCTCTCTTTCTCGATCTATCAAAGGCATTTGACACCATTTCTCACTCACTACTGCTTAACAAACTCTCTAACCTTAGACTATCTCCCTCATCCTACAATGGTTTACCAACTACCTCAAAAACAGGCAGCAATCCACCAAATGGCACCACCCCTCCACCCCTTTCATTACTGCTAATACAGGAGTTCCCCAAGGTTCAATTCTGGATCCCCTCCTCTTCAGCATATTCATCAACAACTTTCATCAAACTCTAACTCATAGTGCTGTCATCCAGTATGCAGATGACTCAAAAATAATTTTCTCCTCCAATTCCCTCACCGAATTACAGCCTCTTACCCAAGAAGCATTCACCTCTACTGAACACTAGATGTCCCAGAACCACCTTGCCCTTAACCCCAATAAAACTAAACTTCTGTTATTTACCCCCACAAAAGCTAACCCCATTGACAAATCTTTGTTTACTGTTAGCTCCATCAACAACACTATCATAGAAGTTGTCACTAGTACAAAATTGCTAGGTGTCATCATTGATGACAAATTAAATTTTGACCTTCACATCCACAGCAACATCAAAAAAACTCATCAAAAGCTAGGTGCCCTATACAGAAACAACTATTTTCTCAGTCTCACTGCTAAAAATGCTCTAGCCTCATCATTTCTACTTCCAAATCTGCTAAATGGTGCCCCCATCCTCACCAACCTACAATCCCCCATAAAATGTAAGCTTGATGCCTGCTATAATAAAATCACCAAATTTGCTACAAATGCTAAATATTCAACCCACCACTGCTCCTCACTTCATCAACTAAATTGACTAGAATCTCTCCATCATCTTACTTACCTTCAGCTAACTACAGCCCATAAAATAATCTTCCAACCTGAAAACTGCCCATCCCTCTCATCCATATTGACCATGTACCACCTCAATCGCCACCTCAGATCCAAAAACAAAATGCTGTAATCCATTCAGAAACCCAAACTCTCAGCTGGCCAAATGCTGTACTCCTATGCTGTCTCCAAGCTATGGAATAATCTTCCTCTACTCAGAGCAATCAGTAATCCTGCCTCCTTTAAAAAATCACTTAAATTAAATTGTTCCTCTCAGTGGCTTTGCTCCTGTACCCCACCAAAAAATCCCAACACCTGATTTCCCACTCTGGAATACGAATCTCTATCTATCTTTAGAAATGTACCACCACTCTTCTCTACCTTCCTGTCTCTTTATGTCACCTGCTTCTTTAAAAACCTACCACTATTCTTCTCTGTACCTTCCTGTCTCTTTCTGTCACCTGCTTCCTGTCTCTGTCTGTCACCTCCTATTCACCTCTCACTCATTATGTCCACCTGCTTTACACCCTATAACCCTACTCTTCAGTTGAACCTTACACATTAACATACCTATTCTCATGTTTTTAACTCAGATATTCTGCATCCTTCTTTCCTATTCACAGCTGACATTTCATACACTTTGCCATTTCTACTATTCACTTTCTCCCATGTGATAACTTCCCATATGACATCATCCTATGTACTAACCTATATCTTTCTTTCTTTCTTTCTTTCTTTCTTTCTTTCTTTCTTTCTTTCTTTCTTCCCTTCTCTTTCTCTCATAGATTAAGACCTTTGTTTGTAATTAACGAAATAAACTTGTGTTTTTATTTGCAACCTTGTATCAGAATTTCTATGTATGAATATTGTATTTAAATCTTTTGTATATATATTTTGTATGTTAATTTTAATTTTGTGAAGCTTTTCTCCCCAGGCCTCCACTGAAAATGGGCTCTTCTAGGCCTAGTGGACTTTCCCAGTCAACAAATGCAATCAATAAATAAATATGTAGGGTCTATATTATATGAACGAAAGTTCATAATGTCGAACGCTCTGAAGAGTGAAAATACCAGAACTCGAAGAACTTCTTGCGGGATCGCAGTACAGTGAAGGTCGGAATTTTTGCCCTTTCCTCACTGTAGTGCAATCTCGGAGTTGGCATATATATTTAGCGGGGGGGTGTGGGGGAAGTACAAAAAGGAGTTTGAGGGCTGGCATTTTTGCTCTTTAGCGGCCTGGAGTTCCGCTGTGGCGACCCCTAACCGGGAAAAGCCAAAAGACAAACAAGAGGGTTCGACATTATGAACTTTCGTTCATATACTATAGACCTTATATATATATATATATATATATATATATATATATATACTATGAAAATTTCGAAAATAAAAACAAAAATAGAAAAAAACATACAAAAATTTGTATTTTCAGATGTCTAGAATGTTGACAATCTTCAGTAATTGTCGAAAATGTCAAATTCGACATTTTATGGCAATTACTGAGCATGCCATCCTTGCCTTGAAGTCCCATAGTCCTGTAAGGAAATCTCATTTTTGCAGGGGGGGCAAGCCCCGCTGTACCCCCCCCCCCCGTTGTAGGCTGTGCCTCCCACACCCCCTGCTAACTATATATTCCAACTCTGAGATCACACTACAGTGAGGAAAGGGATGAATTTCCCTAACCGCACTGTACGGTGATCTCTGTATAGCTCTTCAAATTTATATTAGCAAATGCACAGGACATTCGCTAATATAAATGTTCAAACATTGAGAATGTATACATATGAAACATTCGAACATCTGTAGGTCGGATTGTTCATATGCATACATTCTCACCTTGAAATTTTAATAATAAACCTATATATATATATATATGTGTGTGTGTGTGTGTGTAGGTATATGTGTGTATATATATATATATATATATATATATATATATATATATATATATATATATATATATATATACATGCATGTATGTATGTATATATAAGAACAGAACAAAGTGGTCACCTCTTTATGACTTTTCTTTTCTTCACGGTAGTGGGACGGTAATGACAGTGGGATTTTGCAACAAATGCCTTTTCTCTTGTGTGCATTGTGCTGTCCTTAGTTATTTTGAAAACTAACTGATAAAACTTTCAAAGCTGATGGGCATCACGCCTATTTTAAATAGATGTTGATATTGCTGAAACAAACTCACAACTCATCACAGTTAGACTAAAATGCTGAAAGTTAGGTCACACTTAGACCAAAATGCTGAAAGTTCAGTTAAAGTTGTGTGCTTACACTGTCTGTGCTACCACAGTTGCTATTAAAGCTCCAGGGCTTAATCTCCCTCTTAACCTGTGTTGTAGAATATAGCAATAACCCACGCCTGGGTGTGGGTAATGCTGGATTTACCCACGGTTGGCATGGTTTGATCCCATTGCTTATTTTAAAGCTGTCTCGCTATGCTAAACCCATTTAACATAGCGAGACAGTGTTTTAAAAGTAGAGTTATACTAATGGAAAAAAGTCCGGGCGACCGGACCTTTTTCCATTAGTATAACTCGATTTACAATGTGCACGCTGGCCAATCAGCGTGCACGTTTTGCGGGGGGGGGGGTCATGGTATAATACACATTATTTGTATTTCTCTGTTTCAGAATTCACAATGTCTGCATTCACATAACCAAACAATTTCTGGCATGTACCTTTACTTCTCTTAGATGCAACTTGCATTTAAAATAATCTCGTACACTGTAACAGGACAGGAGATAAAAAAGTAAATATCTATAAAAAATATGAGACATATTTATGACTCTGTTGCACAGTGGTAGTTATCCAGTCCTGGGGGCTGTAGCTTTTATTTCAGATGTGTTCTCAATCTGCGTTGCAGAATACTACACTTCTTTCAAGCAGATACTATCCATACTTCAGGTAAAATATGTCAGAAAATCTGTAAGATACAGCTGTTTTAAAGTAATATTTTGATATATTCATAACTCATTGTATACTGTGAAATAAGATTTTTAAAATAAAGTTCATGTCTTGCAACAGCCATTTTTCATTATACTAATGTTTTCTTGTATCATGTTGTACGTTTGCTGCTTAAAGCCAGAGTACTTCAGAACAGCACAACGTATTCTTTGGGCCACTCCAGTAACTTCCGCCGGAATGTGTTCATAGAAGAGCTGTGGCATGTGTATTACACTGCATCACTGCTGCCTGTAATTCTCAGCATAATGATGTTTTCTGGTAAGATATTGCATGTGCAATAAACATCCAATTTGTTTTAAAATAAGGACTATTTTACTTTACTTCTTACTGTGTTCATGATGCTGTCTGTACAGGATAGTAAAATGCAACATTGCTGCTTGCTTTTTTTAACTATTGTAGAAATGCTGCAAAATATACTATGTATTGAATGCAACTGACTTGCTTGAAAGTATAAGGATGTGTTACTGTATACCACTGTTACCATCTTTGTTACTCAAATATTATCTTTATGAAATTGAAATATGATTACATATACTTTATAAAAAAGGGATTAATCAGCAATGAAAAAAATCAGCTCCTTAAAATTAAGCAGTTGCATAATAATGTTTCTTTCAGAACTGCTGGTGGAATTTCATTTCTTTTCAGCAATATTTCAATTTTTTTTATAATATAATGCATGCTTCATCAGTCACTGCTACTGTATACCGCTTCAAGCATTTTGGTAGACTATTTTCATGTAGTGGCGCTGCTTTATTTTCACTATGTAGGGACCATTACCTTGTCTTGATAAGGGAACTCATGCATATCAGTTAAGCTATGAGCTACACTATGGAGGACCATCCAAGATGGATGGGTCATGGCAGATGATTGACATAATGGTTAAGGTGTTTACCTTACAGACACAAGATGCAGGGTTTGATTCTCACATGGGGTAATTGGCTAGGCTTAAAATGGCTCAAAAGGGCAGTTATCCTAGTACTAATCTATGAACCTATATGGTCCACTGGTTTAGCTAATGCCAACCCACACCTTGATTTTTGTCAAGAAAACCCTATGGAAAAAAAACAGCAAGACACCTGTTGAAATGACACCAGAAGATGGGACCTATGGTTGTTTGATGTACAGCACAGTAATGGGGAAGAGCAAAGGACAAGTGCAGGTAGTGCTAGAGGTTATGATGCACACAGACTGAAGCCAAGAGGTACTCATATACAAAAGGCAAGCCTGATGCTGCAAAGAAAGGAAAGTTGTGTAAAATCTTACCATAACCATAGATGTCCTTCTCTTCCATGTTGCAGTATTCTACTTGTGGGTTTACCCTTCTTCCTCAACAGTTTGTCTGGCCAGGTTTCCAAATATTTTCATTCCCTCTTGCTGCGTCAGACACCTGACATGGCTGCAGGAATGTGGGCCATAAAAGTGACTTCTGTACGCATCAACCCTCAGAAAATAGTAAATGCCCCAGCTGGAGCCAGTCCTGTATAGGCATAGCCTGTCCAATATCACTCCAGAGAGCAAGTGCAGTCATACAAGTGGGGAAGGTGGGTGAGAAGGAATACTGCAACATGGAAGAGAATGACATCTATGGTTATGGTAAGATTTTACACAACTTTCCTATGTCCTTCTGTTCCAATGTTGCAGTATTCTACTTGTGGGTGAGTGCAAAAGCTCACTTAGAATTGGGAAGTGGCCTAGATGAAGTTTCCAGGAATCAATGTAGGCTAGCCCTGGAAGACCCCACCCTGGCTCTGGAGATATGGTCCAGTTTGTAGTGTTTGGTGAAGGTGTGGATTGAGGACCAAGTGGCTGCCTGAAGTATGGAGTTGGTGTCTAACCCTTTAAAGAAGTCTCCAGAAGAGGCCACTGCTGTGGTGGAGTGGACTTTGACATTGCCCTGCAAGGTCTTACCATGGTGTAGGTAGCAGAAGGAAATGGCTCAAGAGATCCAGGCCGAAATAGTCTGGTTGCTCACAGCTTTCCCCAAGGCCCTGGGGTGGAAGGAGACAAACAGCTGGTCTGATTTCCTAAAGGGTTTGGTTTTTATGAAGATAAAATCTAAGTTGTCTGTGGACATCTAGGGAATGTAGCACTGTCTCACTCTCCCCCTGTGGGTTAGGGAAGAAGGTGGGCAGGTGGAAGGGCTGGTTCAAGGATAGGTCATTCACTACTTTGGGAATGAATGACGGATTTGTCCTGAGGGTCACTCTGTCCAGGTGGAAGATTAGGAAAGGTGGTGTAGTCATAAGAGCTTGCAATTCTGAAACCCTTCTGGCGGAAGGCAAAACTACCAGCAATACAGTTTTCCATGTGCAAAATTTTAAGGTGGCCTTGTCTGCTGGCTCAAAAGGGGCTAGAGTGAGTTTTTCTAGAACATAGTTTAGGTTCCAGGGAGGGGGAGACAGTTTCTTGGGTGCTCTTAAGTGTAATACACCTTTGAAGAAAAGTTTGGAAGGGAGTCTGGTTGCAAGGGGTGGATCCAGGGGGAGGCAGACAGAGATAGCAGACAGGTGTGCATTCAGAGATGATTAAGACAACCCTGTCTGCATGAGTTCACACAGGTATGACAGGATGAGAGGCATATTGTTTTCCAACAGGTCCAACTGTCTTTTGTGACACCAAATAGAATTTTTTTTCCATTTAGAGAGATAGGATTTCCTTGTGTTGGGTTTACTGGCCTCCTGCTGGACAGTGAGAATGTCCTCATTATACAGGTGTCTGAAGGGGATCAGAATCCTATCAGCCACAGGGTGAGGTGCATGGATTGCCACTGTGGGTGTCTGTGAGTCCCCTTGTTCTGTGTGAGCAGGTTTGAAATGGTTCTGCTTAGATAATTTGCCTGAGAGTTGTGCAGGGATGGGATGTAGGCTGCCTGAAGGGTGATCCCCTGTGAGGTAGCCATTTCCCACACTCACAGAGCTAGTCTGCACAGATGGTAGGATTTGGTCCCTCCCTGCTTGCTGAGATACCACAGGACTGTGGTATTGTCTGTGAATATCTTTAGAAGGCCCTGCTCTAGGTAGGGCTGGAAGGCTGGTAGAACAAGGAGGATGGTTCTTATTTCTCTCACGTTTATGTGATCTAGTTTGTCTGTTTGTCTGTCCACAAACCTTGGATTCTCCTTTTTCCCAGACTCGCTCCCCAGCCCAGGTCTGAGGCATCTGTGTACATGGTCTGGGAGGGAGATGGTGCTTGCAGAGGCAGTCCTGAGTTTTGGGCTACCTGAGCCACCCACCATCTCAGTTCCTGATGTAAGCAGGGGAGCAGCGGGATCCTGAACTGTAGAGCATAGGAGTGTTGGGTCCACACCAACCAGAGGTACCACTGAAGCTTCCCCATGTGTATCCTTGCTAGGGGCAACATGAGTATGTTAGCTGCCATGTAACCTAAAAGCCTCAGAAATCATCTTGCAGTCAGTTCTATTGATTGCAGAGCAGTAAGAAGGTGGTTTTGGAGGGATACCACCTTTTCTGCTGGAAGAAAGGCCTTCATGAGGTCTGTCCTGATCCTGCAACCCAGGAAGGCAATATCCTAAGTGGGGTTGAGGTGAGATTTTGGGAAGTTGATCATGAACCACAGAGACTGTAGTATTACCAGAAGGTCCCGGTAGTGGCAGAGAAGACTTTCCTTGTCTTTTGCCTGGATTAGGAGGTCGTCTAGGTAAGGGAATAACTGAATTCCCTTTTCCCTGCAGTAGGCGATGACTGGAGTCAGACATTTTGTAAATATCCTGGGGGCAGTAGAAAGCCCAAAAGGCAAGGCACAGAACTGAAAGTGAGACGAGCCTGCCAGGAATCTCATCTATTTCCTGAAGGCGGGCTTTATAGGTATGTGAAGGTAAGCATCCTTTATGTCCAGGGTGAAAATGAAATGCCTGTGGAAGGATGAGTGGAAAGAGAGTAGGGAGGGTGAGGATCCTTAAAGCAGGAACTTCTAGGAAGGGGTTGAGGTGTGAGAGGTGTAGAATCGGCCAACATGGCCCTTTGTTTCTGGGTACCAAAAAGATTCTGGAGTAGAATCCTTTTCTTTTTGCTTGTACAGGAATTGGTTCAATATTGCCTTGTAGTAGCAGGGTTTGGAAAACCTGATGGAGGAGTGGTAGTTGATGGAAGGAGGCTATGGTATGCCCAGTTTTGATGGCGGGGTGATCCAGGACATAACATAGCCATCCTGTATGATGGACAGAACTCATTTGTCTGTGGTAATGAGTGTCCACGCAGGAAGACAGTGAGGGAGGTGGGCAGAAAGGGGAATAGATGGAGGAGTGGGGGTTGAATTTTTGTCAGACAGTCAGACACTACCTATCCTATCAGGAAAGGGGGGGCCTTTGGCTGGAAGACTGAGAAGGACTAGCCTGAGGAGGCTGTCTTCTAGGGGGGTCATCTAGACTAGGGAGCTGCAGGCCTGGAGGTTTTCCTGATAATCTGGGTGTTTGCCAGGTAGTTTCTCTGGAACTTGGGAATAGGCAAGACCAGGATATGTTTTAGGTCATATAATTCTTTTCCTTTCTGCTGTAAGGATTTGATTTGAGTAGGTCAGTCACTTTTGCACCAAAAAGGGGCTGAGTGATCCAAATGTGCGTCAATGAGTTTGGCCCTGAAGTCATCCTGGAGAGGCTGTAGTCACAGCCATGAGTACCTCCTTGGTACTGAAGTTGATGCAGCTGACCTGGCTGAGGCTTCAGCTGCATCATAGTTGCATCTCAGGGAGTGTCTATTCACTTGAGAGATGAGTGCCATCAGTGAAGATAGGGAAGCTTTGGCTGCACAGTCAGGGATGTCTTCTAACGTTTTAGAGGCTTTGTCCAGGAGAGCTAAAGAGAATTTGGTCATATGTGTTTGGTAATTTCTGGCTCTAAATGAGAGGGTGGCCGAAGAATACATTTTCTTTCCCAACCTCTCCATAGTCTTGCTGTTTTTATCAGCAGGGAGGATAGTAGTGGTCGGCAGGAGCTTGAAGGCCCTGTCCGTAGAGATGGATATAGTGGCAGGATCAGCAGGGGCCACTTAAAGAGAAATTTCTCCATCTCACGGACTTTATTGAGTCTGTCTGCTCTACATGGGGCTGGAGGTTGGGAGTCTTAGCTAATGCAGGCTGAGGCAAAAGCATCCAAGAATGCAGGTTGAATAGGAGGAAGGCAGAAGTACTGGGAGAATCCATTTGAATAAGGTCATAAAACCTTTTTTGTACATCAGACATATCAGAGGATTGTCAATTAAAATGGTCTCTCATTTTATTAATAGTTTACCCAAAGGTAAAATCCTCTACAGGGGAGTCAGGTTCAAAAGAGCCCTTCTCAGGAGATCCATATCCCAGGGGGGATGAGATCTGGGAGGACTAAGAGAGTCATCAGAGGAATTAGACAATTCCTCTTCTTCAGGTTGATCAACCCTCTGTTCCTAGGTTGGAGGTCTGGGACTAAGGAGGGGAGGAGCAGTGGCAGAGGGTTCTGCAGAAGGCCAAAGGGCCATAAAAGCATTGAACAAACTCTGCCAATCTGGCATGCTTTCAGAGGTTGGAGTGAGCTGTCTTGTTTTTTTGTTTTTTCTTTAAAGGCCTTGCCAGCATCTGTCTAAGAATAGGCCTAGGGTCAGGCATTGCAATGGTGGAGGCGGCGTCCGATGGGGCCCGAATGAATGCTGCCCCCCCCCCGGCATCTAAGGCAGGCACCGGTAAATCCTCTGTGGATGTGTTGTCTGCTCAAGATTGTGGGGCTTCCTCAGAGGTACCCACTTTATTTACACCAGTGGATGCCAGATCCTCAGTCAAGCTGATATCGGCTACAGACTGAGGTACACAGACAGAGGTGCAGCAGATGAAGTAGACCTTGAGGACTTGGCCCTCTTCCTAGGTGGTTCAGACGGAGCATTGGGTGTTGCCTCCATTCCTAATGCTATTTGTTTCAATTGCTGATTCTCTAAATACAAGTGTAAGGCCTGCAAATGGTGACATAAGGTCTTAGGGACAAATGATCTGCAAATGGCGCAGTTCTCGTGGTCGTGTTCCCTGCCTAGACAAAAGAGATACTGGTCATGTGTGTCTTTGTGGGGAATCTGCCGACTGCACTTGCACTTGCCCTTACCAGATGACATTAACAGACTATAATTAACAACAAAGTAGGACTGAAAGAACCCCCAACGTGGTACTTAACTGAATCTTTTTCGATCCGACATTCGCGAGAAGCAGGAGCACCTGGCATATGACCGGCGGCTGAAAAGTTCTGAGGGTTGGTGCATACAGACATTGCTTTTATGGCCCATGTTCTTGCAGCCACATCAAATGTCCAACGTACCAAGAGGGACTGAAAACCTTTGGAAACCTGGCCGGACAAACTGTAAAAGAAGAAGGATAAACCCACAAGTAGAATACTACAACATTGGAATAGAAGGACATCTACAAGCCACTAGAATTTGAAATGTAAGAACTATGAACCAAGGGAAACTTGATGTGGCTAAACACTGATATTTTGGTAATTAATGAACTAAAATACTCTGGAATAGGTCACTTTATGGTAAAAAGTCAGGTCTTCTACTCTGGGCAAAAATTGTGAAGAAATTGAGTAGTTCTCATACTGCATAAGACGATGACAAAATCAATGCATAGTTGCAAACCAAAAAATGGCAGAATGATCTCAATCAGACACCAAAGCAAGCCATTCAACATAAAAATGATACAAGTTTATGCTCCAGGCCTCCAGCTACAAATACTGAATAGGAGGAAAGTAACCATTTTTATAAAGATTGGTATCACGTTCTGGATATAACAGCAAAACATATTATATCCATTGTGGGTGATTGGAATGCTAAAGATGGCAGTCAAAGAACAACTACAATAATAGGCAAGTATAGCCTTGGAGTATAAAATGAAGTAGAACATAGATTAGTAGAATCTGGTCAAGATAATTCACTTGTCATACCAAATGCTATCTTTCAACAGCATATGAAATGGTTCAACAGACAAATCTCACCAGCTGTTGGTAATAAAATCAGATTGACTATACACTTTACAGTCAGAGATGAAAGAGTTCTGTACAGTCATCAAAAACAAAATCTGTAGCTGACTGTAGCTCAAATTGTTAGATTCTTATTGCAAAATTTAGAATAAAATTAGACACAAGAAAAACATTCGGGTTAACTAGATACCAGGCCAACATTCCCTACAAATATTTAGTGAAAAGGAAGACCAGATTTACGGGATTAGACCTGGTAGAAAAAATATCTAAAGACCTATGGAGACGTTCATGATATTGTCCTGGAGATAGCAACAAAATGGAGAGAAAATTAAGATGGCAAAATGGCTATAGGTTCATAGGTTCATAGGTTTATACTAGGCTATCTGCCCTAAGGCATTTATAAGCCTAGCCCAAATTATTGTGGCTTACGCCACCCCTTATATGAAAAAATACTGTGCCCATTAGTTTGTTGTGCCTCTGTCCAGCAGTGACCCAGAGATGATTCCCGGGGTAAACCTACGATCTCCCATCCACAGGTCTAGATTTCTCTTGAACAGAGTCAGCGAGGTGCTCTGCCTCACATGGACTGGGATTTTATTCCACAGCATAGGGAGTCTCTGAGTGATAAATCTATCCCTCCAGCACGTCCTATTTATATCCGTGCTAAGGTTTAAGTCGCTTGCTCTAGTGGTTTTGGTGGATTTGGATTTTTGAGGTGGAGCATGTCCATTAATTCCGGGTTGGACATGGCCTTGTATGTCAGGCACATGTCACCTCTGAGCAGACGGTATGCGACTGAATAGAGCTGGAGTTTCTTCAATCTGGCAGCATATGACAGATTTTGGAGTCCCTTTATCCTTTTGGTGAGGAACTTTTGGGGTCTCTCCAATTGCTGCAGATGTCGGGTGAGATACATCCCGAATGGGGCATTGTACTCGATCATTGGTCTGATAAGTGAAGAGTACAGGGGAACAATGACCTCACTAGATCTGGATGTGAATCCCTTCATGATCAGGTGGGCAATGTAGAAGGTCTTTCTAACCACTTTAGCAATGTGAGTGTCAAAAGAAAGGCCACTGTCAACCTGGGTCCCCAGGTCCCTGATAACCTCTTCTGTGCTTAGTGGATTGCCACCTATATGGTAGCTTGGGGTTACCTTGTTTTTCCCGAAGGGTATGACTATACATTTTTGGCGTTTAACTTCAGGCCATGGCTCTGGCACCAGCTATCTGTTTCCGTGAGTCCCTTCTGAAGGATATCAGTGTCCGATGCACTTTCCACTATGGCACCCAGTTTGCAGTCATCTGCAAACTTTGTCAGCCAAAGTCCTCCCATGTTGGCCTGTACTTCTGAGAAGTAGATGCCAAACAATAGGGGGCCAACGACCGAGCCCTGTGGGACACCACTTGTGACCGGCTTGGAGTCTGACACAGCGCCAGCAACTCTAACCCTGTGGGTTCTGTCCTTAAGCCAGTTTGCAACCCATCTTGTGACATATGGGTTTACATTTAAGCTGGTAAGTTTTTCTACAATACCGAGTGGGGTATTGTGTCGAAAGCCTTTGCAAGGTCAAGGTAGGCTGTATGGACTGCCTTTCCCTCATCAATGGCCTTGGTGACTATTTCGAAGAAGTCGACCAAGTTCAAAAGGCATGATCTTCCCTTGACAAAGCCAAACTGGGTCGGGTCCAATGTCTGCAAGTCCCTATATCTTTGTTTATGAGCTCCATTATGATCCTCTCCATAGCTTTGCAGACTAGACTTGTTAAGCTTATGGGGCAGTAATTACCAGGGTCCGTAGAGGCGCCACCTTTGTGGAGTGGGACCACAGTTGCCGTACGCCACTCCTTGGGCACGTATCCTGTGGTAAGGCTGAGATTAAACAGCTGCCTTATGTGCGGGTTTAATTCCTCATTTAGCTCGTGTAGCACACAGCCGGGGACACCATCCGGTCCCATTGATGCTGTGTTTTTAGCTTTAGAGAGAGCAGCTTTCACCTGCGCATTTGAGATGTCCGGGAGGCTACACTCGGCTGGGATAGTTATCTCTCCTTTAGGGGAGAGGGGTGAAGTTTGCACTGAACCTGTCTGCCAGTATGTTGGCAATGTCTGTGGGTTCAGTGATTTTTGTATCATTTTGGACTAATTCTGAGCATATCTGTGAGTTTCCACCCAGGTTCCTAACATAGCTGAAAAAGGCCTTATGATTGTCCTTTGAATCCATGGCAATTTTTCTCTCAAAATTGGCCTTAGTTGATTTTATGAGTGCTCGTATTATTTTGCTAATAATGATCAGGGGTGACTTCCCTTTTATGGATTTTGTTCTATCATGTAATAGCTTTCTCCTCTTATTGTAAAGTTTGTTAATGGCTGGGGTCCACCAGACTGGACGTTTGCCCTTTGTGGAAAGAGTCTTGGTTTTATTTGGGATTGCCTGATCCATGCAGTCCTGGAGGTGTTCATAGAAGGCATTTGTAAGGGCTTCCAGCTTGGGTTGTGGTTTCCTCTGACTCAGGGGCCTTGAAGGATACCACACCAGTCTTGAGTAGTGTGAAGTTTGCTTTAGAGAAGTTCTTCACTATGGTCCTTTTTGTTTGGGGTGGGGGCGGGATGTGGATTTCCAGTGAGATTAGTTTATGATCAGATCTCACCAATGAGGGATATACTTCGTGTGGAGCATTTTGTCCCCATGTTTGTGACAATGAGATCTAGTATATTTTCTCCTCTCGTGGGAACAGTGACTAGCTGTTCCATGGCATTTGAATTTATGAACTCCAGGAACCGTTGGGCTAGAAAGTTAGGGCTTGAGTAATGTTCCCAGTCTATATTCGGGTAGTTGAAGTCACCCAATATGATGGTGTTTGGAGATACATTTATACCCTCCAGTGTCTTCAGGAGGGCTGTGTGGGGTTCCTAAGTTTGAGAGGGTGGCCTGTAGCATGCTACAATTTGTAGAGCAGTTTTGCCTATTGTTAGTTGCACCTGGATGGTTTCCGAAGCTTCATGCGTTGCCACCAACCTATAGGTGTGAGTATCCTTTATGAATATGGATACAACCCCTCCTTTTGTGGAGTGGTCCGGGTTTTGGGGCCGGAACGCATGATATGAGGTAAAACCTAATAGTGCCGGGGTGCTCTCAGGAGCCTTGAACCAGGTTTCAGTTACAGCACAGACATCGATGTTCTCCATACTGAGAAGGGCCTCGAGTGCGTGCATTTTGAGATTTAGACTTCTGGCATTGAGCAGCATTACCCTCAATTTCTTCCCATTTTTGTTTTCTAGGGTGGTAGGTTTAGAATTTGAGCTATCTGTGGAAGCTTTAGAAGTGGCTAAATAAATGGAGCAAAAGACAGTGGAGATGCAGAAAAACTATGCTAAACTGAATAATAATAATAAGAGATAAGGAGGCATATTTAAATAAGCAATGTAAAGAACTGGAAAAAGATAGTGAAATAGGAAAGATAACAGACCTCCTCAAGAAGGATGGCAAAATTATGGGAAACTTACATTTTTTTTTTATTGTATTTTACATTTGTTTACCGGTGAGTCTGACTGGGCATAAAACCCTTTTTCAACTGAGGCTCGGGGAGAAAAGCACTGTTGTTAGTAGATAATTTTGTTAATAGAAAAAAATCTTATAATACAATGAAGATGAAATAGTAACATGCATTCGTATTGGTAAAAGACTAAAACAGAAAAAGTTGGCTGAGTGGGAGACAGGACCAAGGATCTTAGGCAACAATACTTCTAGAAGACAGTTTATACAACAGTAGGAGGTAATGATATTGTGAACAATGAGTACAATTAGGATACTTAGTCATATATACAGGTAACATAGCAAACTGGAGACTTAATGTCTACTAGATATTAACAGTGAGAAGAGAAAATAAACAAATGTAGTCATATTGCTTGAATTCAATGATCATTACATAAGCTATTAAATTTTTTTTTTTTTTTTTTTTTTTTTTTTTTAAAGAGCTGCTTTCATGGTATGGGCTACCCATTCCCAGTACATGTACAAGTCCAGGAATTGGTAAGATGGGCTTTAGCGTGATGCTTGAAATTTTTTAAATTAGTTAAAATTCTGATTTCGAAAGGTAAGGCGTTCCACAGTTCAGCAATATAGCAAGAGTCTAGAGAGTCACCCGAGCTGTTTTTACTCCTGGTTACTTCAATTAGTGCTTTATTAGTAGATCTTAATAGACGGATACTTTTATGGGGGTTGAGGAGGCCTTGTAGAGCTGGAGTTTTTTTGGGTTTATAGAACATTTGGTGAGTGGTAGTGAGTTGCGAGCGGATGAGTTGGTGGGGAAGTTCTAACCAAGATAGTTGTCTTAGAGGCTTACAATGATGGGTTCTAGTAGGACTACTAGTGGTAAACTTGGCTATCTTATTATAGCAGGCATCTAGCTTGGTTAGGTCTGATTTGGAGAGGTTGGTAAAGATGGGTGAAGCGTACAGTAGAGTTGACAGCAGATGAGTTCTGGCTGTGGTTATTCTAGACTTAGTGGTTAGGTAGTTTTTGCATCTATATAAGGTATCTATTTTATTGTGTACTTTTTGAATAGTTTGTGCAATGTGTAAGTTGAACTTCAGATTTTGATCTATAATAACACCAAGAAGTTTGGTGGATGATACAGGTACAATCAGAGTGTTATTGCTGGACGTGATGTTGAAGTGAGTGGATTGGATTTCAAGTTTAGTGGCGTGGAAGAACATGAGTTTGGTCTTATTTGGGTTCAGGATTAATTGGGCATCTGTCAACCATGATTCAGTAGCACTGAAGGATGTTTGGGTTATGTTTTGTAGCTCAGACAGGATTGGGGCAGAACATACGACTGTAGAGTCATCTGCATACTGTATAAGGGTGGCTAGAGTTGTGGCATTTTGGAGATTATTTGTAAACAGGTTAAAGAGGAGGGAGCCAAGAATAGACCCTTGGGGCACACCCATTGTCACTGGTAGTAAGGGGGAAGGAGTTTTGTTCCACCGCATCGCCTGTTGCCGATCGGTGAAATAGTTCTGAAACCAAGCTAGAGTGGAATAGCTTAGGTTTAGTTTGGACAGGGTGGTCAATAGTTTGTTATGAGAGACTGTATCGAATGCTTTTGATAAGTCTAAGAAAATGGCTGATACTAGGTCACCTTTGTTTCTAAGTTGATTAATGGTATTAGTGCAGTTAATTAGGGTGGTAGTAGTACTATGGTTGGGGCGGAAGCTGTGCTGAGTGTTTGTAAGTTATTGTCAAGGAGATGATTAAGTACTTGGGTGTGAATAAACCTTTCAAGGATTTTTGATAGCGGGGATAGGATTGGTATGGGCCGGTAATTGGAGAAGTCTGTGGAGGGACCCCCTTTGTGTAGGGGTATGATATGTGCAATTTTCCATGGGGTGGGGTTGCATTGCTCAGATATAGAGCGGTTAATTAGTGGGGAAACTGGATAGGAGATGGCTTCAGGTGCTATTTTTAAGAATGTCGAAGGTAGGTTGTCAGCTGCAGGTTTGTGGGTTTTACTCTGAGCAAGTATTTGTATATAGTATATGTTGGGACAGGTTTTAAGGAGAAGGTGTTCTTATTATCTAGTAGAGATGTTACGTTGATGGGCAGTGATGGGGAGTTGTAGTTAGTAAGCTTTTTGATGGAGTTGATGAAGTATTTATTAAACTGGGTTGAAATACATTCTAGGGGATTACTTGCTGTTTGTTGAGGGGTCTTGGTTTGGCCTGGATGTAGAATTTTGCTTAATGTGTTCTAGAATTTTGAGGGATTATTATGGTCTGTAGCTTGTAAGCTAGTATAGTAATTCTTCTTATCAAGTCTTATCTGGGTTTTGGCTTTGTTTCTTAGGTGGAGATACTTCTGGTGAGTAGCTATTGACTTTTCTTGATTCCATTCATGCCATACTTTAATCCTTTCTTTTGAAGAAGACCAGCAAACAGGAAAAAACAAAAAGGTGCCCAGAGGAGACGAGGTCCGATAAACTGTAACGTATTTTATTCAGACAAAAATAAAACAGCGTTTTCGCTTCTATAACAACAGAAGCTTCATCAGCATGTCACCAGTTACAGGCGCCCATAATTTTAAATCCACAAGAAGCATGTGACTAGTACAACTAGTTACAAGTTTAAAGGGAAACAATACTTTTAATTACAAAAGTCCATTTAAAAATGATAGTGGGTCCCAAAAAAACCGGATAAGTTGTTAATCACACTTACAAATACAACAAGGCAAAAGTATTAAATTTAAAAATATTAAAAATATTAAAAATAATATGTAAATTACTTTAAACCAATGTACAAGCACCTAGAGGACCTTAAAAACATGTAGGTCAACCAAAAAACCATTTATACCAATTGGTGAACCAAGTCTTGTCACCAAGAAAAGTCAATGTGGGAATAAACAGTGGACATTATTTAAACAACCATGTCAAGGCATGATGTTTAAACAGCACAATGTTTAAAATGTTTAAAAAGACCCCGTTGTTTATAAGGGGAACCATAGTTGCTAACCTTATATAGTATAGTATGGTGTTTTACCAAGGGGGACTAGTTATTTAATACAAAATTGTTTTAAAACAAGTTGTTTTATTTTATACAAAAAGGGTGGTTTAATAATCCCATTATCTTGAATAGCTCTTGTACTTTAAAATAGAGGCTATATTACAATTGTCATTTAGACCCGGGAAGGAGAAGGCATCCAACTGTAGTTGCCATTCTAATTCCCGGGTCTCTAGAAGCAAAGACTGTGGGCCACCTCTTTTATCACAAAGGACTTGGTCAATGCCCATGAATTTGAAACTATGGCCACCATTATTCAGTATGTGTTTAGAAAGGGCATTGTCGTTCTTCTGATTCCTAATGGCGTATAGATGTTGGTAAATACGGTCCTTAAAGCGACGGTCCGTCTTACCAACATAGAACGCGTTGCAGCATTCACAAAAAGCTACATACACAATAGATTTAGTGTTGCAGTTGATCCTATGGTTAATGGTAAACCTCCTTTTACCCATAGTAAAGGAGCTACCTACCCGTAGGTGTATGCACCATTTGCAACACCCACAGGTGGTAGTACCCCTATACTTGACCATAAGATCTGCAGAGCTGTTCCTCTGTAACAATTCCTTAAGGTTAGAGCCTTTCTTGAAAATGAACAATGGAGT
This sequence comes from Protopterus annectens, assembly GCF_019279795.1. Taxonomy (NCBI): domain Eukaryota; kingdom Metazoa; phylum Chordata; order Ceratodontiformes; family Protopteridae; genus Protopterus; species Protopterus annectens. The sequence goes on along the minus strand of NC_056746.1, from coordinate 193,937,340 downwards.
ATTACCAAGCTTCTCATATAACCCTGTGTTAATAATGAAATACCAGTTCTTGCGAATAATGGAGCAAATTAACCCAGAGTCCAAGCTAAATGGAGAAACAAAGGCGGTACTAAAATTAGGTTTGCTACAAACCTCCACACCCTCAATTTAACATCAAGGAGAGTGGGTGAATTCAATGGTGGCTGTGGAAGGTCGTTACTCACCCCTTCTTGTTCCTAAATAACAGCAATGGAAGATAAACACCCTCCCTCCGCTTTGATGACACTTCGCAAGTCAAGTCAAGTATAAGCTCCTCAGGGTACCCCCGCCTCCTGAACATGCCCGCAAGTAACGAGCATTCTTGTTCGAATGCATCCAGAGTGGTACACATACGTGCAGCCCTTACTAATTGCCCTTTAACAATAGATCGTTTCTGCCTCCAAGGATGGCAACTGGTAAAATGTAGAAAAGTGTTACAATAAGTTGCCTTCCTATGTATGGATGAGCAAAATCTATTGTTGTTGTTATCCTTGTGTAGGTGAACATCAAGGTAATCAATACTACAAGTTGAAAATTGATGAGTGAATTTCAAAAAGTCTGATGTAGAGTTCATGTGTGTTAAAAGATTGGTAGCATCAATTTCGTTACCCTGAAATAACACAAACACATCGTCAAGAAAACGAGTGTAAAATCTAGAACTCTGGGCAAAAAGGGGGTAATTGAACAGGTAGTGTTTCTCCCAATAAGAAACAAACATGTTAGCAACGCTGCTACCGCATGGGGAACCCATCGCTATACCTTTCTTTTGCAAGTAGTATTGGCCATCGAACAGGAAGAAGTTGGAAGACAAAACAATGTCTAACAATACTGTAACCAGGTGAATATCATTGTCTGTGGCTCCACAGTCCCTCATCATCAGTTCAATCCATTCGACAGCCACATCGTGTGGGATTGATGTGTACAAGTCAACCACATCGATTGTTAAAAAGTTGTAACTGCTGTCGAAAGTGATGGCATTGATTGAATTGAGGAAGGACCAGGAGTCCTTACAAATCTGAGGGATGTTCTTTAAATATTTACTGACAATGTTGTCTATGAGACGGGCACAGGGGTGGGTGATGGAATTTCTGCCATCCACTAAGGCTCGCATTGGTGGATCAGTGAGGCTTTTGTGCATTTTAGGGATCCCAAACATTACCGGTACCCTTGGGTATGAGATGTCAATAAAATTGTACATGTCTATGGTAATTCTACCCTCCAGGTAGAGATCCCTAAAATACCCTTTAATCCTATTGTAACAGCCGTTCAGTTCATTTAAAGAAGAGGGGTCATAAGCGGGTGTATCAAGTACTAACAGCATACGCCTACTGTATTCAACAGAGTCAAACACCACTAAGCCTCCACCCTTATCTGGTTTAATAACCCTGACAGCTGAGTTGCAAATCTTGTTCAGTGCTGCCAGTTGGTCTGAGGAGATGTTTCTACAAGGTCTATCTACTCCCCCTGAAGCATGAATTTGCCTGAGGTCCAATTCACAAGCTTTTTCAAAGGTGAAAAGACCAGGATGTAAGGGGGGGTTAAAAGTACTAGATAGCTTTAAGACAGGCATGATGCCAGACATATCATTGTTAAAGAACATGTTCAAATTAAGTTTACGCACAAATAACTTTAAGTCAATGAGTGTCTTTGCAAGTCTAAAATGATAATCAGGCACAAAGTTAAGTCCATTAGCCAACAGCTCAATCAATTCTTCGTCAATGGTGACATCTGAGAAGTTGTAAATGAAAAAGTCACCTTTTTTATTTGGAAGCACTGTCGGACAAACCCCATCTGCATTTGTCCCAGACTGAATTGTAGTGTCAACCTCAGAGGCAAAAGAGTTTAATACCTGTTCTTTTTCCTCTGGGGACGATTGCCTTTCCCTAAAAAAGACTTTTGATGGTTATTTTTGTTAGTGAAGGATTTAATCCTAAACTGAAAACAGTGACTGAGAAAGAAATGGTCACACAAACGAGGAATATAATTTTTAGCTTTCTTCCACCTTTATATACTGTGGACCTCTTCTGAAGAGGTCCACAGTATATAAAGGTGGAAGAAAGCTAAAAATTATATTCCTCGTTTGTGTGACCATTTCTTTCTCAGTCACTGTTTTCAGTTTGCGATTTGTTTTCTTCGGGTTGCCGAAGTTTTCGTTTTGGTTTTAAGGATTTAATCCTATTACTTCTTCGTGGGCCTTGCACACCTGCGGAGGCCCCCTGGTCATTTTCTAAAGCAGGTCGGTTGGAAGAGAAAGCCTCTTCATCCCCATTAGAATTAGTAGACACAGGAAGTTCAAGTTCCTCATGGTTGACAAGTCTGGTCAATTTTTTATTTAGGTTTGGGAAAGCTGTTTTGTTATTATAGGCCTGTCTATCTCGCTCAAGCTTCTTTAATTTGTTAGCTTTTAATTTGACCAACATGGAGTCAATACTGGTAAATGAACGTTGATAGTCATATTTGTATCTCTGAAAGTTTATATCGGCTTTGACAATACTGTCAAGATTAGAAGCTTCAACCAATAGTACAGAGATATGTTTATTATAATTCTTGATCATTAGTTCTAGCAATTCGGAACCCTGTATATTAGAATGGCAACTACAGTTGGATGCCTTCTCCTTCCCGGGTCTAAATGACAATTGTAATATAGCCTCTATTTTAAAGTACAAGAGCTATTCAAGATAATGGGATTATTAAACCACCCTTTTTGTATAAAATAAAACAACTTGTTTTAAAACAATTTTGTATTAAATAACTAGTCCCCCTTGGTAAAACACCATACTATACTATATAAGGTTAGCAACTATGGTTCCCCTTATAAACAACGGGGTCTTTTTAAACATTTTAAACATTGTGCTGTTTAAACATCATGCCTTGACATGGTTGTTTAAATAATGTCCACTGTTTATTCCCACATTGACTTTTCTTGGTGACAAGACTTGGTTCACCAATTGGTACAATGGTTTTTTGGTTGACCTACATGTTTTTAAGGTCCTCTAGGTGCTTGTACATTGGTTTAAAGTAATTTACATATTATTTTTAATATTTTTAATATTTTTAAATTTAATACTTTTGCCTTGTTGTATTTGTAAGTGTGATTAACAACTTATCCATTTTTTTTGGGACCCACTACCATTTTTAAATGGACTTTTGTAATTAAAAGTATTGTTTCCCTTTAAACTTGTAACTAGTTGTACTAGTCACATGCTTCTTGTGGATTTAAAATTATGGGCGCCTGTAACTGGTGACATGCTGATGAAGCTTCTGTTGTTATAGAAGCGAAAACGCTGTTTTATTTTTGTCTGAATAAAATACGTTACAGTTTATCGGACCTCGTCTCCTCTGGGCACCTTTTTGTTTTTTCCTGTTTGCTGGTCTTCTTCAAGTGTTTAGTATGGCTACAAGTGTCCTTTCGAGTCCTGGTTCCCCGAACATATTTGGCACTGATAGTGCAAATAATCCCTCTGAAGCTGTGAATATTTCAGCGCTATTTTCAGCGCTTTCTCAACGTTTGGACATGATCAACTCCCGACTCGACAACATCGAGAAATCTAATGCGAGTCAAAGGAGCACTAATGGACTACATGCCACCGCAATCAACCGCTCCTCATCAAATAACAGCACCTTTGAGTTCCCGGCTGGGCAAGCAACCCGCCCTGCGTCTTTGAGTGTGGCTCCTTCCTTTGAGGCGGGAGCCTCAGCATACAATGAACAAAGTAACAACTTCCTGGGTACCACCGTAGGCAACGGTGCGAGCAGCCTTAACAACAGGGCTACCAATGCGACCTTTTTTCCACGTACAACCTCTGGCGTGCCTACCGACATACAAGGAGGAAACGAAGAGACCGATGCGCTTATTGGGATGCCTATATTAGCCGACTGGGCGAAAAATTCTGCAGCTCTTGAATTTGGCAACTCCACGGGTACGGGCTTACCGGCGACGGCCTCTTCGGATCAAGGTAACAGTACTGACAGCATTGCTAAGAACTTAAAAGCACTTCACAACATGATGGTTAAAATAAAGAAATTGCAACTCGAAGTGTTGTACTTTCAGCAATGTATAAAAGAAGGGGTGGTACCCAAGGGGCTGCGCAGTACTTTTACACCTACAGGATTGTTCACTGATACAATTTTCATTTCGGAATTGGAGGTTTTATTTAATAAATAGGGTTCCGAATTGCTAGAACTAATGATCAAGAATTATAATAAACATATCTCTGTACTATTGGTTGAAGCTTCTAATCTTGACAGTATTGTCAAAGCCGATATAAACTTTCAGAGATACAAATATGACTATCAACGTTCATTTACCAGTATTGACTCCATGTTGGTCAAATTAAAAGCTAACAAATTAAAGAAGCTTGAGCGAGATAGACAGGCCTATAATAACAAAACAGCTTTCCCAAACCTAAATAAAAAATTGACCAGACTTGTCAACCATGAGGAACTTGAACTTCCTGTGTCTACTAATTCTAATGGGGATGAAGAGGCTTTCTCTTCCAACCGACCTGCTTTAGAAAATGACCAGGGGGCCTCCACAGGTGTGCAAGGCCCACAAAGAAGTAATAGGATTAAATCCTTCACTAACAAAAATAACCATCAAAAGTCTTTTTTAGGGAAAGGCAATCGTCCCCAGAGGAAAAAGAACAGGTATTAAACTCTTTTGCCTCTGAGGTTGACACTACAATTCAGTCTGGGACAAATGCAGATGGGGTTTGTCCGACAGTGCTTCCAAATAAAAAAGGTGACTTTTTCATTTACAACTTCTCAGATGTCACCATTGACGAAGAATTGATTGAGCTGTTGGCTAATGGACTTAACTTTGTGCCTGATTATCATTTTAGACTTGCAAAGACACTCATTGACTTAAAGTTATTTGTGCGTAAACTTAATTTGAACATGTTCTTTAACAATGATATGTCTGGCATCATGCCTGTCTTAAAGCTGTCTAGTACTTTTAACCCCCCCTTACATCCTGGTCTTTTCACCTTTGAAAAAGCTTGTGAATTGGACCTGAGGCAAATTCATGCTTCAGGGGGAGTAGATAGACCTTGTAGAAACATCTCCTCAGACCAACTGGCAGCACTGAACAAGATTTGCAACTCAGCTGTCAGGGTTATTAAACCAGATGAGGGTGGAGGCTTAGTGGTGTTTGACTCTGTTGAATACAGTAGGCGTATGCTGTTAGTACTTGATACACTCGCTTATGACCCCTCTTCTTTAAATGAATTGAACGGCTGTTACAATAGGATTAAAGGGTATTTTAGGGATCTCTACCTGGAGGGTAGAATTACCATAGACATGTACAATTTTATTGACATCTCATACCCAAGGGTACCGGTAATGTTTGGGATCCCTAAAATGCACAAAAGCCTCACTGATCCACCAATGCGAGCCTTAGTGGATGGCAGAAATTCCATCACCCACCCCTGTGCCCGTCTCATAGACAACATTGTCAGTAAATATTTAAAGAACATCCCTCAGATTTGTAAGGACTCCTGGTCCTTCCTCAATTCAATCAATGCCATCACTTTCGACAGCAGTTACAACTTTTTAACAATCGATGTGGTTGACTTGTACACATCAATCCCACACGATGTGGCTGTCGAATGGATTGAACTGATGATGAGGGACTGTGGAGCCACAGACAATGATATTCACCTGGTTACAGTATTGTTAGACATTGTTTTGTCTTCCAACTTCTTCCTGTTCGATGGCCAATACTACTTGCAAAAGAAAGGTATAGCGATGGGTTCCCCATGCGGTAGCAGCGTTGCTAACATGTTTGTTTCTTATTGGGAGAAACACTACCTGTTCAATTACCCCCTTTTTGCCCAGAGTTCTAGATTTTACACTCGTTTTCTTGACGATGTGTTTGTGTTATTTCAGGGTAACGAAATTGATGCTACCAATCTTTTAACACACATGAACTCTACATCAGACTTTTTGAAATTCACTCATCAATTTTCAACTTGTAGTATTGATTACCTTGATGTTCACCTACACAAGGATAACAACAACAATAGATTTTGCTCATCCATACATAGGAAGGCAACTTATTGTAACACTTTTCTACATTTTACCAGTTGCCATCCTTGGAGGCAGAAACGATCTATTGTTAAAGGGCAATTAGTAAGGGCTGCACATATGTGTACCACTCTGGATGCATTCGAACAAGAATGCTCGTTACTTGCGGGCATGTTCAGGAGGCGGGGGTACCCTGAGGAGCTTATACTTGACTTGACTTGCGAAGTGTCATCAAAGCGGAGGGAGGGTGTTTATCTTCCATTGCTGTTATTTAGGGAACAAGAAGGGGTGAGTAACGACCTTCCACAGCCACCATTGAATTCACCCACTCTCCTTGATGTTAAATTGGAGGGTGTGGAGGTTTGTAGCAAACCTAATTTTAGTACCGCCTTTGTTTCTCCATTTAGCTTGGACTCTGGGTTAATTTGCTCCATTATTCGCAAGAACTGGTATTTCATTATTAACACAGGGTTATATGAGAAGCTTGGTAATACTCCATTGTTCATTTTCAAGAAAGGCTCTAACCTTAAGGAATTGTTACAGAGGAACAGCTCTGCAGATCTTATGGTCAAGTATAGGGGTACTACCACCTGTGGGTGTTGCAAATGGTGCATACACCTACGGGTAGGTAGCTCCTTTACTATGGGTAAAAGGAGGTTTACCATTAACCATAGGATCAACTGCAACACTAAATCTATTGTGTATGTAGCTTTTTGTGAATGCTGCTGCGTTCTATGTTGGTAAGACGGACCGTCGCTTTAAGGACCGTGTTACCAACATCTATACGCCATTAGGAATCAGAAGAACGACAATGCCCTTTCTAAACACATACTGAATAATGGTGGCCATAGTTTCAAATTCATGGGCATTGACCAAGTCCTTTGTGATAAAAGAGGTGGCCCACAGTCTTTGCTTCTAGAGACCCGGGAATTAGAATGGCAACTACAGTTGGATGCCTTCTCCTTCCCGGGTCTAAATGACAATTGTAATATAGCCTCTATTTTAAAGTACAAGAGCTATTCAAGATAATGGGATTATTAAACCACCCTTTTTGTATAAAATAAAACAACTTGTTTTAAAACAATTTTGTATTAAATAACTAGTCCCCCTTGGTAAAACACCATACTATACTATATAAGGTTAGCAACTATGGTTCCCCTTATAAACAACGGGGTCTTTTTAAACATTTTAAACATTGTGCTGTTTAAACATCATGCCTTGACATGGTTGTTTAAATAATGTCCACTGTTTATTCCCACATTGACTTTTCTTGGTGACAAGACTTGGTTCACCAATTGGTATAAATGGTTTTGGTTGACCTACATGTTTTTAAGGTCCTCTAGGTGCTTGTACATTGGTTTAAAGTAATTTACATATTATTTTTAATATTTTTAATATTTTTAAATTTAATACTTTTGCCTTGTTGTATTTGTAAGTGTGATTAACAACTTATCCGGTTTTTTTGGGACCCACTACCATTTTTAAATGGACTTTTGTAATTAAAAGTATTGTTTCCCTTTAAACTTGTAACTAGTTGTACTAGTCACATGCTTCTTGTGGATTTAAAATTATGGGTGCCTGTAACTGGTGACATGCTGATGAAGCTTCTGTTGTTATAGAAGCGAAAACGCTGTTTTATTTTTGTCTGAATAAAATACGTTACAGTTTATCGGACCTCGTCTCCTCTGGGCACCTTTTTGTTTAATCCTTTCTTTTAGGAGTGATTTTGTTTGTTTAGTTAGTCAAGGAGAGTAACTGGATTTTGCTCATATTGTCCTAATAAGGGCCAAGTTATCTAGAATGTTTAAAAATGTGGTGTTAAAGTAGTCGAGTGCACTATCCAGGGGTAGAGTTTTGAGGGATTTCCAACTGGAGAGCTTAAGGGATGTAATAAATTCTTGAGACTTGAAGTTTCTGGTGTTACGGATGTGGTAGGTAGTTGGGCTTTTTTGTAGGATTTGCCTGATGACGTATTATATATGTTGGGAGGTGGTCACTGAGTGAGTCAGGGAGGGTACCAGAACTATAGGAAAGTTTGGGGTAGTTGGTGAGTAACCATTCAAGGAAAGCTTCCTTTTTAGTAGTTTTGTCAAACCTTGTTTTGGTCTGTATTAATTGACTAAAGCTAGGATTATCAGAGTTGCAGGAGTACCAATTAATGTTAAAGTCCCCTAGTAAAGAAAGCATGATATAAACATAGATGGAAGCAGCCTAGAAGAGCAGAATATATTAAGAAGAGGTAGCAGGAATATGCATAAATTAACTATATGAAATGATCCTAACATCACTGAAGCATATAATGGTGTGTTCTCTGATCTAGAGCTGCACATTGCTGGAGAGTGACGTCAAAGGGGTCCTAGAAAGCCTTCCTAATAACAATGCTACAGAAAATGATTGTTTAAAACCCTACAAAATTATGTTGTTACAGTGTTGCTAATAATTCGCAAGCAGATTTGGAAAACTCAACATTATGTCCATTAGATTGGAAAAGGTCAGTTTGTATTCCAGTCCCAAAAAGAGCAATGCTAAAGAGTGCTCAAATTATAAAACAACTGCACTTGTTTCACATTGCAGCAAGGTAATGCTTGAGATTCGTCAAGTGACAATTCAGCAATATATAGACCAAGAACTGCAAATGTACAAGCTGGCTTTAGGAGGCAGAGACACCAGGGTTTAAATTGCTAACATCTGATGGATAACAGAGAAAATAAGAGTTTCAGAAACATTTATACTTCTGCTTTACTTACCAGTTTAAAGCCTTTGACTGTGCGGACCATAAAAATGTGGCATGTTTTAAGAGAAATGGCTATGCTGAATCACCTTGTTTGCCTCCTAAGGAGACTGTCTGCAAATTAAGGTGCAGTAGTTAGAATTGAGTATGGAACAACTTGCTGGTTCAACAGTGGGAAAGGTGTACAACAGGACTCTGCTATTACCTTACATATTTAATTTATATGTTGAATATCTTATGGAAAATACCAGGCTAGATGACTCAAATGATGGAATAAAAATTGCTAGGAGAAAAATGAACAAACTCAGATTTCCAAATGATAATACTCTCATGGCTGAAAGTGTAGAGGATATGAACAGCATATTGTTGAAGATGAAAGCAGAAAGCACAAAAGCTTGTTTCATGCTCAATATAAAATAAAATTATGTCATCTTGCCCCAGAGGTGTGGCTGGCTCAACTAGTGCCCTGTCCCATGAAGTAGCATGCCACCCCCTCAGCTCTTTGGATCTTTGCATTACTTTAGGAAGCTAATTGACTTAATTCAGTAATTCAGCCAGTCACGCACAACCAAGTCCACACACTCCCTGCCCTCAACACACAAAAAAAAAAAAAAGTCTTCAGATTACTGTAGGAAGCTGATTGGCTTGCTACACTAATTCAAGGAATAATGCACCACCAAATCTATACCCCCTCAAAGAAAAGTCTTTGTATTGCTGTAGAAAACAGATTGGCTTCCTACAGTAATTTAACCAATCACTCCCTACTGTGGAGAGCACAAAAAAAAAAAAAAAAAAAAAAACACGCCAAACTCAAGTGCCTTTCTGTACCAGCATTTTGGTACAGAAAAAAATGTTCAGTGCTAGCCTCTTGATTGTACCCCATAATACCTTCTGCCCAGGATAATTGCCCCTTCACCCCAACCTTGCATCCTAAGTCATAGCCGTATCATTTCTTTGCAAACAGATTGGGAAGAAGAGGAAACATATTTATGGCCTTAAAGATGTCAGCAGATGGTGGCTGAAGCCATGAAATAAAAAGAGCCTGCATCTTCAGAGTAAGGCTATGGCAAATCTGAATAAGGTATTTAATGTCAAAGATACTGTGTTCAGCTTTATGGCACAGGGAGCTGGTACATTGATTGCAACCCAGGTGACTGGCTTTCAAAGTAGTGGCCCTGGAACTCGAGGATCTGGACAGGGTAAGAGGGTATTAACGGGCCAGAGACCACTCACATCTCTCTCTCTCTCTCTCTGGAGAGAAGGTAAGGACTTACCTTACCTTCTCTTAAGACTAAGAGACACATGTACAGCATGATTTCTCTGGTGGAGATCACACAAACAGTGTACTGTGTTTCTTAATTAGGTGTGTGGGAATATCCTGCTGGTTTATGCCCCTTATAAAAATAAGAGACAGCCCAGTGCTGATGTGAGTTGCACAGCCTCCTAAGGTTTGCTACTAAGTGTGTCAGGGAAGATAGCAAATCATCAAGAAAGCCTGGATTCTGGGCATGGAGGGCAGTCATCACACACACACACACACACACACACACACACACACACACACACACACACACACACACACACACACACACACACTCCCAGTCCACTTTGCTCTCACCCTCAAGGAAGTAGGAAGTCATAGGGATCCTGTTGTCAGGAGGGAAGGAATGGAGCACAAATAGGGTGGCTGGGTGTGAGAGCTAACAGTGGATAAACAGAGAAGCTAAAAAAATCAAGGACATCACACTTTTAGCAAACATTTATGTAGTCAAAGCTGACAGGAACTCAAGGCACTCATCAAACATGGGGGGGGGGGTGTCATCTATGGTGAAAATCTTTGAGAATTTTGTGAATTGCAAGAACATCAAAGTAGTCAATATTTATGGAAATTAACCCAAACTGTTCATTGGAAGGTTTGTTAGCAAAACTAAAACTCAAGTACTTTGGCCAATAACCATTTGAAATATTAGGACCTCCTAGAGTGAGTCCTGAAACAGAGACAGAATGCCTGAAAAAGCAGATTTACATATACTAAGTCCAAGATGGCCATTTCCCATAATATTCACTTTTCTCCAATGTGTCACAAAATGAGCAACTGCCAGCACAGCTATCTGGAATTTTATAAATAATTATATGTCATTTGTGAATATTAATATGATTTATATAGAAGTATGACAGAAGGAGATAATGCCAGCCCAGCTATCTGGAATTTTGTAAGTGGCTGTGTGTCATTTGTGAATAGCAACATGATTCATATGCCTGTGTTACAAATGTATTAGAACTGTATGTCATATTGTATAGATGTGTGCTGAACAGATATATTTATAAGCTATTGTAATTGTTTAGATGTATGTATTTTAACAGGGGAGACTGAAACTTCAGAAAAATGGTTGAGGTTGAGTTACTTTATGGCTTGGTCATAAACAAAAAAGATGTTATCTTTCAGTTTCAGTGCAGTAGCAGACATAATGCTTAGAACTAGAAGTTTTTTTGTATTGTCTTTAAGTGTGGAGGAATGTAAATTGTTTTACTACTTCTACCATTTGCCACAGATCTGAGGGCTATGTATTTTTTACAGGGAGATGCTAAATGCTGGCATTTTCTAGCAATGGGGGTTTTCACCTAGGATAGTCAAATGACAAAAGTGATGTCATCCTGCAAGTATCCCAGCAGTGATATTTGATATATTAATTTAAGAACTCTCTAAGAGAGGTAGTGCATTCTGTATTTGTCTTTGACCTGACAAGAACATTCACTCACCACACTTGTCTTGCTTTGTAAGTTAACTAGGATGCATTAATTTCTTTTAGGTATAGTCAGGAATATAGCTGAGCTTAATTTAGATGTTTTTCTTTATTTATTTGAGACTGTCCTGCAATGTTGTTTTAAATATTTCCTGTGATTTTGAACTCTGAAGGTGAAGGTACTGTGATTATTCATTGAGTATTTTCTTGTTCTTTTATTATTTATTATTATTAAATATATTTAAACCTTTCATTGGGGCTGATATTTGAGAGACATATTTAAACTCTTAGAATATTTGCATACCTATTTGGTGACACTGTGCAGGCCACTCCTAATAGCCTTGCTCTTGGTCAAACTACCATTTCGATTAATAGTAACATTACACAGCAAGATTGAACACCCTTTGCTAAGGGCCTTAAAGTAGCTGATAAGTAGTGGCTGGTGGCAGTGAAAACTAGCTGGACAGAAGAGGGCATAGCTAGTAAACCTGTGCCAGTCTCTCCCAGGTGTATGTGTGTGTAAATCAAATCTCAAAGAGTGTGTGTGTCAGCTACTTGGGCAGGGACACGAAGCACTGGTTGGACAGAGAGAGTGCTGAAGGTCTTGTCTTGGCCACTCAGCTAGGATCTCAACTCTATAGCTGTGCCAGTGGGGAGTCTTATTGGGGACTCTGATTGCTTAGATTATAATACTGTCAAAAATAGTCTTTTAGAGTGTTTTAAGTTAATACCTGAAGCTTATAGGAAAACGTTTTGTGAGTATAGACGCAAGGCAGATGAAACTCTATGTGAATATATTGCTGAACTAAGCACTTATTTTCATAGATGGGTGAGTGGGTGTCAGATCACCACTTTTGAAGGACTGTCAGACCTTTTGGAGAGGAAACAAGCCCTTCGCACTTTGCCTGAGGACATGATAATCTGGTTAGCAGATAGGCAATGCAATACTGCAGATAAGTTGGGGAAGAAGGGAGACCTATACATAGCAAGCAAGGCATCACTGCACAGGAAAGGGATACCCATTGCTGCTTATGGGTTTAAGGGAACACATAGTGGGCAGCCTAAACAACCCCAACAGAGTCCACCAGTAGCAGAGTAAGCTACTACTTCAGGTACATGGCCTGGACTAAGGATTAAATGTTTTAAATGCAACCAATGGGGCCATGTAGCATATAGATATCCATGGAGGTAAGGTGGAGAACAAAAGGTGGGAGAGCCAGTGAGTGGGAATGACAGAATGCCAGCAGTGAGTTGTCTGTAGACAACAAGGGTACCAAACTACCACAAGAGGTTATATCCTATCTTAGTAAATGGGAAACAGGCCACTGCTATGAGAGACACAGTCTCTGACCTAACCATTGTGAAGCCTGCAATGGCTAAAGAGGAGCATTGCATGCTTGGGCAGTCTGCTCCAGTCAGAGCTTTAGAAGGGACCCCATTCTAAATACCTTTGGCTAGGGTTCACCTTGACTGGGAGGGTGGAAAAGGCAGCCAGCAAGTAGGTGTGTTTAAGGATATCCCTGCAGATGCCCTGCTAGGGGATGATTTTGATAATGCAGTGACATGCAGTCAGGCTGGGAGACAAGCATGTGGGTCTGGTAGCCTTGGGGGGACCCAGACAGACCACAGACTTGAATCCAGGACCGGCATGGTGGTTACTTCAGGGAGGGAGCTACCCTGTAGCAGTGAGACTGATGGTGAGCCACAGCTGCATGTGGGTACTGATGTTCCCTTGCACAGAGTAACTGCAAGGGCAGAGGTGAATAGTAGTACCCAGGCTGACAGTGAGGCACCTCTGTCAGAGGATGCCAGACTTCCTGTGGAAGGGAGCTGGGAAGGGTTACAACAAGAGAGTTGAGACAGACTCGGCTCTCAGACCCTACATTACAAGGCCTGAGGGAAGTAGCTAGTGAGACATCTGATTCTCAAGGGAAGGGGGAATCTGTATACTGGGACAAAGGGTTACTGTATAAAGAGTGGACCCCTGAGGGAGGGCTAGAGGGTAAGATAATACAGCAGCTGGTAGTGCACAAAGCCTACCATCTGGCACTTCTAGCCATAGCCCATGAAGTGTACAAAGACATGTATTATCCAGAACTTTTATTGACCTAGGATTTCCACAGATGTAACAGGGTACTGCAGGAGCTGTGAGCAGTGCCAAAGGTAGGAAAGGCAGGAGACAAGGTGAAAACTCCTTTGATGCCTTTGCTTGTGATAGAGGAGCCATTTCAGAGGACAGCTATGGATATTGTGGGGCATCTGAGTACCCCAGGTTCCACAAGGAAGAGGTATATACTAGTGGTAGTAGATTATGCTACCAGATACCCTGAGACAGTGGCATTGTCCTCCATTGAGGCAGAAAAAGTGGCAAATGCTTTGTTAGAGATTTTCAGCAGGGTAGGTTTTTCTAAAGAAATACTGGCTGACCAAGGTGCCAATTTCATGTCAGGCCTGCTGGCTTATCTGTGGAAGCACTGTGGGGTGAAGCACCTAATGACCACCCCCTACCATCCCCAGACTAATGGTCTGGTGTGGAGGTTGAAATCTACACTAAAGACCATGCTACAGGCATTTGCAGATCGGTTCAAGAAGGAGTGGGATAAATCTTTGCCCCAGCTGTTGTTTGGTTACAGAGAGGTGCCCCAGGAATCCACAGGTTTTTCACCCTTCAAGTTGCTTTATGAGCACAGGGTGAGGGGACCTCTAGATTTGATTTGAGATGAGTGGGAAGGTGACTGTGAATGCCGCAAGGAATCTGTTGTGGCACATGTCCTAAACCTCATGACAAGGCTCAGGGAACTCATGGGCTTGGCCCAGGAGAACCTGGCAGAAGCCCAACAGCAGGGAAAGGTCTGGTATGACAGGAATGTTCGAGCTAGACAGTATGCTGTAGGGCAACAGGTAATGGTTCTCATTCTTGTCAGATGCAATAAGCTGCAGGCAGCTTGGGAGGGACCCTTCAAAGTGGTAAGGAAGGTCAATGATGTTAGCTACATGGTAGAACTGCCAGGCAGGTGCATAATTGTACCATGTTAACATGAAACCTTATCATGATAGGGAGGCCCTGGTGCTAAGTATTGGCAATAGGAGGCAGGAGGCAGGAGGTGTCTGAGAGGAATCTATGGCTGCAGAGAGCCAGACAGCCAAATCCCAAATTACTATAGTGGAGCCTAAGGTTGGAGGCATATGATAGGACAGTGCAGCATTGTACTGGGGTCAGCAATGCCAAGGCAGCTGGAATCTCAAGACAGGGTATGGGTTAGTGTATTCCCAGATAGGCTCACCCTCTCAAGCAATGTTTCTCAAGGGTCACTTGAAAAACTAGCTTGAGTTTTCGGGGGGTGGTGGGTGGGGTGGAGAAATATCACAAAATGAGCTACTGCCAGCCCAGCTATCTGGAATTTTGTAAATAATTATATGTCATTTGTGAATATTAATATGATTTGTATAAAAGTGTGACAGAAGGAGATACTGCCAGATGAGCTATCTGGAATTTTGTAAGTGGTTGTGTGTCATTTGTGAATAGCAACATGATTCATATGCCTGTGTTACAAATGTATTATAACTGTATGTTATATTATAGAGACATTCGTGCTGAAGAGATATTTTATACACTATTGTAATTGTTTAGATGTATGTATTCAAACAGGGGAGACTGAAACTTCATTGGAATGGTTGAGGTTGAGTTACTTTATGGCTGGGCCATAAACAAAAAAGATGTTATCTTTCAGTTTCAGTGCAGTAGCAGACATAATGTCTAAAACTAGAAGATTATTATATTGTCTTTAAGTGTGGAGGAATGTAAATTGTTTTACAACTTCCACCATTTGCCAAAGATCTGAGGGCTATGTATTTTTCACAGGGAGATGCTAAATGCTGGCATTTTCTAGCAATGGGGGGTTTCACCTGGGATAGTCAAATGACAAAAGTGATGTCATCCTGCAAGTATCCCAGCAGCAATATTTGAGATATTAATTTAAAAACTCTCTGAGAGAGGTAGTGCATTCTGTATTTGTCTTTGATCTGACAAGAACATCCATTCACTACACTTGCTTTGCTCTGTAAATAAGTTAAATAGGATACAGTAATTTCTTTTAGATATAGCCAGAAATATAGCTGAGCTTAATTTAGATGTTTTTCTTTATTTATTTTATTTGAGACTGTCCTGCAATGTTGTTTTAAATATTTCCTGTGATTTTGAACTCTGAAGTTACTGTGATTATTCACAATTTTCTTGTTCTTTTATTAGTTATTATTAAATATATTTAAGCTCATAGAGTATTTGCATATCTATTTGGTGACAATGTGCAGGCCACTCCTAATAGCCTTGCTCTTGGTCAAACTACCATTTGGATTAATAGTAACATTGCATAGCAAGATTGGACACCCTCTGCTAAAGGCCTTAAAGTAGCTGATAAGTAGTGGCTAGTGGCAGTGAAAACTACCTTATAGTCTGGGCAGAAGGGGGCATAGCTAGTAAACCTGTGTCAGCCTCTCCCAGGTGTGTGTGTGTGTGTGTGTGTGTGTGTGTGTGTGTGTGTGTGTGTGTGTGTGTGTGTGTGTGTGTGTGTGTGTGTATGTGTGTGTGCATAAATCAAATCTTAAAGAGTGTGTGTCAGCTACTTGGGCAGGGACACGAAGTACTGGTTGGACAGAGAGGGTACAGGTGGTCTTGGCTTGGCCACTCAGCTGAGATCTCAGCTCTATAGCTGGGCCAGTGGGGAGTCTTATTGAGAATCTGGAGAAAGGGGTAAAACCAGCCCCAGACTGACTGTGGTCTCTGTTTGCTCTTAAGGGAAATTCCACTTTAATGTGTGTGTACTTATCATCTTCCCAATGTGTACACCCTCCACTGTTACCAGTGGTGAGGATTGAGGCTCCTTGATTACTGGGCCAGTGCTGGGGCATCACACAAGGTATGGTGATAATGGAGTTAGTATATATAAGCTTGGGGGTGGGGTGAAGGGGGGAGTTTCAAGGAAAAGAACAATGTTCAAGACTCATTCTTCTTCTGGATTTTTGGTCCTTTTTTTTTCAGTGTGTCAGCACTCGATATTTGGAGTGCTGACATTTCAGTAGGGATTTACTTTGGCCACATAATGTAAAGACAGGATTCAGTAGAGAAGATGATGGTAGGAAGGATCAAAGGTAAAACAAGCAGAGCAACAGAAGCTAGGGTGCATCATTACTGAATCAAGTAATATGAATTTCCAAAAACTTATTGTTCACAAATAGGCCTGGTGTGCTGAAATTCCTAAGGTCATGAAGATCTGGATTCAACTCAATGACTGAAAAATAAGAATATGTAGGGACATTATCTATTGTATACAATTGGTAGAATACACAGCTGTACTATGGGTAATGCCACAAAATAAAACAAATATATAATAAAGCTATTTTAAAGGCAGGTATGGTTTCACTTGTAACCTGCATTGCACACCTCCATATGAATCTATAATCCCATGAGATTAAACAGAATAAACTTGGGAAAAAAATGTTCGGTTACATCACTCCAAAAATATCAGATGTTATAAAGTATGTAATTGTGACAGTACACTCATGCCTCGGTAAAAACAGATAAATAGACAGACAGACAGATAGATATGAAGTTTATGTACTTGCCACAATGCTAGATCTGGAAGAAGAAGGTCCACTATCAATAACAGCAGAGCTGATGTTATATGTATTAGGACCACTTGGCAGATAAAACTATGTAGGTCTGTTTGGAACTTCTCCCCTCTCATTATGCAGTACAGGCATCCTGTCTGTAAATCTTCTGCAATGGTATTTTGGCAGCATAAGAAGATAAAGTTGGAAGAGAGGAGAAAAGGGAAACCATGACCAGCTAAACCAAATATGAGGGACAGTGAGAGCATGTTACACAGGATGGACCTACTTCTTACAGATCTATTGTTATGGTAAACACATAACTTTCATACCTGTCAAGAAGAGGGTTATCCTCCATGAATGTAGGACAGAGTTCTAAGTTATGTAGCTGTCCTTACTGGAACATCCCATGGATAACTGTGGCCTCAAAGAGAATATACAGTTTACAGTGTCTTGCAATGGTATTGAGGGGAGACCAAATATCTATTGTTCAGATACCATGTGTGGAAAAAAAGGTGTTGACTGCTGTGCTGGCAAGGGCTCCTGAAAATGTTTCAAGGGGTCTACCATATTTATAGTAGCAAAATGCTATGCATCTTGACAACCACCTAGATATTGTCATTTTTAGGCAAAATAAACAAGAAGTTGCTCATTCTTGTGAGTAACCTTGGTTCTGAATCTGTGTAGTTTGTGAACACCTGTACAATGAAGAATGTACTGTTCTTGTTTAGAATATCTAGGGAAGAAAAACAACAGATTGCTACTTCAATTAAGGCTAGCCTTCATGCCTGTTTTAGGCATTAAAGAGTAGTTAAGTGTGAATGAAGCTCTGATTTCAAGAAACACTAAGTACAGTGCTTTCACTGAAACAATATAATGCACAGAAATCCACCTAGTGGAGGTGGTGGTCACCAAAAAGTTGGTCTTCCATGTCATCTTTGTGGCATATCCTGATGACGCCATAAATGTAACACAGATGACCTAGATTCAGTTAGCTACCCTGACATGGGGGAGCCAACCAATCATGCTCTGAGTCAGTGGCCAATGTTAGGTCACTCATCCTAGGGGGGTTGGAAGGGAGCCTGGTTTGCTATGAAGCTGACTTTTGGTGAAGCAGGATTCCAGCACACAGGTTGGGGTTGTGCACTTGGCTCCTGTCAAGCTAAGAGAGGTAATAACTTTCCAAAGGTAGGGAGGACCAGTGTGTGCAGAAAAATGCACATTTACATAGAGGGGAAGACACAGCAGGCCCTATCATAAACAAGAATGCACATCACCTACTTGGGGGTGGGGACTTAGATCATTCCAATGAAAAAATATAATGGCTGCCTTGATGATGATCTTTGGTGGTCAGCTCTTATCTCATGGGAGAACAAATGAATTTACTGATCATTGGAAGCCTGATGCCTGGCAGGCGTTTGGGATAAAAAGTTTGCAAAAGAAAAAGGGTTTTAACATAAGAGGTATTTCAAGGCTTCAGAAGAAGCTAGCTCAAGCAAAGGAAAAGTAAGCTACCCATGGTGGAATAAAAATCCTGAATGATAAGGTCAAAGGAGAACGTTACTTTTAGAAAAAGTCTTGCAGAGTTTAAGAGAAGACAAGGAAGAAGAGCATCATCCCATTATTTATGTCTTTTTCAGAATTCTTGAGGAAAGAAATTGTGAGGTAAGCAACTTGTAGATGTTCAGACATCCTGAAATGTCTGGCTATCATAATGCCCCCACCATCCAGGATGAATATGCCCATGGTGACTTACACTTAAGAAGTCTATAACTGGAAGTGATTCCCATTGTTAAATGGTCTGTGTTTAACCACCTCTGAAGATGTAACTTACAGTTTTTGGAGAATTTCATGTGAAAGAAAGTGGGATCCAGACTTTGTGAACATTGTATTGGACGTTTTCACTGCAAGACTGTTCTGTACAGTCTTGTATGAGGCACCATTACTACAGCAGCTGTGATGATGTCCAGAATTTTGTGGTAAGTCTGTGATGAAGCAATTGGATGCTATTATCCAAGATACTGTGGGCTAAATGGTGGCCAACCTGTACTGTGGAAATCACCATAGCTGGCTCAACTAGCTCCCAGTGCCCATTTCCAAGATCAATAATAAAAAAAGGCTTCAGTTAACAGTAGGAAGCTGATTGGTTCATTATCTCCCTTCCAGTCAATTCCATAACCCCCTCTGCCCTTTGAGTGAAAAGCCAAAAAAAAAAACACTTAGCTGCAAGTTATGCATAAACCTTGTCTAGCCATGCCCCCCTCAGCTTAAAAAAATGCTTCTGTACTGGCATTTCAGTACTGCTGCAGATCAGACCCTCTAACAGTTTGCACCTGGAATGATTGTACCTTTTGCCCCACCCTTGCTAGACTACTGCCTGTGGAAAACATGCATGGCAGACAGTGTTGTTTAAGCCATATGCTGTAAAGGTCAGTATTCATGACAGATGTGGCTGAGGCTTGACAAGATTCACTGTGATCCTTGGGAATGGATTAACTGGAGTGTGGACTCACTGTGTGAGATCAGAGTGTTTTTTTTTTTTCTGACAGAAGAGTGAGGAACCAGTCATTTAGATAAGTGAGGCTCTTGGCTCCCTGCAGCTTTTTGTAAGCCACAGCAACAAATGTGCATTTGGTGAACATCTTTGGGGCAGAGGTGACACTGAATGGAAAAGTCCAGAACTAATAATGACTGGCTCCTACTCAGATGGCCAAGAATCTTTGTGACTCCCTGGAGATCTTTAAGTAGATGTAGGGATCTTGGAGATCCATAGGGCATACCCGCTTTGGATTATAGAAAGCCTGACTGCACTGTGACCATATGAAAGATTTGTTTTGGAATGAAGAAGTTTAGGCTACTTTGATCCAGTATTGTTCTGATCTCTTTATTTTCTGTGGCATCAAAAGGAACCTGGAATAGTATCCTAACCATTTTTGGTATGGTGGGCCCGTTGGTTAACTCTTTTTTTGTAAATGGCTGATGAGCGTCTTCCTTGCTGAAAGTTTCTGACAGAGTGGGATGTCTGCCAAAGAAAATAAGGTGGGAATGACTCAGGTAGAAATCACAGGATCATAGGATCATAGGAAGTTACTAGGCTAATGGCCCTAGGGCCCTTACAAGTCTAACCAAGTACAACCCCTGTTACCAAGAATATCAAGGTATTAAGCAGGACTAAGTCAACAACTACTGACCCTGTTGAAGAGGAACACAGTTGAAACTCCCATAGTTTATTTGTGGTTTCCCATCCAGTCATTCAAACGGTGCTTAGATAGGGTCAGCGTGGGGGTCTGCTTCTCCTGAATTGGAAGTTTGTTCCAGAGGAGATGTAACCTTTGTGAGACATATCTGTCTCTCCAGCAAGTCCTATTGATGTCACATACTAGGATGAGTTCCCCAGAGTGAGTGCATCTAGTACCATTTGATTTACGACATGCAGTATTTCCATTAGAGCAGGATCTGAGGTTACTTTATATGCAAGGCAGAGGTAACCTCTGAGTAGTCTGTAGGATACAGAGTATAGAGACAGTGATTTCAGTCTGTCAATGTATTACATATGCTGAAGACCTAGAATTTTCTTTGTAATAAACCTTTGAGGTCTTTCTAGTTGCTGCAGGTGCCTGGTAAAGCACATACCAATGGTAGCATTGTACTCTATTATTGGCCCGAAGAGGGAGAGTACGGGGGGGTTATAACCTGTTTTGTTCTGGATGCAATGCCCTTACTTATGAGGTCGGTGATGTAGAAAGCCTTTCTTACCACTATGGAAATGTGGTGGTAAAAGAAAAGGTTGCTGTCAACCTGTGCACTCAAATCTCTCCCCACTGATTGCATGCTTAGAGTGTTGTTATTGATGTGGTAATCTGCACGGATGTCGCCCTTGCTGAAGCGGATGATAATGCATTTTTTTGCATTGAGTTTTAACCCATGACTTTGGCACCAGTTATTTGTCTGTGTAAGTCCCTCTTGTAGGACGCTGACATCATTTGGGGACTTGATGATTGCACCCAGTTTGCAATCATCAGCAAACTTTGTCAGCCATAGGCCATTTGTTTTCACCTGTACATTTAAGAAGTAGATTCCAAACAACAGAGGATCCAGCACAGATCCCTGTGGAACACCACTGGTTACAGGTCTGCTGGTGGAGGTAGAGTCACCTATTTTGACTGTGTGGGTTCTATCAGTGAGCCAGTTTGCAACCCACCTGACAATATATGGGTTGATCTCCGGGTGGGTGAATTTATCAATGATGCCTTAGTGGGGAATAGTGTCAAAGGCCTTGGCCAGGTCCAGGTAGGCTGTATGCATGGATTTGCCTTCATCCAGGGCTTTGTTGACTGTCTCAAAGAAGTTCAAGAGGTAGGATCTCCTTTTAATGAAGCCAAACTGGGTCATGTCGAGCACTTGAAGGTCTCATATATCTTTGTTGATAAGGTCCATGATTATTCTCTCCATAGCCTTGCAATTAGGCTGGTCAGGCTTATGGGTCTATAGTTCCCAGGGTTGGTGAAGGCACCTCCTTTATGTAACGGGATGACAGCTGCTGTTTTCCATTCAGCAGGTACAAGACCAGTGCTTAGACTTTGAATAAAAAGAGTACCCAGCAGTGCAGCTAGTTCCTATTTTAATTAATTTAGAACACAAAAATAGCCAACCTGCTAGCTGACAGGTTCAGTGAAAACGTCTCCCCCCTGTCCCTGCCACATATCCTCCAAAGCAACTCTACCACTTGCCCTCCACCTAGTATCTCCATAGAGTAGGTCATAAATGCTCTCTCCAAAACCAAAAACACAGCTTCTGTGGGACCTGATCCTGATAATATCCCAGACGGGTCTATGTCAAAACAATGAACAAAAGAAATTTCGAACACTCTGATGAGCGAACACTCATATAATTGACATCGCTATTGTGGAGGGCTGTGCCCCCCACACCCCCCCCTAAAAAATATATTCCAACTCTGAGATCGCACTACAGTGAGGAAAGGGCAAACTTTCCGATCTTCACTGTACCACGATCTCACAATAGCGATGTCAATTATATGAGTTTTCGCTCATCGGAGCATTCGAAATTTCTTCTGTTCATTGTTTTGACATAGACCCGTCTGGGATATTATCAGGATCAGGTCCCACAGAAGCTGTGTTTTTGGTTTTGGAGAGAGCATTTATGACCTACTCTATGGAGATACTAGGTGGAGGGCAAGTGGTAGAGTTGCTTTGGAGGATATGTGGCAGGGACAGGGGGGAGACGTTTTCACTGAACCTGTCAGCTAGCAGGTTGGTTATTTTTGTGGGTTCAGTATATGTGGTGCCATTAACAACCAGTTCTGTGCAGATCTGGGTTTTTCCTTTAAGGTTTCTGATGTAGCTAAAGAACACCTTATTGTCATCCTTAGAGAAAGATGCTAATTTGGATTCATAGTTAGTTTTAGAATTTCTTACGAGGTGTCTTATTTGCTTGTTTAACCCGAGGAGGGAATGCTTCCAATTCAGAGACCATTTCTTCCTGCTGTTGGACAGCACTTTCTTTCTCTCATTGTATAATCTGTTAATAGTGGATGTCCACCAGCCAGGCTTGTTCTTTCTTAAGGATCTTGTTTTGATCCTATCATGTACGGCTGAGTCAATACATTTGTATAGATGCTTATACAAGGCATTGGTGCAAATCCCAGTATAGGTGTTCATTCCATCAGTGAGAACAGGGGCTATGAAGCTTTTAATGTCATCATGTATTAGGTTGTAATTGGCTTTGGAGAAACTTTTTAGTCTAGCTGCTGCTAATGGGGGGAGGGGGTCAGATGTTATTGTTACTTCTAATGAGACTGATTTATGATCAGACCTCACTAGGGATGGCCGTACACATGGGGTGGTGCAATGATCACCCATGTTAGTGAGCACCAGATCCAGAATATTTGGGCCCCCTGTGGAGGTGTCAACCAACCAGTCCAGGGCATTAGAGCTGATGAAGTCCTAGAACCTTTGCGCAAATGTGTTTGTACAAGTATAATTTACCCAATCTATGGATGCATAGTTAAAGTCACCTAAAACCAGGGTGTTTGGTTGTATCTTGAGCGGTTTAAGTAGATCCAGGTATACAGTATGGGTATCCTAGTTCATGGAGGGAGTCCTATAACTGGCAATAGCTTGGAGAGGGGTCTTACCTACAGTCAATAGGACCTGGATTAGTTCAAGGGAGGTGTTTTGTTTTACCAATCTAGAGGTGTATTTCTTTGATTAATATTCATACTCCAGCTCCTTTAGTTCTCGCACTTTCAGTTTGTGGTCTGAATGTGTGGAAGGCATTATAATCCAGTATGGGTGGGGTGCCTTCCACAGCCTTAAACCAAATCTCTGTGACTGCACACATTTCAGCATCTTCTTAGGTGAGGGCTGCTTCCAGTGAGTGCAGTTTTAGGTTTAGACTCCTAGCGTTTAGCAGCATAACCTTGAGGTTACTTTTTGAAGATATTTTTATGTTAGGAATTCTGTTGTGACATTGCCTAAAAAGGCACTATGGAGGAGGCAAGAGCCATAGCCAGTAACCAAAATCCCAGAGGTGACAAATGAAGACCATCCCTGGCAAAGCAGACTGGTCTATCTACCATGTCATCCCAGGCTGAGAGGTACTGGATCCCCATTGAATGACACTGGAAACTAAGCCAATTGTTGAAGTCAATCATTTTTTTTTTGTTTATATTATGGTATCATCTTAGGTGAAGGTAGTATGCTGCTCAAGGCTAGGGACATACCTGCCTAAGACACATATTCAGAGAGTTCAGTCATGTCCCTCTTCATATAGTCCAGTGAGGTACATCTCAAGTCATTCACTCCAACACAAACTATGACAGAGTCATAACTGTACTTTTTGTGGAGAGACTTGAGTGTGTGTGTGTGTGTGTGTGTGTGTGTGTGTGTGTGTGTGTGTGTGTGTGTGTGTGTGATCTGGTGGATCCTGGCACCTGAAAGACAGCTGACTGTAACCTTGTTCTTGTCCAGCCTGGTAAGTGGGATATCTGTGTGCCTCATTATAGAGCTGCCCGTGACCAATACATTTGGATTAGATCTGCTTTGCCTTAGGGGCTTGTTTGGTGAGACACTTGTGCTTGTGATTTTATGTGTCTTGAGTGCTGTAGGTACTGTATTAGGTGTGGCATGTTTGTGTTTCAGAGGTCTCTGGTGTTTAGGTAAATTTCTTGTGAGTACCTCTGTGTATGATGGTTTATGTGTCGAGAGCATGGTTTGTGTAGGAGGTGTAGTATGTGAGCTGACAACTGTGTCACTGTTCTGTGAATGAGACAGCAAGCATTCCAAATTGTTAGTGTGTATGCATCTCATAAATTGAGCTTGAGTGGTTTAGGAGTAGTGAGTTGTCAGTGTACATAAGGCAATTGCTACACTGCCTCAGGATACCCATGCCAATCAGGCTGGCAGGAGAAATGGAGGAGAACTGACCATCTGTAATACTAGGTGTAGATTTGCTTACTTTAATGAGGAAGGATGTGGTTTAATTGGGGCTTAATGCTGACTCTATACTACCGGGGCTCTCAAGGGGTATGAGACTATTAGGGATTAGGAGATTTCAGTTAAAGTGGCAAATGCTGTAGAAAGCCCAGCTGAAGTGCTCTCCAAACAGCTAGGTGCAATTTAAGGGACTCCTCAGTTGGAGCACAGGCAGTTTCTAAAGGAAAATAAATCTACTTTAGCTTTTGCGTCTATAACCACCAATGGTTACCTCCACTGTGCAGTGCTGCAGGAAGGTGCGATATATGCAAACAGATACCTCGAATTGCTCAGCTGAAGATAGTAGAGCAGTGGCTGGTCACAAAACTCTGTGGAGCTGTGTTAAAACAGGTGCAAACCTGTGCAAACGCAGGGCTTATGTAGCATCCGTGAGACCCCCTTTTTAAAACAAGTTAAGGAATTTTCAAACAAGCTGGCCAATGGAAATGCTCAATACTGAGCCTTATTCCAACAATCTCTACCTCAGATGGGTCCTTCGCTACATTATTCTACCACAAGGGTGGAGGGGCCCTCTTAATGTAAGATGGCTGATTTTAGTGCTCAGATAATGCCAAACAGTCTAGAGTCAGCAAAACTGAATGAAATGTAATGAACTGTAGCATAGCAAGACACTTTGAGATCCTGACTTCAGCACTGATGCCAGTAACTGTGTTGCCAATACTGAGAATATCAGCCCCCACAGCAGAGTAAACCAGCAGTGGTATCAATGTAAGAAAAGCCAACACTGACATAAATGCCAACAACATTGCCATTAGAAATACTAGTGTTGACAAGGTCAAAGTTTTTTGCTCCCCTTTTGCTTCATTCTTTCTGGCTTACCCCAGTGTCTCCATCCATCACCGGGTCTACCACCCTCTCCTACAGTTCCTGGACTATCTCTGTTCTTAGGCTGGGGCCAGTGGAAAACCTGAGGACATCTTGGGGTGGGGGGGGTGTCAAAAAGTTGATTAATTCCTCCGTGGAATTCTTTTCATTTATGACTTACACCTTGCTACCGCTACCCGTGCATTCACTTGTTTACATCCATGGGCTACTGTCCTCTATGGACCACACCTTCCTACAGGGAACACATGGATGAAAGCCCTCCCCCTCCCTGGGATGGGCACTCCCATCCACCTCTGCTAGGGCTTCAGACACCTGATCTTCTAATGGAACCCAGGTTGCCTGGGCCGTACTGACAAGGTCAAAGTTGAGACTGTGGAGACCAGTGGCATCACAGAGGTAGCTTATATTGATACTGGGTAACATCCCTTCATAAAAAGGACTTTTACAAAGGTCAGCATCATTGGCAGTGAAGCGGTCTAATGGTTGACTCTAAGTAACAGTATTGTGGAACTGGTGACAAGAACCAGAGAAGCAAGCTGTGGAGAAAACAGGATGCCAAATTACTGCATGTAAGCTGGAACTATGGGAGGAGGAGATAAGACGTAAGACCATCTGCCCTGCGCCTTGATAATTGCCTCTGCTAGTCTGTCATAATCAATGGTACAGAGGGCAGTGTCATGGAAGTTCCTGGCAGATTGACTGAAGAAATTGCACCACAACAGCTCTTGTATTTTAATTGTATATGACAAGCTAATGGTTGTTTTTGCAGTAAGTGGTTAAACCATTTTTGAAAAGTAACAGGACAGACCTGACATGAAGCAGAAACAGACCAGTAATCCTTACTCATAACTATAGGAAGGAGGATGTACAATTCTTCTGTTTTTATGAGTTAGAAATGCCGAACCATTTATGGGAAAAGTTGAAGAGCACAAGCCCTCATGTGACTCTGCTTACATGAAACATTAAGATGTGATTTTGCTGGAAATCCTGCAATGCTTGATTGCAGACCTGATGAAATCCTTGTACAACTGTCACCTTTGTATGTTATATGACTTTCCTAAATAGTGAAGGCACTTTGTGCATCTGCTGTGGTTAGGGTTGACCTACAGCAGGCACACCTATAACCTAGGCAACAAAGAGCACTTAAACTGGAAAACAGGTAAAACCTGGGTCAAGTCTCACATTGGGGACAGAGAAAAAAAGCAATAGAAAAAGTTTTACTCGTAACTGATGAAAAATGTCAACACATCACAGAAATCCACTAAACAACAGTCTGGATTCATATTTCTTGACTGAATAAAAACATGGCAAAGAACTTTTGGAGAGATGGGCACTCATAGTGCATGATGGGAATGGAGGAAGATTCCAAAAATCCCGGGAGTTGTTTTGCTAAGTAGTCCTAATGACTGTGTCATCAGTCCTGTTGTTATGGTGTATGAATCATTTCTTCACAGATTCATTCTTACTTTGCAATGAAGAAGCTTCCATCAACATTTACTGACCTTCTGAGGTAGATTGTAAAGCTCATCATCAATTCATTAAAAACACAGCCTATTGTTCAGTACTTCTCACTGACTAGTTTGGATTTAGTTGCAGGACACTAACTGTTGAGAGAAATATAATGTTGCCATATCAGACAGGTAGCCATTTATAAATATAGTAAAAAGAAGGGGACCCCGAAGCAGTCCCAGAGAATATGCAGTGTTTGACAGGAATCCATAATGATACCACTTTTTATCACTAACTCTCTGTAGTACAGTCCAGCCAAGTATTTTGTCAATAAGCATTACCGCAAAATATGAAGTCCTATAAAAGCTAAAAAAAACATAAATGATCTTTAAAGGCAAAGGCCTTGATTAGGCAAAGGAATGCTGCTGAAAAGAAGCCCATATCTGAGACTGATAAACTGATTGATGAACCTCATCAATACTGACTTTATTACTACAAGCCCTGAAACTATGTTGAAGCCCTGACATTAGCCAGTAGGTATTAAGAATAATGCTTATTTATTTATATACAGTCTTTTCACAAAGTCCACATAAAGGACTTGTCAAAAAACTTGACTATTTAATTAATTACATTTAACTTTAATTAATTAATTCATTCATTCATTTAATTTTTATTTAAACTTGACTTATTTAATTTCAGTCTTAAATACTGAGATGAGAGTGGCAATTCTCTCTGAAGTGTGAAATGCATCATGTCCTAATGATAATAAATATAAGCTCCTGGACTTTGTCTATCTTAATTAATTTGAAATTTATAAATAGTGTTTATACATTGTAATTACTTCTCTTCCTTATTTAGATATAAGTGATTAAATTAACATTTGTATTTTTGAAAAAAAAAAAAAAAGAAACTTCAGTGTCAATGGTGCAGTCTATCCAAAATTCTATTTCACTGCATGTGGTCTTCTTGTTAGAATAGGGGACTCAGAAGTAAAATAAGAACACAACAATACATGTTTTTCATTTGTTTGAAACATATGAGTGCAGTAATGAAAGAGATTTATACAGTAACGCAATACATGTCAGGTTGTGCCTTGCACTATGATAGCATCACTTCTTGTGTGCTGGTTAGTTGCTCTTTGGTCTTTTGCTAAACTCTGGGCATAAGGTTATCAAAGTAAAACCTACAGCTTGCCACTGTAGTCTGCTTGCTGAATATTTTACACTTTTTGGAAGGGTGAGAAATGCACGATCAGATCTGAAAATAACAGCTACATTCTTTTTCTTCTTTTAGCAGCCTTATTTTTGAAAAGCATGTAGAAGAATTTTGAAAGTTTGAATTTGCTTAACATGGGAAAACTAACACCGCTACTTTTTTATTCTTATTAAAATGAATGCCGTGGTTTCACACTTTGCTCTCATGAAATGGGATATAAGAACATAGCAGTCAAATACAAACAATTGTAGTGAAAACAGTGAGCCTTCCAAATTTTGGATGAAGCTGGCTAATTCCTTGACTCTAAGACATAATTAAGGAAAGTTGAAGTTTAAGAGTTGTATCATTTTTAGTGATACTGCTTTGCTGTCAAATATTAATTTATATTAGAACTAGAAACCCTTACCTGTATCTGAGTGCTGTCCGTAGGCTGGGGATGCTTTGTAGGTCAGGATCAATCAGTGGAAAGGAGTTACGCTGACAGCTGCAACAACTGCTCAGCATCTGTAAATGAATTAGCTCATCGTCTGAATTGCTATATCCAGGATTGTCCAGTGAATTGGCAGAGGAGGCAAGCCACGACTGGGACCAGTATCTGGATGCAATGTCATCAAATCGAGCAAATCGCCTATAACTAAAAACAAATCCAAAAGTCTTAGTAGCATCAGAACTTACCAGTCTTACAAACATAAAAAGCCTGAATATTTGTGAATAAACGCAGATCCTAAAGCAGCCAGACATCCATTTGCATCTTGACATAGAGTGTATTTGTGAGGTTAATAACTTATCATTTTATTTTCCTGAAAGCTTCTGCATTCTCTTCCAAAATGTCTGCACTTTTTTATATTGCAATGTGGCCTTCCTAGATATTCATGAATGTGGTGGCAGAGATGACCTTTAATGATAAGAGCAAAGACTTTACTAGTGATATCTATCACATGAATATGTGCATTTTCTACTTTTAACACAAAACTGGCAAGCGTACTCAAAAGCACAACTTCCAACACAAAAATGATAGCAACGTTGAACAGGGCACAAGGTATTCCTTAGGACAATAAAGACCCGTCGAGAACCAGCCAATGTCCAAAATAATAATAATTGAATAAATGTTATTATTTTGGACATTGGATGGTTCTCGGCGGGTCTTTATTGTCCTAAGGTATACCTTGTGCCTTGTTCAGCGTTGCTATCGTTTTCTACTTTTATCAACCATGATTACTTAATTATTTACTTTATTAGTTAATTAGGTAAGCCATGTGATCCAGATGGATGCTTCACAGTCAAAGCTTGTGTCACATAAAAACAAAATCAAAATGCAATGCAAATATGACTTTAATGGAAAAACAAGAATATAAAGAGGAGGTTGTAGTGTCTGAATACTGAAATACAGGCATAAGTGCATGCACGCCCCTGTAATGTCTGAAACAGTAAGCAAGGGTTATATGCACGGCAGTTCTGTCTCTATATGCTTATTACATACTGGCAACTGCAATTTTATATCAGGCAAATATATAACAAGTTAGTAATGAAGTCATTTCATGTACAAGGGCTGCCATCTCCAATTTAAATCAGCCAGTTCAGCTGAGAAGATGAAGGGCAGTTGTGCTAGAACAGGCAAGAAGAAAATCTTGAGCTGGCTAAGATGGTAGATTGGTAATTTTATGAGTAAAAATAACAACAAACCAGAAGGTATAAAATCTAATATTAAAAATAACACATTATGATTTTCAAACAACAGTGTGTACAAACTTTTCAAAGTTACATTTTACTGAGAGAGACTTGAAAGAAATAGTACTAAGTAATTACCATGTAACAGAATAAACATCTAGTTAACGGCAATATACAGTGACATTCTGCATTAAAAAGGAGCAAGCCAATGAGTGAATGCTAAAATAGACTGAGTGAATTTTTTATGAATGAATTTTATAAAAGCAAAACAAAGCAATTTTTACATATTAGCATAAACTAATTTGTGTGTATGTATTTCAAAAGATCTGTGACTGCTTAAGTGAACAGAAAAGAGCAGTCATTGTCTGGAAGCAAATAGACTTTACAAATGTGTCTCCGTATTAAATTCTTAACAAATATGTGTCCTTATATGAACAGTACTTATATATTTGTTTGGGCATGGAAGGAAAGTGTAAACAATAGTCAAAAATGCATATGGGTGCAATTATAAAACATCTGAGCATGTTGTACATAATAGTTTTGACACTACCTAACACAGAAACTCTAGAACAATAGTGTGTAGACAATCACATGCAACTGACAAAAATAATTCCAGTGTTGTTAAACATAATGGGTACTAATTCCACAGACTGCTCTGCAATTTGATTGCTCCATCTAAAGCAGCTGTAAAAAACATATGTGACCTTGTACAGACTTTACAGAAATATCTGAAGCTAAACCTTTGTTAACTGAGTGTTTCAAGTTCCAAATAAATAAATAAATAAATGGCACATAAAAACATTCTGCTGTATATGGCAGTGCTGCACAGAAAAGCTGGACATTTCCTGTGTGGAGTGGGGAATGGCAGAACTATTAAAAGATCCATCTGCGTATTATATATGTTGAGGACTGTATTTCAGAAACAATCAGGCAAATGATCAAGTACAAAACAAAGCAGTACCCATGGAAAGAGCAGCCAAAGACACATCAGAATTATGACAAGAAAGAGGTTGAATCTATTGCCAAGAGAATGCCTAATAGGCCTCATACAAAACAAGGATATTTTTATTGTGATAGAATATTATATAAAGCTGGTATATGTTGGTGTACGCAAAAAGAATGCAGAAGATTTTATTAGAAGGGGCCAAGCTGAGAAGAAGTGCAAGTGAAAAATGGTAAAAATAAACTAAATAATAAAAATAAGGTCCAGAATGCCAAGTGCAGAATCCTGTGTACAAAAATGATGGGTGCAGGAAGTGATGACAATTATGACAAAATGGAAGCAGATAGAGAAGAGGAATTTTAAAGGAAAGCAGTGATCAGAGGTGCACAACATGAAATAAACTGACCAAGGAATTACATGGATCACTCCAAAAGTGGCAGGAGTGAAACCTAAAAATGGAACTGGACATAGGAGCTACTTTGTGATTTGTACTGCAAATTTTATGAGGAATTATTTTCCCGTGCAACAGTTCTTGTAAAGTAGACAGAGTGCTTATTTGTGTGTGTGTGTTTGTATGGGGTGCTTAGGTTACCTGGAGGCATGAGTTAGTAGGGAGACCACTAGCATGGTCATGTCTGACAGTGTGGTGTGCAATTCAGAGGCATCATACATAAAATGATAATGATGTGGTTCTGTATGTGGCTTTACCATATCTCTGAATCAGTGTTAGTCAGTTAGCTCTGCCAGACAGAATGTTTTGAATCTTATGGAAAGAGTGAGCTATAAGCAAATGCTAGTCCAGAATTCCATAAGGCCATGGTGTTGCCTTATATTCTTGCACATAAAGCAAAAATGTAATTACAGTTGCCCAAAGCACAATGAATGGGCTGTGACCGCAACACCAGTGCTAATGAAAGGCAAAGTAGACATGTTTGTGCCTGTACTGATTTCAAAATCACCATTTAGCAAGTGCTAAAACATTATAATACCCCTTGTCAACAACAAAAGATTTCACATTTTTTCAAATCTGTGCTTGAGAGAGGGGGCTGTGATTCATGAAAATTGAGCTGGCACTTGACAGATGCATACTTTCAAATGGAAACAGACAAGGGTTCCAAGAATAAACATTTAATACCCATAATACTAAGCATAATAATTATAGTTGTAATGTCTAACATTGTTTTTTAATGTCTTTATTATTATGATTATAAGTTCTACTTGATGTTATATCTATAGTAACTATGTCTAAGACCGTTTTATTACCTTTGTTATTATGAAATGTTTTAAATTTTTAACGTGTGATACTGTTACTGTTACTATTACTTTATGACTTGGAGTTTATCTCCCCAGGCCTCCACTGAAAATGGACACATGATCAGTTGGACTATCCCGGTAAACAAATGTAAATGTAAATAAATCACTGTTTCATTATAACCATCATTTTTCTGGAGTGATATCTACACCTGCTATTTGGCAACAAGCAATGAACCAGTTATTGTTAGGAATAATAATACACAGCTTTTCCTAGATGCTATCATAGTGGTTGGAAAAATGCTGAATATCACCTGGGTTACCTAGAAACAGTCCCAGAAAGGCTGAGAGTGGGGGCTTTAATTCAATGGAGACATCTAGACTGTGCATGATTCAAATATGAATTTTTGTATTGTGAACATAGGACTGACAACAATATCCTTTGCATGTCACAAGATAAGATTGATACTGTGCAGAGGCATCTAAGCCTGAGAATGTGTTACAACAGAAGTCATAGTTAGGATGAATAAGCTGCCATATTGTTCTGTCAAACCACTTAGCAGTACTACTTCAAGTAAATACACCGCTACAGATGGGGTGTGGATGTAGGCAGATGGAAGACTACAAATTTGTTTCAAGGAAATGAGAAAAGGGATCAGGTCTGATGAAGTATTTACCCAGTTTGTTCTGTCTTTGTCTTTGGGGTGGCAAGTGAATCCTGTTAAACAATAAGCAGTACTCTATCCCACAAATTCTAAGATGGTATACTGAGAACCATTCTATTTGCTTCCTATTCACTAACCAAAGTTGAATAAAAATATGCTGAGATAGTTTAAATAACTATTTAGCCTGGCCAGGGGATTAGAAAGGGTCATCTATTACATACACAAAAATGGTTTACACTGGTTACAGATTACCATCCTCTGCTAGCCGCATTCACCCCAAGAAAAGCTGTATAGGTTCATAGGTTCATAGGTAGGTACTAGGCTATTGGCCCTAGGGCCTATATAAGCCTAGCCAAAGGTACCCTGGCTTTCGCCACCCAAGAAAATTATTTTCCTGTGCCACTGTCGAGCAGAGCCACGGAAGTGATCCCCGGGGTGAATTTCCTATCTCCCATCCAATCATCAAGATTTTTCTTGAAGAGTGCTAATGAGGAGCTTTGTTTGATATAGATAGGTAGTTTGTTCCAGAGTATGGGAAGTCTCTGGGACAGGAATCTATCCCTCCAGCATGTTCTGTTTATTGTGGTGATGAGGTTTAGGACCCTAGAGCGTGTAGCTCGTAGGGATTGGGATTTCTTTAAGTGGAGCATGTCTAAAAGCTCTGGGTTTGACATAGCTTTGTGTGTTAGGCAGAGATCGCCTCTGAGTAGGCGATATGCAATGGAGTAAAGCTTGAGGCCGGTAATCCTCTTTGTGAGGTATTTCTGTGGCCTTTCCAGTTGTTGTAGATGTCTTGTGAGGTACATACCAAAAGGGGCATTGTACTCTATAATGGGTCTAATGAGTGATGAGTAGAGGGGAACAATGACCTCTTTTTTCCTGGATGAGAAACCTTTTGTGATGAGGTGTGCCACATAGAAGGATTTCCTGACTACTGTGGCAATGTGATTATCAAATGAGAGACTACTGTCCACCTGTGTCCCAAGGTCTCTTATCACAATTTTGGTGTTAAGTAGACTACCACCTATGTGGTAGTTCATGGGTACTGAGTTTTTACCAAAAGGAATGACAATGCACTTTTTGGCATTGAGCTTGAGGCCATGGCTTTGACACCAGGCATCTGTCTCAGCAAGGCCCTTTTGTAGGATGTCCACATCTTTTGGAGTTTTGATTATGGCTCCTAGTTTGCAGTCATCTGCGAACTTCATTAGCCAAAGACTTTCTGTGTTGGCCTGTACTTCAGAGAAGTAGATACCAAACAGGAGAGGACCCAGGACTGAACCCTGTGGTACTCCACTTGTCACTGGTCTGAAGCTGGATTTGGAGTCTGCTACTTTCACAGTGTGGGTTCTGTCAGTGAGCCAGTTGGCAACCCATCTTGTGACATAGGGATTTATACCTAGTTTAGTGAGTTGATCTATAATTTCAGAGTGGGGGATGGTGTCAAAAGCCTTGGCGAGATCTAGATAGGCTGTGTGAACCACCTTACCCTCATCTATGGCTTTGGTGACTGCTTCAAAGAAGTCTGTCAGGTTTAGGAGACATGATCTGCCTTTTACAAACCTGAACTGGGTGGGGTCCTGAGTTTGGAGGTTACCAATGTCATTGTTTATAAGTTCCATGATGATATGCTCCATAGTCTTGCAGACCAGGCTCATTAGGCTAATGGGGCAGTAGTTTCTGGGGGTCTGTTGTGGCTCCCCCTTTGTGGAGTGGGATAACTGTCACTGTGCGACATTCAGTGGGCACATAGCCTGAGGTGAGGCTATGATTGAACATGGTACTTAGGTGGGGTGCCAATTCATTCTGTAGTTCATGTAGAATACAGCCTGGGATGTCGTCAGCTCCCATGGATGCTGTGTTCTTGGCTTTGGATAGTGTGTTTGTTACCTGTGCAGCCGTGATTATAGGAACTTTGCATTCTTCTGGTATAGAGATGGGCCCTTTAGGGGATGACAGAGGGGTAAAGTTAGCACTGAACCTATCTGCCAGGATGTTGGCAATATCTGTTGGTTCTGTATATTTAGTGCCATTGTGCTGTAACTCAGAGCAGATCTGAGTGTTGCCATTGAGATTCTTGACATAGCTATAGAATGCTTTGTGGTTGTCTTTAGAGTCAGTGGCGATTTTGTTTTCATAACTAGCTTTGGAGGATTTTATGAGGGATCTCAGCTTCTTACTGAAGCTGACTAGGGAGTTTCTCCAATCATGGGATTTTACTCTTTTTTGCAACAGTTTCTTTCTTCCGTTGTAGAGTTGTTTATGGCAGGGGACCACCAGATTGGCTTCCTTTTTTTGGAGGATAGTATCTTGGTTCTGTTAGGGATTGGACGATCCATGCACTCATGTAAGTGCTTATAAAGTGCATTTGTGTAGGATTCAGCAGTCATACCTTTATTGTCCGTCAGCATGGGTGTCGTGAAGTTTGCCACTTCTGTCTTAAGAAGCGTGAAGTTGGCTTTGGAGAAATTTTTTACTGTGGTTTCCCTAATGGGGGGTGGGGGAGGGATGTGGATGTCTAGGGTGATTAGCTTATGGTCAGATCTGACCAACGAGGAATTGACCTCTGGTGTGGAACACCGGTTGCCCATGTTGGTAATAACCAGGTCTAGGATATTGGTGCCCCTGGTGAGGGTGTGGATAAGTTGATCCATGGCATTGGAATTTATGAATTTCAGAAAACGTTGAGCACAAGAGTGGGTACATGAGTAGTTTTCCCAGTTAATGGTAGGGTAGTTGAAATCGCCCATTATTAGGGTGTTAGGTTGTACCCTAATATTTTCCAATGTATTAAGAAATGAGGAGTGGGAATCCTGGGGCATGGTGGGGGGATCTGTAGCAAGCTACAATTTGGATTGCGGTCTTGCCCAGAGTTAGTTGCACTTGGATAATCTCGGATGTATTATGCTGAGCAACTAGCCTGGAGGTGTGGATATCCTTAATGAATATGGACACGCCTCCACCTTTAGTGTTTTGGTCCAGGTTAGGTGGCTGAAAGGTGTGGTATGAATTATAGTCTGGTAATGCAGGGGTACTCTCTGGAGCCTTGAACCAGGTCTCTGTCACTGCACAGATGTCGATGTTCTCCATTTTAAGGAGTGCCTCGAGAGAGTGCATTTTGAGGTTTAGACTTCTAGCATTGAGTAGCAATACCCTCAGATTCTTCTTGCCTGTACCTGTTAGGGTGGTGAATTTGTCATTTGGACCTTGCCTAAAAAAGGCACTATAGGGGTGGCTAGAGCATTAGCCAGTATCCGGAATCCCAGGGGCGACAAGTGCAGGCCATCTCTGGCAAAGCATCGTGGCTTGTCGATCATGTCATCCCAGGCAGACAGATACTGGATCCCCTTAGAATGACACCAGAAGCTTAGCTAATTGTTGAAGTCAGTCATTTTGTCCTTGTACTGTGGTATCATTCTGGGTGATGGCAGGATGCTACTCAGGGCTATGGTCATACCTGCCTGGGCTACAAGATCGGACAGCTCCTCCATGTCCCTTTTCATGTAGTCCAAGGAGGTATGTCTCAAGTCATTCACACCAACATGGACAATGACAGAGTCATATTTGTGCTTGTTGTGGAGTGACCTGAGTGCATGCATTATGTGATGGATGCTGGCACCCGACAGGCAGCTGACAGTAACTTTCTCCTTGTTTAGCCTGGTGAGTGGAACATCAGTGTGTCTGACTATAGAGTCACCTATGACTAGAGTGTTGGGTACGTTGTTATGCCTTATGGGTTGTGGTTGGGTGGCACACTGAGTTTGTGGGCTATGTGTCATTTGGGTTGTGTTGGGGGGTGGAAGTTGCTTGTGTTTCTGCTTTAGAGGTCCCTGTTGCTTGGGCAGGTTTTTACTGAGAGACTCCGCAAATGTAGGTGTGTGTTTTGTGTTTCTATGTGCGTGTTTTGGTGGTGTAGGTTTTGAGGGACTATGTGCTGAGTGTGGTGTGGTGCAAGTGTTTACCTTCTCCTCTTGACTGTCTAGTCCAGTCTTGGGTGAAGAGAGCTTTGCTTCCAGTTTGGCTATATAAGTGCATCTGTCACAGGTTGTAGATTGTAGTGTTGGGTGGTAGGAGGAGAGGGTTGTCTGTGTACATGAGGCAATTATTGCATTGCCCCAAGATGCCCAGATTCATCAGGTAGATAGGAGAAAACACCGGGGGATAACCCTTAGACATGCCTGGATAGGTGCTTATTTGTTAAATACTAGAAACTGTTTTCCTCTAGACAGTGAGGAAAGTTGACTGCTGTAGTAATTTTTAGCTTATTTAGTGCTTACAATAAGTTCTGAACAAGTGCTGAAACAACAAAACTGGCTAGTTCTAAGAAACAAAATTAAGCTAGAAGGCTTCCCTCCAAAACAAAAAGGCTTGGGGACCTAGAAGCCTACAAATAGTCCTGGACACAGCAAATCTATATCCAGGCTAGACTACCCACAGGAAAGGCAGGAAACAAGCTTAGAAAAAGTTTTTTTTTTT
The DNA here is from genome assembly GCF_019279795.1 of Protopterus annectens. Classification (NCBI taxonomy): domain Eukaryota; kingdom Metazoa; phylum Chordata; order Ceratodontiformes; family Protopteridae; genus Protopterus; species Protopterus annectens. The sequence continues at coordinate 193,900,210 of NC_056746.1, read as the reverse complement.
TTAGTGGAAAGAGAGAAAGGAGTAGCAGAAACTAAGCTGATTGGCCTTCTCAAATGTTCTCCCTGTACTGGGTAGAGTGAGGTAATGACACTAGACTTGGAGGAGGATCCCAGATCAAATTTACAGTAGGGGCGGGCAACTGCAAAGACACCAACTATAAAAACACTATACCAACAGGGAGGGAGGGTGGGAAACAAACTGCAGAATCTTAACTTCTTAGGTAACAGAAAGTTGAAACCTGAGACAGCTTTTAAGAAAGAAATCTCAAAAGAACTAACAAGATGCTTAGTCTAAGCTGTAGTTCAGGTGACCTCAGTCAGCCAATGACCTCAAACAATTCTCTCTCACTGAAATGCCTGATGGCTTTGGCTAAACCAGGATGTCCCTGAATATGTGCTCAGACACACAGCTTCCACAAACACTAGGCCCAAATACAAGCCTGAATATGGAAATGCTACAAATATCCCCACTACTTAGAAACAAACTGCAGAAATGTTTCTCACAGCTGAAAAGCAGCAGTGAGCCTTTAAATGAAAGTTTTAAACAGCTAAAGGAGCCTCTAGAAAAAAGAGTTTAACTGCAACAAGTTATCAGAAACAAACAACCCAACAGATGCTTAATAAAAGTGGACAATTTCCAGCTAATACTTCACACACAGTGAAACTAGCTAGAAAAATACACAGTACACAAAGTGCTATAAATAACAAAGAAATAAAGAACAAAATAAGCAAAAAACAGGATACTTAATGTTATATATTATAGTTCCGAGTTTGCTCAGTGTCCTTCCTTCGATTTGCTCAGTGTGAAATGGCAGAAACACTCGCAACTTAACTTCTTAGGTAACAGAAAGTTGAAACCTGAGACAGCTTTTAAGAAAGAAATCTCAAAAGAACCAATGAGGTGCTTAGTCTAAGCTGTAGTCCAGGTGACCTCAGTCAGCCAATGAGCTCAAACAATTCTCTCTCACTGAAATGCCTGATGGCTTTGGCTAAACCAAGATGTCCCTGAATATGTGCTCAGACACACAGCCTCCACAAACACCAGGCCCAAATACAAGCCTGAATATGGAAATCCATGATAACTGTTGACCGGTTAAAATGCTGTTCACTGTTCCTAAGAAAATGCTTGTATAAGGGAACAAAGCAATATGACACTGTTGATGGAATGTCAAGAACCATTCCACAGTTATCATCAACAGAAGAAACATTTAAAATTCCAGAGATGTCCTGAGACTGATTTAGCAATGCAATTGCTGAAAGAAGCTACATGAAAAGTTGGTATGAGCAAAAATTATCAGCAAGGAAAGAAATTCAGTCTCTTTTTTTTAAGAAAGAAAAAAGTTGTGTCCAGTGCTTAATGTTTATAGTTGATAAACTAATACTTCCCATCAAGTTAGTAGACAAATGCTTAACAGGAAACATAAATCTCATATGGGAATGGTAATGTGCAGGGAAACAGCAAAGTATATATCGTACTTGCAAGGAATGCTGACTCAGAACAAGAAATGTAGTGCTGCACTATTTGCAATATATTACATAACGTTACAACAAGTGAAAGGAAGGGATTCTAGAACACCTAGTTCCACGTCATCCATGGATCACAGAGGGCACAGATTTGTTCCAGTTCAAAGAAATTAATTAACCCACATGTGCAGATTATTTCAAGTTTTCTGAAATAATCAGATTGACAATACACAAGTGCAAATGTTCCTAGTGTATTGATGTCTATATTCTCATGACAGAAGATACATGCCTTTGTCATATCTGATAATGGTCTACTGAAAAAATTCAGGAATTCAGTAGATTTGCATATGAGTGGAAATTCATTGGTATAATACTCGTTATACACTATCCATATTCTACTGGAGTAGTAGAAAAAGCTATGCAAACAGTAAAAAAAATCTCATGAGAAAGAGTGGTAGCAATAGCTATGAGGATTGACAACTTACAATTTTTGATTATAGAAATGCACCATCACAGGGACTCAATCTATCATTTCATCTGTTAATGGACAGAAGGTAGAAAAGCATGTTACTTACTTCAGCTACACTACTGATGCCTGAAATTAGCAAAGAAAGAAGTGATACTGTGATGCAAACTGCCGAAAAATTACCAGATTTACAAACTGCAGATAAAGTAAGACCATAAAAGCCATGAGAAAATGTACAGCCTGTGGGCAAAATAGTTGACAAAACAGTTAAATCAAATTCATTTGTTGTTTTTGGGAAAGACACGATGTTGTATAGGAAGAATTTAAGGTATCGTATAAGAAAAAAAAATCTAAGTCCAGGGAAGAAGAGTAGCTAGAATTGTCATGAGCAGTAGTATTACAGGACAACAGTGACCATTAGAACTCTGATAGTGGAAAGTTACAGAGAGAAACAACTCAAGCTGTGTCTAAAACTTAAGCTGTAGTACAGCAAGAGTTGTACCAAAAGGAAGGCCAGATGTTCACATTGAACAGTCTCATAGCTGTTCTGGATTTGGAAGATTGCTGAAAAAGCCAGACAGATATAAGGACAGTTCAAAAATAATTATGATACTGTTGACTGAAAACATGCAATTATTAAAATGTAATCTGAATGTATACTAAAGTAGGGTTTGAAGAAAATCCATATCAAAATTTAAAATGATCACTGCAACCTAATACATGACAATTCATTGAATGTATATAGATCAGATAGGATCCATCACATCTACTATGTACATCCAAAGTCGCATCACGTAAGCTAGGTCACAAATTCTTGTAAATGACAATTCAAGTGCACACATTCCCATAATGCATGTGGTTCAACTTGTTACATTGCAAGCATGCATGAAATTAAAAAAGTGCTTTTTGTGGGGAATACCCCCCAATACTCCCCATGGGGGAACAAGCCTTTCACACTCCCAACTTTATTACTTTCACTCTAAGATTGCTTCATTTTGGAAAAACAGTGATCACTGACAAACAATGTAACCACAGACTTGTTCTTACTCCAAGGTGCACTGATCTCAGTCCACTCAGACCACCCACAACTTGTTAACAAGACAGAAAATAAAATATTGCTCCACAAAGAAACAAGTGGTGACCCTCCCCAGGTGAATGCCAGTTCAAAGTATCATGCTTATGTGAGTGTGTTTTAAACTCTAGTAAATAGATATAAACCAGAAGAGATAAAATATGTAATGTATAGCTCGATAAAACATATATTTTATATCTAGATAATAGTTTGTGTGGAATATGAGGTATATAATTTAAATGCCATTTCCTAACTATGGGACATTTGCCTGTCAGGTGGCATAGACACATTCTAGAAAGTCAGACTGAATAATCACCTTATGGAGACTAGAAGCACATTCCCAGTGTCTGTGATGCATACTGAGCATTCTGATAAACATTCAGATATTTCTGTAGGCTTAAGTAGAAAAGCATCACTAGTAATGATGACTGCTATCTACCAGCATCTAATATCTTTCTTTTCTGCTACTGCACATTTATTAAAAAGGACTACAAGGTTCTCCTCCTAATGAATCATATTCCACCGACCAAGGAGTCATTTTAGGCAACTTGGTGCGGCATTCAGAAGGTTGGGGAGTCCCCTCTGCAAGCATCGGAAGTCATCAAGATAAGATATCAGAAAATAAATGTTTTTATAAGTACAGTGTGCAGATATGAGGTGTTATATGCAAAGGATCCAACATTAATTAGGAGTTCACACTTTAGTTATTTTTTAGAACCCTCTTACTCAAGGCCTCCATTACCATAGTGAAGACAAATCTGCTCATCACTTAATGCACACCAACAAGTCTTTTAGCTATGGAACAAAAACACTTACAATAGGTAAATGTCACTGACAGCAATACCCACATGTTCAGATATTTAAAAACTTACATACTGTCAAATGATAGTCCATTCTTTCTCAGAACTACAGTCAGTAGAGGCCAGCCTCTGTTTGGTGGCAATGCCAAACAACTGAGATTTTTTTTTTAGAATTGACAGTAAGCTACTTACAGTCAGATCATTTGTAGATCTAAGCAGAACATCAGTAAGGACACCACCTAATGGATAAGAAAAAGGTTATAATGACATGTAATAGTCATCATCAACCAGAAGAGTGTAGCACACCATGTATATCATAGCTGGTAAAGCCTGAACAGTAGGTGTCCCCAACCTAGTCCCTCAGGGACCTTGGAGCTGATCCTGGAAAACACAGTGGCTCTGCAATGAACAACAGAGCTTTAGAAATCCACTCAAGACTACTTATGTCAGGCCGGGAGATTGAACCTTTATATTACTATTAGCTTTCATTATTTCAAATAGAAAAGGGGCAGTCTGATTTCAATGTAGTTAAGGTAGAGAAGGAAGATGTCATTAGAGAGGACACAATTGATTGAGATGTTCAGTATTTTTTCTTGAAGAGCCCAAGGGAAAGATAATCATGTTTCTATCCCAATCAACTGTGCTGTTTACCTCTTTCCAGAGTCTCCTGGGATGGCACCCTCATTAGCTTTTACTTGTTCTGAGATATTCATTCTCAGTCTGCTTGAATGCAGAATCATTTCATAAGCAAGAGTTCTCCTACCTGAACAGAAGAGAGCCAACAGCTCTTGTCTCTTTACAAAGCCTTTCCAAAATTTGAAAAGTGAAAAAAAATCACAGGGTTTGTAGCCTAAAGATGCAGTAGTTAAATATAAGAAAAAAAACAAAAATAGCTAATACAACCACCTCTGTAAAAATGACTGATTATTAAGAAAATCCAAAACACAAACCAGTTAGTGCATTCATTCCACGTAGGTGAATATATGAACATATAGAAGCATCAGTGCATTCATTTCACACAGGCGAATATATGAACATATAGAAGCATCAGTGCATTCATTTCACATAGGTGAATATATGAACATATAAAAGCATCAGTGCATTCATTTCACATAGGCGAATATATGAACATACAGAAGCATTAGTGCATTCATTCCAAGTAGGTGAATATATGAACATATAGAAGGATTAGTGCATTCATTCTAAGTAGGTGAATATATGAACATATAGAAGCATTAGTGCATTCATTCCACGTAGGTGAATATATGAACATATAGAAGCATTAGTGCATTCATTCCAAGTAGGTAAATATATGAACATATAGAAGCATTAGTGCATTCATTCAGTGTAGGTGAATATATGAACTTGTAGAATTATTAGTGCATTCATTCCACGGAGGTGAATCTATGAACATATAGAAGCATTTAGAGGAAAAATAATAATCATTGCAGTGCTTCAAACATGCAGCAGATTGTGTTTTTAAAGATGTTTATTTTATGTATTAGAAAAAGTAATGTTTTGTATTAAGGGTAATAACTTTAAAAAATAAACTTAACTATCTGGGGTATTACCGGCAAACTTTATTCAATGCTGACCAATATTCAGAGCTGAATGAATTTATAAATTACAAATTCAATTTAAAATGCAGGGTATTAACACACTGACATTTTAGCCTGTGTGTTACATTTTCTATTTTGTATTTAGCATACTGTTTTATGATAGGAAGTGGTTTAAACTTATATGACTATTGTTAAATTATTTAATCTTTGCATAGTCTTAATCTGAGCAAGCCTGATGAAATTCTAATTTCTAATGACTGGATATCTTAAGTAACAAAAGTTCTGACTTTTGGCTGTTCTTAATAAATGTTCAGTTTTTTCAGAAGTGGAAGGATTAGTTTTCGTTTTTGAAGTTCTTTTCAAACTTACTTTATGTTGCCATCTTGCTCTTGAGTCAGTTACAGTACCCTTCATTGCTTTATTTTTTTTCAAGTGGACAGTTACTTATCTTGGAGGAAGGTCAGACTCTTTGGGAATAGTTTACTGCATTATAGATACAAGCCTCAATCAGCATTATCTATCAATAAGTGAAGTTCACAGATGGATGAAAAAATATATAAAGTAGATCTTCATTGCAGGAAGACCTGATTAAGTATGACAGGGATCAAATATGGAAGCTGGGGGGGGGGGGGTGTCAGACATCACTTTCATTCTGTCAAGTTATGTAAAAGGAGCCCAACAAAGAAAAAAAAAAGAAAATAAACTGTCATTCATGGGTTAGATCTCATAAGATGAGATATCATCTGCAATATTCCTCTTTTTGACACTACCCAGCTAATGAGGCTCCAGAGCTTAGCCAGCCAATTCACACTGAAATCCATTAATTTTATTTAGACAGGGCTGCAGTTCATCCAGAAGCTTTTCTGCTTTCTAGATATTTCATGGGAAGGAATGTAAATAGGAGGGAATACCAGTTTAGTTGTTTTCTCAATTAGGACTTGAGTCACTAGCTAGTTGTGATAGTTGAATATTTTAGTGGTGGAGAAAAAAACACCAGCCCCTGTCTTTTTACCAGCAATTATCCTCATGAATGGGTGATGTACTGTTAAGATGTTCAAGATGATAATGAAAGGCTTAAACCAGTTTTACTGGGAAAGTCAACAAACTCAACCTCGCCAGCTTTATTAAGCAGGCCAACTACATTCAGGTGGATAAACCTCATTCTAAAAGAGTTAGACCAGAAGACAGTCTGTCTGGCTCTTGTTTTTTAAGCAGTGACTATGGCCAAGGTCCCAAGTAAAGATCCACATCTCCATCCAGGATAAGTAGAAGTCAAACAGCCGATGAGCTTAGAGATATGATGGAGTTGGGAAAGTGCTGAACAGAAGGAACATGATACCAGAGAAACAATGAAACTTGGCAAACAAGGATTGATCAACCAAAGCAGCCTTCCATTCTCATATATGTAAGCTGCAGTTCACTGAAAATCGCAGTCCACTAGAGGTGTTTCATGCCTGCCTAGAGTGTTTTTGAATACCATCATAATTTCTATTTCTACAACTTCTCCTGGAAGAGTGTACCATGCATGTGCAAACTTCTCTACATAAATATACTTCCTAACATTGTTCCCTGAGTGATTTCTGTCTGCATCCCACTTGCACCCTTTGACTCCTGTAAAGCACACTGCTTTTCTTTATTTTTCTCTCAGGTATATACATTTTTAATAATATCCTGCCCTTCTGCCTAAATCTGACTTGCAAATGTTGTTGGTCATCTCCTCTAATGTATGCTGTCTTTGCTTGTTAATTCATCTTAGGTATGTATTTTTTTTTATAATATCCTGCCCTTTGATCCTTTCTTCCATGGTATGCAGATTAAGTTCCTTTGATCTCTTGTCTAAGTTTTCTGACACCACCTCCTACACCACTTGCACAGCCTTTCACTGCAAAGATTCTGGTGGGTCAATTTCCTTGCCAAGTATCATTAAGATGTGCTGAAATTATTTTTTTAAACAAAAGGGCTAACATGTATGCATAGCCAAACTTCTAATGTAAAATGTATGCGAAGAGTTGTTAGCAGAGAAATGAGTTATATTTAAAATTAACTTACCATTAATGCATCATTCACAAGCTCTGCTGTCCACTGTTTTTTCCTTGACAAAAGGAAAGAGGAATTTGTAGGTTTCATTCTTGTTTAAAATTAATAAACTATTGGGCAAGGAGCTTGTGGGTTGCATTCATGATTAAAATTATTACAATATTAGGCCAAATTCAAACATGCAGTCTTCAGGTAACAAGAAACTTAGAATGCTATTATTTATTTATTTGGCATTTGTTTACTGGGAAAGTCCAACAGGGCATGAATCTCATTTTCAGCAGAGGGCCAGGGAGAAAAGCTCCACCATACATAGTTCAATTAATAAAGTACATGATGTTATCATGTGAAGTGCAGTAACAAATAGTAGAATCAACACACAGGATAAATAAAAGTCAGATCAGAAAATCATATAGTGAATATTGAACAACACTCATAGGATATTGATCACCTAGTAAAGTACAATCAATAATGATAACAAGTGGTAAAGATCTTAAGCATTATCAATATGGACAAAAGACTAAGACGGAGGGAAGAGATTTTGCAGGTGGGGGAGATTAGGAAATAGAGTTAAAGTAGGGAGCTATTGGAGAAGTAACTGGTGCTTTGGCTAATAAGAGATGGGAGGAAAAGAAAGGGGGAAAAAGAAGATCAAGGGAAAGAGAAGGCTGAAGGAAGAGAAGGAAGGAAGAGAAGAAAAGAATAACAGGTAGTGCCAGCCTGGTGTAAGAGGTGTACAGAGCCAGGAGTTAAGGCGTCATCTCTTTAGAGATTGTTTAAATATATGGCTACATGGCATTGCTCTCATATCTCTAGGAATAAAGTTCCAGACCTTATTTATTTATTTATGTATTTAAATTTGTTGACCAGGAGTGTCTGACTGGACGTAGGTCCATTTTCAGCGCAGGCCCGGGGAGAAAAGCTCCACAGTTAAAATAAACAGACAGTATTTACATTGGATTACATAGTGATTAACAATTTACATAGCAATTACTTACAACATATTTACAGATGAAGAACATAGTACATCAGTAGACAACTAGAATCTTTATCTGTGAAGTGCATACCAGACATTAACAAATGTTACAAGAAGAAGAAGTTTGTGCTGTATAATAAGTACTGGCTTATGAGCATCTGAGCTTGCTATAATCAAGGTAGTTAGTGGAGTGGAAAGAAAGGTAGTGGTTGGATGGGGAGGATGATATTACAGTGGGAGTTGCAAGGGCATAGCCAGCATGTTTTTAGTTGCACTTTTAGTAAAGTTTTGAAGTGGGTGCATAATGGTATGGAGGTAACTGTGGGTGGGAGTGAGTTGCATAATTTGGCTATGGCGCAAGAGAATAGTGCTTCACCAGCAGAGTTATTGGCTTTAGTGATCTGCAAGTGATTTTTGCTGCTGGATCTTAGTGGTCTGGTGGTGCAATAGGGTTGGAGTAGATTCTGGAGGGATGGGACATTTAGTGGATGGTTTACTAGTTTGTGGGTGAGTGAGAGTTGATACCACTGAAGGAGGTGAGGGAGTTCAAGCCAGCCCAGTTCAGCAAGTGAGAGACAGTGGTGACTACGGTGGGATGCCCCTGTGGCGAATTTGGCGATTTTGTTGTAGCAGGTCTCTAGCTTGTTTAGATCACATTGTCTTAGGTTGGTATATATTGGAGAGGCATAAAATAGGGTGGAGATAAGGTGGGAATTTGCTATTGAAATCTTTGCTGCTTTGGTGAGAAATTGCTTATTTCTGTATAACGCTCCTAGTTTTTTGTGGACTTTTTTTATAGTCATGGATATGTGAATGTCAAATTTTACTAGTAACTAGACACTCGTACCACCACAAATTGATAAATCAAACCACGATCCGGTGCAATGAAGGTTGTCCAAAGTAGGCACAATAAGCAGGTAGCAGTTAATAAATAAAACGGGTTTATTATCTAGTAAATAAGTCACCAACAACGAACATCAACGACCAAACAAACTCCTTTAGATATACAGTGCAAACATTAAGCGCTTTCATCTCCACACCGGGAGACCTCTTCAGAATAACTTTACAAAAATCAGGTTTGCCTTATATACATCTTACTCTGCCTCATTAATCAATTAGTTTGTCAATTATCTAAATTGATGTTGTATTACAATCTTATTTAGGCAGAGTTAACTAAGTAAAATATAGGCTTGAAAAATAAGTAAATATGGTCCTGCTTAACTTAATTAAAAATGTTCCTACTAAGTAGTCATTACATTTAATATGACATTCACGTAAACCAACACATTTATATTTGTATTTATACATTAAAAACTTAAAAGAAAAAGCAAAAATCCAAGTAATTGAATAACTCTTCTTTGCCACTTGCTTCATTGTGTGAGCCCTATCTGTATAGTGTCTCATATGGACAAACACTGGTTTTATCAGTTAACATACATTGTTCCTTCCAAGAAAAAACTTATAGGTGTAATAGCCCCTTTTCTTTGAAAAATTCATTTGAAATATGACATTTTTAAATCAAATTCCATATAAATATACAAGCATAAGTATATAAATATATAAAAGTAATAAAAATATGTACGACATCATATGTATAATTGATATAGTTCATAATAAAAACCTTATAAATATATAAATGTTGAATATAAAAATGCTTGAAATGCTTGTAAATACATAATAAATAAATAAATAATAAATGATGTGAGTGTGTATATGTTTGTATATAAATATATAATGTATAATAAATGTGTAATAAATATATATTTGGGTAATTAAATACATGAATAAATAAACGTTAAAATAAATACTGAGTCAAATATTGAATATTTTCTGAGTAAAAAAACTTTTTGTATATATAGTACCTCCTAAAGCACCCACATTTTTCAGCTTTAAACACAAGAAGGCTTTGTTTCCTGCAAAACAATGTCAAATCAAACTGTAGATCTATGCTGAACATCTATTGTTGTTGTACACCCTTAGCCAGTTTGGGGTCTGAGGCTAAAAACTTCAATGCTGGGGTGATGGAGATATGATCATTCAGGCCCTTACCACAAAATGCGTCAAGCCTCATTTCCCTATAATGAATCTTAGTTTCCCAATCACCCCCTCTATCCGGATATGGTACCACCTCCAAAACCCAAAACTTGAAATCGGCCTTATCACACTTAATTGCATGTCTGTATAATGCGTTGTTCTCATTGTGTCTGTTTATATCACGGATGTGCTCATAAATTCTATTCCGCAACAACCTCTCCGTCTTGCCAACGTAAAAACTCTCACATGCTGTACAAATTACAAAATACACTAGGCCCTTGGTGTAACAACTACTGTAACTTCCAGCCACCAGTTTTTGAGGTATACTTGCAATCATTACCTCTTTCTTATTATATATGTATGAACATTGAGCACACCTTCCACATTTATATGTTCCTTGCTTCCTATTGGTACCTGTCATAGTATTTCCTTTCCTTTCCAAAATATTCTTGATATTGTAATTTCTCCTGTAGCTGAATCTCAGTTTGTTTTTAAAAGAGAGGCATAAAGTAGGGTGGAGATAAGGTGGGAATTTGCTATTTAAATCTTTGCTGCTTTGGTGAGAAATTGCTTATTTCTGTATAACGCTCCTAGTTTTTTGTGGACTTTTTTTATAGTCATGGATATGTGAATGTCAAATTTTAGTTTATTGTCTATTTCCACTCCTAGCAATTTGGTGTGTTCAGTTGGGTATATAGTGGTGTTGTCTTTTGCCGTGATGTTAAAGTGAGAGTTGTTTTGAGTATGTTTGGTGGGTTGGAAGATGAGTAGTTTAGTTTTGTTTGGGTTGAGTATTAATCGGGTATCGGATAACCATGTTTCAACAGAGGAAAAGGCTTCCTGTGTGACTTTTTGCAGTTTTGGTAGGGACTGGGCTGAGCAGATGATGGTCGAGTCATCTGCGTATTGTATGAGTGTGCCATGTTTGGTGGCAGAGGCTAGATTATTGGTGTAAACAGAGAAGAGTAGGGGTCCAAGGATGGATCCTTGGGGAACCCCTATGGAGACAGGTAGTTGGGGAGATATGTCATTCTGCCATACAACGGATTGTTGGCGGTCAGACAGGTAACTCTGAAACCAGTTGGTGACCGATTGTGAGAAGGATAGGTTATTGAGGACAGAGATGAGTTGTTTGTGTGGGACCATGTCAAATGCTTTAGATAGGTCTAGGAAAGTAGCAGGGGAGAGATAGCCATTGTTTGTATGCTGAAGGATAGTGTTAGTAAAGGAGAGTAAGGCAGTGGTGCTGCTATGGTTTGGTCGGAAACCATGCTGAGTACTGGAAAGGAGGTTGTTAGTAAGGAGGTAGTCTGAGACCTGAGAGTGTATGCATCTCTCTAGTATTTTGGAGAGTGGAGAGAGAATAGCTATGGGGCGGTAATTGGTTAGTTCTGTGGAGGGTCTGCCTTTGTGGAGGGGAATTATATGTGATACTTTCCACAGTGTGGGAACGTAACTTTCTGACAGAGATCGTTTAATCAAGATGGATACTGTGTAGGCCAGAGCATCAGCTGCGATTTGTAGGTATTCACTTGGAAGGCTGTCTGCTGCTAATTTGGTGGGTTTAAGTTTAGTTAAGAGTTTTTTATGTTGGAGGTAGGTGCAGGAGAAAAAGAGAAGGCAGTGGGGAGATTACTAGTTGAAAGTGTGGGTTGGAGGGGAGGGGGGTTGTGTTGTTTAGCTAGTGATAGTATGGTTTGGGTGAAGTGTGTGTTGAATGAGGTAGCAATATTTTCTGAGGAGTGAGGGATGTTAGGAGGAGGGGTACTGACTTTACCTGGGTGGAGGATGGAGTTTATGGAGGACCAGAATTGTTTGGGGCTGTGTTGTGAGGAGTCTGGGGCAGACTGGTAGTATTGGGATTTGTCCTGTTTTATTAGCTTTATTTATTAGCTCTATTGCGTAGTTCTAGGAATTTCTGTCTAGCTGAGGGGGTTTAGGTTTTGCACCAGTGCTCCCAGGCTTTATCCCTGTTTTTCATTTCTGACTTAGTGGTTTTCTGTAGCCATGGGGAGGGTTGTGCTTTGGTTCTGGAGAATTTTATGGGGGCATGGTAATTAAGGATGTTCAGAAAGGTAGTATTAAAAATTTCAACTGCATCATCTAGACTGAGGAACTTTAGAGGATGCCAGTTACATTCTTTGAGGGATGAGATGAATGTGAGTGTGTTAAAATTTAGTTTTTTACGTATTTGACGGTAGATGACAGGTTTAGCTTGGTATAGGTATTTTTTGAGTAGGAATGTTGGGGAATGATCATTGAGGCTATCTGATAAGCAGCCTGTTATATATGACTGGGGGCTCTTACTGACTAGTATCCAATCCAGGTTAGTGTGCTTGGTGGAGTTTTTATTTATCCTGGTTGGTGACTGGACTAGTTGAGTGAAGCCATGAAGGTGTACATGATGGGTTGGATTGTTGCCAGAACAGGATTGCCAGTCAATATTGAAATCACCTAAGATGATAGTTTCTTGGGGGAGATGGTGGGTAGACCAGCTGAGGAGGTTTTCTAGGGGAGGGATGTTTTGGCCAGGTGGGAAGTAGCATCCAATTATGTTGATGGTTTTGTTTTGGTTAATTTTGAGGTTGGTATATATTATTTCTTCATAGCCTATTTGTGAAGCTGATGATTTTAAGATCTGGATGTTTAGATGCTGTTTAAATATTATAGATACACCACCTCCTTTTTTGTTTAGCCAGTCTACTCTTAGTATGCCGTAACCTGTAGGGAGTATTTCTCCCCTTGGCTACTGAGTAGGAATATAGGCAGAGACCGGTAGATTTTATTTTTTTTTTTTGGTTTATGGATTTCAACGAGGTGTTTCTCAGATGAGTGAAGAGGGTGATTAGGGAGGTAATGGTTAAGAATGGTGCTGGTTGCTTGGCAGGATGAAGATTTATATACCATTTTATGAGTAAGGAGGAGATGGGTGAACCTGAGTTAGTGAGGTAACTCAAGCTAGTTAAATATCTGAGTGCTGAGCAATGGTGGGATTTGTATAACTGATTGGCTGCACATCTGGCTACTTTATTATAGCAGAGCTCAAGTTTTGATCTTAGGGTGACCTAAATGTTGGTGAAAATAGGTGAGGCATGTAGTAGTAAAGGCTGGAGGTCTGTATTGACTACAATAACTCTTGAGGAGTTGATAAGAAATCTTTTTGATCTCTAGAGCATGCCCAGTTTTTGATTAATTGTTTTTATGCACTTTTAAATATGAAGATCACATTTCAGTTGATCATCTATTATGACACCAAGTAACTTTGTGTGAGGTACAACTTCAGTTTTAGTATTGTTTGGAAAGGATATTTTGAAGGTGGCTTTTTGTGTTTTGAGATTTGGGGAGAAATAAGAACAAGTATGTTTTCTTTTTGGATCTAGGAAAGGCTGATTGTCACTGAGCCAGTTTTCAATAGAGTTGAAAGTCTGCTGAGTGATAGATTGTATTGGGGAAGGACTATCAGATGAGCAAATGACGGTGGAGTCATTTGCATATTGTATAAGTGTAGCTTGTTGGGAGGATGTATGTAGATAATTTATAAATATGTTAAAAAAGGAGACGGCGAAGTACGGAGCCTTGTGGGACACCTGTGTTAACTGGAAGAAAAGATGAGTAAATAGAGAGCCATTTAACTGATTGTAGCCAGTTAGATAGGTAGCTAGAGAACCAAGTGACTGTTGTACTGGAAAAGCTTAAAGCAGACATTTTTGAGAGTAGTTTGGTATGTGATACTATATCAAAAGCTTTAAAGAGATCTAAAAAGAGGAAAGAAACTAAATTGTTGCTATCACTGCCTTTAATAACTTAGTCCAAAACATAACAAGAACAGTTGCTGTGATATGATCTGGACAAAAGCCATGTTGAGTAGAGGTTAATAGATTTTCTTGGAGTAAGTATTGTAAAAGTTGTTTATGAATACATGTTTCTAAAATCTAGGAAAGATGAGGCAAAATTGTAATTGGTCTGAAGTTTGTTATTTCAGCTGAGTCTCCCCCTTTATGAAGAAGAATGTTTAATTTTTTTCCCCAGAAAGATGGGACATATGACTCACGAATGGATTGACTGATCAAGATAGAGACTGGGTAGGCAATAGAGAAGACAGCAATCTATAGATATTCGGATGAGAGATTGTCTATATAGGGTAAGCAGGGCTTAAGTCTGTGCAATAATTTTTTTATATAGGAAGAAGAGACAGTTGTTTAGTTGAAATTACATTGTTAGACATTTGAAGTTTGTCTGGGGTGGCAGGATTCTGTAGGGAGCTTTGGATGAGGGTAGGTATTGAGTCTATAAAGTGGAAGTTAAATTTAGAACCAGTTTCTATGGGTGAGATGACTGGTACTAGGAGTCCCAGGATGTAATATTTTCTTGATAGTGGATGAACATTTTGAGGGGGGGGGGGTTGTGTTTTTGGTTATCCTGTGGGTGGAATTAATAATATTTCCTGTCAGCAGTAACTTGTTTTTTGTCATGTTTTGAAGTTGTCTGTAGGTCTGTAGGTGAGCTTTGGATTTGTATTTTTGCTAGTATCTCCAAGCTATGTCTCTCTTACACATTAATTGTTTACTAGTAGGGGATAACCAGGGTGAATGAGTGAATTTAACTCTTTTTTTTTTCTTATAGGAATGAGGCTATTGAGAATGTCAAGAAATATTGTATTACATTTTAGAACAGCATTATCTAGTGGTAGGGAATAGAAAACGGAACAATTAATGTTATTAAGGATGTCATTAAAGATCTTGGAAGTGAAATTTGAAAGGTTATGGCAGTCTTTATAAAGGTGCTGTTTGATATGGTGAGTTGCTAGTCTCTAAACATAGGTGGGATGGTGATCACTGAGGGAGTCTGGGTGGGATTTTGGAGAGTTGTAAAGGCTTGGATTTGAGACTAGAATCCAATCCAGAGCAGTCCCAGTGTTATTAGCTTTGTTGAAGTGAGTATCGGAAGTTATGAGTTATTTGAAAGCAGACAGACTGATAATAGTGGAAGGGTACATCTGACATCACCAAAACTTATTATTTCATGAGAAATGAAACTAGATAACCAGTGTAGGATGTCTTCCAGAATACAGATGTTATTTCCTGGGGAATATATAGGGCAATTATGCACAGTGTTTTATGCTCATTTAATTTACAGTGAAAGACAAAGATCTCAGCAAAGAGGAATTTAGGTAGAGAAATAGAAGAAGGAGAGACAGAGATATGGTTAGAAAACATGATTGCTATGCCATCACCTTTTTATTTACTCTGTCAGAGCAGATGATAGTATAGCCAGGGGAGAATTTCAGAGTCCTTTATATAGGTTCATAGGTAGGTACTAGGCTATCGACCCTAGGGCCTATATAAGCCTAGCCAAAAAGGTACTCTGGCATTCGCCACCCAAGAAAATTATTTTCCTGTGCCTCTGTCGAACAGAGCCACAGAGGTGATCCCTGGGGTGAATTTCCTATTTCCCATCCAATCATCAAGATTTTTCTTGAAGAGAGTGCTAATGAGGAGCTTTGTTTGATATAGATAGGTAGTTTGTTCCAGAGTATGGGAAGTCTCTGGGACAGGAATCTATCCCTCCAGCATGTTCTCTTTATTGTAGTGACAAGGTTTAGGTCTCTAGATCGTGTAGCTTGGAGAGACTGGGATTTCTTTAAGTGGAGCGTGTCCAACAGCTCTGGGTTTGACATAGCTTTTTATGTTAGGCAGAGATCGCCTCTGAGTATGTGATATGTGACAGAGTAAAGCTGTAGTTTTTTGAGACTGTCTGCATAGGGCATCCGCTTGAGGCCGGTAATCCTCTTTGTGAGATATTTCTGCATGCTTTCCAGTTGTTGTAGATGTCTTGTAAGGTACATACCAAAAGGGGTGTTGTACTCTATAATGGGTCTAATGAGTGATGAGTAGAGGGGAACAATGACCTCTTTTTTTCCTGGATGAGAAACCTTTTGTGATGAGGTGTGCTATGTAGAAGGATTTCCTGACTACTGTGGCGATGTGATTATCAAAGGAGAGACTACTGTCCACCTGTGTCCCAAGGTCTCTTATCACACTTTCGGTGTTAAGTAGACTACCACCTATGTGGTAGCTCATGGGTAGAGAGTTTTTACCAAAAGGGATGACAATGCACTTTTTGGCATAGAGCTTGAGGCCATGGCTTTGACACCAGGCATCTGTCTCAGTGAGGCCCTTTTGTAGGATGTCCACATCATTAGGAGTTTCGATTATGACTCCTATTTTGCAGTCATCTGTGAACTTCGTTAGCCAACGACCTTCTGTGTTAGCCTGTACAACAGAAAAGTAGATACCAAACAGGAGAGGACCCAGGACTGAACCCTGTGGTACTCCACTTGTCACTGGTTTGAAGTCGGATGTGGAGTCTGCTACTTTCACAGTGTGGGTTCTGTCAGTGAGCCAGTTGGCAACCCATCTTGTGACATAGGGATTTATACCTAGTTTAGCGAGTTTATCTATAATTCCAGAGTGGGGGGATGGTGTCAAAAGCCTTGATGAGATCTAGATAGGCTGTGTGAACCACCTTACCCTCATCTATGGCTTTGGTGAGTGCTTCAAAGAAGTCTATCAGGTTTAGGAGACATGACCTGCCTTTTACAAACCTGAACTGGGTGGGGTCCAGAGTCTGGAGATTACCAATGTCTTGGTTTATACGTGCCATGATGACATGTTCCATGGCCTTGCAGGCCTGGCTCATTAGGATAATGGGGCGGTAGTTCCCAGGGTTCGTGGTGGCTCCCCCCTTTGTGGAGTGGGATAAACATCGCTGTGTGCCATTCAGTGGGCACAAAGCCTGAGTTGAGGCTATGATTGAAAATGGTGCTTAGGTGGGGTGCCAGTTCATTCTGTAGTTCATGTAGAACGCAGCCTGGGATGTTGTCAGGTCCCATGAATGCTGTGTTCTTGGTTTGTGCAGCTGTGATTACAGGAAATTTGCATTCTTCCAGTACAGAAATGGGCCCTTTAGGGGGTGGGAGCGGGGTAAAGTTAGCACTGAGCCTATCTGCCAGGATGTTGGCAATATCAGTTGGTTCTGTATATTTAGTGCCATTGTGCTGTAACTGAGAGCAGATCTGAGTGTTGCCATTGAGATTCTTGATATAGCTATAGAATGCTTTGTGGTTGTCTTAAGAATCAGTGGCGATTTTGTTTTTGTAACTAGCTTTGGAGGACTTTATGAGGGATCTCAGCTTCTTACTGAGACTGACCAGGGAGTTCCTCCAATCATGGGATTTTACTCTTTTTTTGCAACAGTTTCTTTCTTCTGTTGTAGAGTTTGGTTATGGCAGGAGACCACCAGATTGGCTTCCTTTTTTTGGAGGATAGCATCTTGGTTCTGTTAGGGATAACACGATCCATGCACTTGTATAAGTGCTTATAAAGTGCATTTGTGTAGGATTCAGCAGTCGTACCTCTATTGTCCATCTGCATTGGTGTTGTGAAGTTTTCCACTTCTGTCTTACGAAGCGTGAAGTTGGCTTTGGAGAATTTTTTTACGGTGGTTTCCCTAATGGGGGGTGGGGACGGGATGTGGATATCTAGGGTGATTAACTTGTGGTCGGATCTGACCAATGAGGAATTGACCTCTGGTGTGGAACACCGATCGCCCATGTTGGTAATGACCAGGTCTAGGATATTGCTAACCCGGGTGGGAGTGTGGATAAATTGATCCAAGGAGTTGGAATTTATGAATTCCAGAAAACGTCGAGCAAAAGAGTTGGTACATGAGTAGTTTTCTCAGTTAATGGTGGGGTCATTGAAATCGCCCATTATTAGGGTGCTAGGTTGTACCCTAATATTTTCCAATGTATCAAGAGATGAGGAGTGGGAATCCTGGGGCATGGTGTGGGATCTGTAGCAAGTTACAATTTGGATGGTAGTCTTGCTCAGAGTTCGTTGCACTTGGATAATCTCGGATGCTTTATGCTGAGCAACTAGCCTGGGCATGTGGATATCCTTAATGAATATTGACACGCCTCTGCTTTTAGTGCTTCGGTCCAGGTTAGGTGGCTAAAAGGTGTGGTATGAATTATAGCCTGGTAATGCAGGGGTGCTCTTTGGAACCTTGAACCAGGTCTCTGTTACTACACAGATGTCGATGTTCTCCATTTTAAGGAGTTCCACGAGTGAATGCCTTTTGAGGTTTAGACTTCTAGCATTGAGTAGCATTACCCTCAGATTTTGCTTGCTTGTACCCATTATGGTGGTGAATTTGTCATTTGAACCTTGCCTAAAAAAGGCACTATAGGGGAGGCAAGAGCCTTAGCCAGTATCCGGAATCCCAAGGCTGACAGGTGCAGGCCATCTCTGGCAAGGCATTGTAGTCTACTACAAAAAGCCGCTAGTAGCTGTAACCTTTGGAGAAAATTATATTTATTTATTTATTTCACGTTCACCAAAGGTTACAGCCTCTAGCAGCTTTTTGTAGTAGTTTGTCATTATCTCTGTTTGTAAAGCATTGTAGTCTGTCAATCATGTCATCCTAGGCAGACAGACACTGGATCCCCTTAGAATGACACCAGAAGCTTAGCCAATTGTTGAAGTTGATCATTTTGTCCTTGTACTGTGGTATCATTCTGGGTGATGGCAGGATGCTACTCAGGGCTAGGGTCATACCTGCCTGGGCTACAAGATCGGAGAGCTCTTCCATGTCTCTTTTCATGTAGTCCAGGGAGGTACATCTCAGGTCATTCATACCAACATGGACAATGACAGAGTCATATTTGTACTTGTTGTGGAGCGACCTGAGTGCGTGCATTATGTGGTGGATCCTGGCACCTGACAGGCAGCTGACAGTAACTTTCTCCTTGTTTAGCCTGGTGAGTGGAACATCAGTGTGCCTGACTATAGAGTCACTTATGACTAGAGTGTTGGGTAAGTTGTTATGCCTTTTGGGTTGTGGTTGAGTGGCACACTGAGTTTATGGGCTATGTGTCATTTGGGTTGTGTTGGGGGGGTGGACGTTGCTTGCGTTTTTGCTTTGGAGGTCTCTGTTGCTTGAGCAGGTTTTTATTGAGAGCCTCCCCAAATGTAGGTGTGTGTTTTGTGTTGCTATGTGTGTGTTTTGTTGGCATAGGTTTTGAGGGATTATGTGATGAGTGTGGTGTGGTGCAAGTGTTTACCTTCTCCTCTTGACTGTCTAGTCCAGTCTTGGGCGAAGAGAGCTTTGCTTCCAGTTTGGCTATATAAGTGCATCTCTCACAGGTTGTAGTGTTGGGTGGTAGGAGGAGAGGGTTGTCTGTGTACATGAGGCAATTGCTGCATTGCTCCAATATGCCCACATTCATCAGGAAGACAGGAGAAAACACCAGGAGCTGACCCTTAGACATGCCTGGATAGGTGCTTATTTATTAATTACTGAAAACTGTTTTCCTCTAGACAAGTGAGAAAAGTTGAGTGCTGTAGTAATTTGTAGCTTATTTAGTGCTTACAATGAGTTCTGAACAAGTGCTGAGCTCAATGAAACAGATTTGAGTGCTAAAACTAAACAAAATGGCTAGTTCTAAGGGAAGATTTGAAGAGCAGACTTTATGGTGCCTAGAATAGTTTAACCATAGTTAAGAGGTGATGCATAAAGTGTATTTTTTTAAATATAGCAGTAGCAAATGAACAAACTGATTTAAACAAATTAACCAAGTAACCAACAAAAAGCTAAAAACTGAGCCCCATTCCAGCAGTCTTCTATCAGACAAGTTCTAAATGCACACTCCTGCCACTAAGGTGCAGGGAAAACTTATCCAGAAAAAGATGGTTTGGATTAGTGCTCAAATTATATAAACAAAGCTAGATTCAGCAGGTCTGAATTTAGTCTATGCTACAGCAAACAAGGCATACCAATTTCAGAACGAAATAGTTCAAATAAGCAGGCACAATAATCCTTTAACCAGAAACTCCCAGCTCAGAAGGTCAGAATCTACCCTCTCCTCCCACAAGAGTGCAGACCACACCTTCTTAATGTAAAATAAGTGTCCCGAAGCCCAAGTGCTTAAACCAGAACTAATACACTTTTAGAATAACAGACACTAAGCCTTCAATCAGCAACTCTCAACTTAGAAGGGTGTAAGCTACCTGTCCTGCCACAACAGTGCAGACCACAAACCTTCTTAATGTAAAACAACTGGTCTGAAACCCAAGTGCTTCAACCAAAGGCTTAGAATAACAGTTACAATTTAATCAGGCTACTAACAAGCAGTAATAAATGCAACAGAATAAATGCAATAAAATAGGAAGAAACAGAAATAAAGTAAAAGCAGATGAATAAAGTGCATTTTTATATAACAATAGAAAACAAGCAAACTGATTTAAACAAATTACCCAATTAACCAGTAAAAAAACTCAACACTGAGCCCTGTTCCAGCAGTCTTCAATCAGACAAGTTCTAACTGCACACTCCTGCCACTAGGGTAAAAGGGGACCTTCTCCAAAAAAGATGGCCTGGATTAGTGCTTAAGTTATACAAACAAAGCTAGATTCAGCATGCCTGAATCTAGTCTATGCTACAGCAAACAAGGTGCACCAATTTCAGAAAGAAACAGTTCAAATAAACAGGCACAATAATTCTTTAACCAGAAATTCCCACCTCAGAAGGGCAGAATCTAGCCTTTCCTCCCACAACAGTGCAGACCACAAACCTTCTTAATGTAAAATAACTGGCCTGAAGCCCACGTGCTTAAATCAGAACTAATACACTTTTAGAATAACAGACACTGAGCCTTCAATCAGCAATTCCCAACTTAGAAGGATGTAAGCTACCTGTCCTGCCACAACAGTGCAGACCACAAACCTTCTTAATGTAAAACAACTGGTCTGAAGCCCAAGTGCTTAAACCAAAAGGTTTAGAATAACAGTTACAATTTAATCAGGCTACTACCAAGCAGTAATGAATGCAGCAGAATAAATACAATTGAGTACTTTTAAGAAGAGGCAAAAGCAAAATAAAGGGCAATTATTTTTAGTAAAGTTCAAGGAGAGAGGAAGGAGGAGCAAAAGAAAAATTCAAGGTTAAGAACCTAAGTGGGTTGGCCTTCTCAAATGTTCTCTCTGTATTAAGTAGAGTGAACATCAGACTGGGAGGGGTGTCCCAAAAAATAGTTTCAGGACAGATGAGAAACATAAAACAATGCCAGAAAATATATAAAATAATTCAGTCAGGCAAAAAAATAATTCAGTCAGGCAAAATTAAGACAATGCAGAACTCTGAAAGGTTAAAATGCCAAGAAATATACTTATCAATATTTCCAGATTGTTTGAGAATCACACTTCAGCCAGAACACCAGAAGTTTCCAGCAGTGTATGCAAGAATTTACAAACAGAAACTATTTTTAAATCAGCAAGCTTTGAAGCAATCAGATAACACAAAAGCTGTTAGACCAGTTTTATAAACTCCACCACAGGAATAGGGGGGAAGCAGTTTCAGGACAGATGTGAAACATAAAACAATGCCAGAAAATATATAAAATAATTCAGTCAGGCAAAAAAATATTTCAGTCAGACAAAATTAAGACAATGCAGAACTCTGAAAGGTTAAAATGCCAAAAGATTGTTTGAAAATCACACTTCAGCCAGAACACCAGGAGTTTCCAACAGTGTGGCTTGAGCAAAGTTTCTGTGAGAATAATAATGTCTGGGAGTAATGAATGACCCAGGAATGAAATTCAAGGACTTTGTTTACTATACTTTGAATATTCATGGATATGATTTTCAAATTTTTAGTAGGTGTTATTACAGTAGAAGAGGGAGCGGGTGGAGAAGAGAGGCAGTCGGAAAATGGGTTTGGGTGGACATCACCACATAATGTGATTTTTTTTTACAGTATGCATACACCAGTGATGGTTTAGATATGTTAGTATTAAATTTAAATTTTACATTATATGGGTTGGGAGAAGGGTTAAGAATTTTATATCTGAAAAGGAGATGGGGGGGTAAGCTAAATAAGCTAGAAGCAATAGTGATAGTGAATGGCTGGTAAGTGACATAAGCAGTGGTGAGTACGGGTGGGGGATTGAGAAATGTATGCAGTAGGTATCATATAGCATGTAAGGTATGATAGTAGTAGGAGTGGCTGTGAGGGCAGAAAGATGAGGAGCATATTTGGTGTGTATTAGAAACAAGAGTCTTGAAGACAATGATGGAGAATTGATGGTATATGTAGATAGAATTACGTTATAGAAGGGAATAAAAAGAATTGGTTAGGAATTTGAATAGGTATATAGAGTATGGGATGCTAAGAATGTGAAGTGGAGAGAAGGCTGAAAGGAGATGAAAGAGGACAGCTGTAGAGATATAACATATATAAAGGAGAAAAGAAAAAAATGCTAAAGAGATGGAGTGTAATAGGAGATAATAGTGGATGTAAACAATGAGTTGGTGGTAGAGGAGTGCTGTGGCAGAGAGGTATAACTAAATAGGCGGAGCCTCAAGGATGGAGATATGGATAGCATGATTTGAGTAGTTGGTGGTAGTGACACATTAGGGATAGCAGAATAATAGGTTGAGAAGGAGTTATGCACAGGAAGATGAGGGTTTTGTGTAGCTATGAAACTAGGGATAGTCGGGTGGGTAGGATTTGGGGGTAGGATAGGAGAGCAGAGTGAGCCTGAGTGAAGCGGGCGTGAATAGACTGTATTGCACCAGCTGAAACAGAAAAGAAGTATGGAAACAGAGAAAAAAACAATCTGTAGACTTAGAGGTGAGTAAGGTAAGAAGTGTTATGTGGTAAAACAGTAAAAATGTGATGTCAGTAGAAAAGCTGTTAGGAGAAAGAGCAAAGTAACAAATAATAGCCAAAGGTGCAATGTTACAGAGTCACAGTAATTATATGGGGGTTAGCAGAAAGATTTTCAAAGCAGGAGGGTAACCAGGTGCAGGTGCTGTTAGTAGAAAAGCCTGCTCAAAGAGATACTAAGTACTACAGATTATTATTTTTGTTATGTTTCAGTAAGGGAAGGGTCACTATTTACATGTTCCAAACAGTGAATGAATTGGAAGTTATACGGGAAGACAGACAGAAAGACAGATTTATACTGCAGCAAAGAACACGTAAGGTAAAGTATGGTAAGGTAAGTAAGGTGGGAAGGACTTTTGTAGTGGGTATATAGTGTAGAATGGACAAGAAGGATGGGAGCTCAAGAGAAGGCTATGTCTTCCAGTATAAAGAAAATTATCAGGGAACTTGTTAGTTCTAGTGGGAGTGTATGTTTTCTACAGAAGACCCGTTCTAGTGGGAGTGTATGTTTTCTGCAGAAGACCCTGACCTATTTATTACAGCAGAATAGCACAGCTATGTTAGACATGACAAGAAATAACATGCATTATTAATATGCCACTCTCTTGTGGTCCTTATTAGGGTTCTTATTAGGGTAAACCTCAGTCTTGGATGTTGTTTGCTGGACAAAATGTTTTGACTGATGCCAGTTCAGTGTAATAGTTGAGGGAAAGATATAGTCAAAGTAGGACAGAGAGGGTTTGGTGCATAGAAACACTGGAAGATGGGAAGTTTGGGAACTGAAGGAAGAAGATTATATTGCCACATGTTCAAGATGGTGACTAGAAGGAAGGAGAGTTACTTAACAGAATGGACCAGTATTTCTTTATGTCTTGTTTGAATTTAAAGGAATCTCACAACCTCATTCCCCAATATTAATCTGTCCTTCTCTTGGTATTTTAACAAATGTGCTCTGGACACAAACTTTACTTGTTCCTATACCCTTAATGTAAATCTTGTATTATATCCTGTACAAAAAAATGACAAATAAGGTCACCAGAGACCACCCCATATTTAGGATACCTGTTACAGATTCATCTAATAAACACGAAATAAACACAACCCTAGTTAAATTATCAGTAAATATCCACCATCACACTCTCCCCACACACAATAATTACATTATCACAACACTCCCATCTCTCTGACTCCCACTATGTTACTCTTGCACACATCTATACTAATACTCCTAATTCCTGCATTCCATCTCACATACTGCCACCATCACACTGTATCAAAAATATGCTCACCTACCTACACCATCTTGAAACCTCCCCACACAACACACACAAACATAACCATAACACCATAGCTATTCAATACCACTAAAATAGTATACTACATGTACAGATATGCATGACAAGAAAAAACACTCCATGCCTAATGGATAAATACACTAGAATGACACTCAAACACCCACTCCTACATGCAATATCTTATCTCACGCTAAGTGGTGATATCCACCCCAACACAGGGCTACAACCCTCTCAACAAATGACACAGTCACCACCAAATTCATACTCTCAAAACAACTCCCAAACCACTATCAACATCCCACACAATGCTTCTGATTTCTTACCCATGAATATGAATATCAGGAGCCTAACAAACAAAATACACAAATTCCATGCCACCTTCTTCTATACTCTCCTGATATATTTGTCCTAACCGAAACATGGCTAAAACCTCATGTCACTGACAAAGAAATCCTAACCCCAGGCTGTAGCATCCTCAAGCTAGATAGAACACATAGGTGGAGGCATAACAATTATCTGCAAAAACACGCTTAATAACCAGAACATCTAGAGCCAAACCCACAAACTCTTAATAATGCTGAAATACTATCAACCTGCCTAGAAGTCAACCCTAAAATATATATAAACATAAAAGCAATCTATATCCCACCTAATAATAACCTCTCCACAACTGAAGACTTTCTTTACTGTACCTCCTCAACCTATAATCAAGAAGCCATAATAATGGCTGACCTCAATACCGACTGGCTTACTTACACCACAGATAACCCCTCTAACTTTATCAACCTATATGGATTCACTCAAACAATGCAATCCCCCGCTACACTAGACAAATCCAGTAATCGGCAATTTATACTTGACTGGACTCTAACCTACAAACCTGCACTGGCTTATCAATTGGGTTGCCTCATAGATACCCTTAATGACCATCTACCTACATACCTAGTTAGGCACTGTCTACACACCCAGAAAAATATCACATACAAACAAATGCAAAATAAAAAAAAACACTTCATCCCCCCCCCCCCCCCCCCACACACACACTTTTATATCAGTCCTCCAGCAATGTAACTGGTCTCTACTAAAAACCCACCATCTAGACAATGCTGTACAATACTCCAACAACACATTCCTAGACATCCTAAATAGCCTAGCACCACCTAGAAACATTAGAGTAAAATCCAACTATGTACCATGGCTAACTAAAGGCACAAAACAACTACTCAAGGATAGGGGCAAAGAATGGACACATTACCAAACCAACAAAAACTAAGCCAGCCTTGATAACTACTGGCAGCTAAGAAATAAAGCCAAAAAGCAGACTATAAACAATTAAAAACAATAACACTCCAACCTCCAGGAAAAACACTAAAGTAATCCACAAAAAGTTTGGGGCTGCAATAAATCAACTACTACATCCCGGACAATCCACTACTCCAACCACCACCACCTCAAATACTACAGACAACATAGCTACCCAGTTCAATATGCACTTCACTAACTCCATACTGTCATTATCAAATAAAAACAAAAATATACCCCCAACCTCACCTATAGAGACAACAGTATCCACAGTATCCACCAATGCCTTCTCTCTCAAACTTGTACAAACCAGCACTATAAAAAATGCTAAATAAACTAACAACCACATCCATCACAGCAGACAAATTGCCAACTGAATATCTGAAAGTAGCTGCTAAAGCCATTGGATACCCTGCCTCTGTCTCGGTCAACCATTCCATTAGAGAACAATATGTGCCCAAGCTATGGAAAATATCCATCATTCCACTTCATGAAGGCAGAACCTCTACAGAACTCTAACTATAGGCCAATAGCAATGGTTTTACAACCATCTCAAGTCCTAGAAAAATGTATACACCTATAACTCATGAACCATCTACTCAATAATAATCTCCTTACCAATTCCAACATGGCTTTCAACCCAACCATAGTACCACAACTGCCCTCATAAATTTCACCAACACAACCAACTCAGAAATGATGGATAACTAGTAGCCTCTATCTTCCTAGATATGTCCAAGGCATTTGACACTGTGTCCCACCATAAACTCCTCCAGGAACTCTCACTTCTAAACCTAAACCAAACAATCCTCTCATGGTCCCACAGCTACCTATCAGATTGCCAACAGGCTGTCAAGTGGCAATTAGACATCTCCTCCCTCTTACCTGTCACAGTTGGTGTCCCACAGGGACCTCTCCTAGGTCCACGTTTCTTCACTATCTTCACAAACAAACTCCACAGGGCTATCCAACTAGCCACTATTATCCAATATGCAGATGACTCCACTATCATCTGTGCTGCACCCACCTTCCCTAGACTCCAGGAATTAACCCAACAATCATTCTCAGATATAGAATCACAGACTATCAACATATACTGAACCCCAATAAAACTAAACTAATGGTCTTCTCCACCAACAAATCCTATGGCTATCTACCATCCTTCCTCATCTACTCATCAAACAACACCATAATTGACCTCGTAACTCACACCAAACTCCTGGGAGTAACCATTGACCCTAGCTTAAAATTCAATAAACACTTAGCAGCAGTAGTTAAAAAGACCCACATAAACTTGGATCCTTATACTCAGCGAAGCCATACTTTACTAACTCCATCAGACAATCCATTGCCAGAACCCACTTACTTCCTACCCTACTAGATGCCTCCCCAATCCTCATTAACCTGAAGAAAACAGCTGTAACTAATCTTGAAACCTGTTACAATAAGATTGCCAGATTTGCTGTTAACTCTCCATATAGAACCCACCACTGCAGTACCCTCTGTCAACTGAATTGGTTAGAACTACCTAATCTCCTATCCTACATCCAACTTACTTCAGCCCATTCCATGATATACCATCCCAACAAATGTCCAGCTCTCCAAAATCTTCTACAAATCCAATCTAACAATAGAATTCTGAAATCCTCTAATAAATTACTACTAAAAGCCAACAACAGTTATGGGGTCTCCCTCTACTCTAATCATATCTCTAAGATGTGGAATACCATCCCTCAATACATAACACAAAAACTGCAGAGGTAGCGAGGTGCAATCACAAAGTCCACTTTATTAATGAAGGATTAAGAGCTTTCGTAAGGATGTATCAAAACTTCATCAGAATCATTAAACCCTTGTAGAACACATCTTTAAATAACCCTCCCAAAGTAATCACATGATCAAAAAACACCAATAAAAAAGCCTTAATAAAACTTGGCCATTATATATAAAAAATAAAAATATCTAATCCATAAAAAACTCCAATCTATACTTATGAAATGTAAGTATGTTAACTATCTACAAAGTATGAAACAGCCTTCATATTTTTTATATACATTGTTTTACACATAATATGACATCAACCTTAAAACACTAGCAATAGAAATAGAATAATTTAACCCAGGTGGAACTGTGGCATTTAACTTTAATTGCCAAACCAGTTCCCTACGTTCAATTAAATCGCGCCATGGCCCTCCCATAGTGTTTTTGGGAACTGTGTCAACATCAAAAAATAAAAATTCATGGTGTGAAATTTCTGCCACATGACAATAAAGAGAGTTATTACTTTTTTGTTTTTTATATCATTTATGTGTTCGTAACTTCTCTCTAAACTGGCAGACAGTCTTTCCTACATAGAAACTTGGGCACTTTTTGTACAACGCTAAATATATAATGCTTACCGATTTACACAAAAAATGAAAATTACCTTTACTAAGATGTTAGCCACTTTTATTTCACTTTTTTCCATAAAAATTGACATTGAGTGCAACTTACACATTTAAATGTGCCACTTCCCCTAACACTAACCATAGTGGATCTTTATTCGTTGGTTTCAAGTAAATTTTTTCAAACACCTAGCCCGTCTAGCAACGAAACGTGGTCTGTCACCTAATATTTCAGTGATGCCATCAAATGCCTTAAAAATAACCCAATTGTTGTAAATGACTTGCAGAATGGAAGGCTATTCCTGTGTATATGTGGTAATAAATGAACATGAATAGTTATCATTTTTCTCTTTTTCTTCATGTGGAGGTTCATTCATTAACAAAATAGGTGTGATGTTCCCTTGCTGCCTTTTAGTAAGGACCTCTTCATAAACTCATTCAATTAAGTCAAGTGGGTAGCTCCTAGCTACAAACATTTCCCTTAATTTACCACATTCTCTGTTAAAAAAGGCATTGTCAGAAATCATATGGGCTAGTCTAATGTATTGTCCTTTTATAATTCCTTTTTTTGATGGACTGGGTAACAACTGCTATAATGCAAAAGACTATTTGAATACGTATTTTTCCTGTAAATAGTGCTCTGAAGTGGCTTTTTGTTATCATCCTTAAACACAAGGACATCCAAATAACTAATCTCTGTCACACTATAGCTGTAGGTGAATTTCAAAAAAGAAGTGGTCGAATGTAGGTAATCAATAAATTTCATAGTATCTGTTTCACTAACATCCTAAGCAATAAATATATTGTCCAAATACCTGCCATATAAATCCCAGGCTGGGACATTCTCTTTATTAAACAAAAAACACTTTTCCGTTTGTAATAAAACTATGTTCACGAATGCTGGGGCGCAGCTCACCCCCATTGCTACTCCTTTTTTTGTTAGAAAAACTGTCCCTCAAGGTGGATACAACTATTCTTCAATACCATGTCTAATAAAGTATCCAAAATGTTTATGTCATTATTGCTGAAGACCCTGATTCATGCAAAAAATTCATGGAACATCTCTATACCTTCATCCTATGGAATAACATTAAATAAATTGTCCACATCAATTGTGACAAAAGCTAACTTAGAACTATACTTCACTGCTCTCAATTTGTATAAAAAGTCCCACGAGTCTTTGATAATATGTGGATAACTATACACTAAATTTTTCACCTTGTGGTCAATATACACAGCCATAGGATGTGTAACGGACGTCCTGGTGCTAACTATGGGTCACATAGGTGGATCCAATAAGCACTTATGAATTTTGGGGATGCCAAACAAAGGTGGAACAATGGGAAAATTTTACCTGAAGAAAATCATAAACTTCTCTTGTTATTTCACGTTGATCTAACATGTCTTGTAGAAAAAAATGTATTCTATTGTAAGAAATAGTTATGAAATTTAAAGAGGTGTCTTCATAATAATCTTCATCAAAAACATGATTAAACATTTTATTTAAATATTCCCCTTTGGACATAATAACTATCCCACCACCCTTGTCCGGCTTCATAACCCTAAGCTGTTTATTGCACATAAGTTCTTTCAGCAATCTATATTCCCCATCAGTTAAATTGTCAATACAGGAACCACCTTTTCTACCATTAAGTAAAGTCCTAAAGCTAAATTTGCATATTTTCTCAAAGATGATAAGGGGCATGTCCAAAATAGGGTTAAATGTACTATTTCTACGTAAAACATTAGCAATTGAAAAATTGTTAACATCTTTAAACATTAACTTAAAATTTAATTTTCTTAAATAGAGCTTTAAATTAATGATCAAAGTTTCAATATTAGAATGTACAGTGGGCACAAAAGTCCGACCTTTACTTAAAAGTGAACACAAATACTGGTCAAAAATGTTGTCAGTGAAATTGTAAATTTTAAAATCTCCACTGTCGTTAGTTAAAATTCTGTGAAAAGTCTCAGTAACAGTACCTGAGATTTTTAAATTGTCCACCACCTCTAAACTGGATTGAAACGAGTATTCTGTTACATCATAACTACCACCAATCTCACCAAGTTCAAACACCTCCTTAAGTCTCACTTAACCACCTCATGGCACTGCACATGCATATCCCCTGGTTGACTCATGCCACCCCCCCACTCCTCCATTCTCACATCTACTACCTCCTGACTTCCTAAGTATAGCTAACTTAACTTACTCTCTTCCTACCCTACCTTTCCTCTCTTTCTTTCCCCTTCCCCATATCTCATACTACCCTAACTTTTCTCTTCTAGAAAATCTTTCTCTCATCTCTACATTATTTTCCATTTCTCATGATATTTCCCCCATTACTTTAATAACAACTCAATAACCACTACAAACTGTAGACACTCCTCCCTATCCCCACATCCTCTATCTGTTTAACCATACTATAATATTAACAAATCACATTGTATTATTTATTTTTATTCTTAGACCAAATGTAAATACTTTCCTTTCCATATATATTGCTCTATATGTACATGACTTTCTGTCTCTATATAGCCACTGTATTTGTAACTTGTCTTGTATTGCTACATATACTATACTTTTACTGCTCTACATAAAGCTGTATGTATTAACTATCCTGTGGAGCTTTTATCCCAGGGCCTCTGCTGAAAATGGACTACTTGTCTAGATGGACTTTCCCGATAAACAAATGTCAAATAAATAAAAATAAATAAATCTAGCTCTCATGAATTGTGATTTGAGGTTTGGGATGACAACTACCAGATGATAAAAAGGGGTTATAGAACTTAGTGGTGTAAAAGCAAACATCTACTGTCCTAGTTAACAAGGCATCCAAAAAAAAATCAAGAGTGAACAACTCATCTTTGACACTAAATATATCACCAACACACCCATACAACTACATACAGACACACACACACACACACACACACACACACACACACACACACACACACACACACACACACACACACACACACACACACACACACACAGGCATACATTGAGATTCACAGACTCCCTGTCTCACACACACACACACACACACACACACACACACACACACACACACACACACACACACACACACACACACACACACACAATGTCATACACAATCTCACAGACACATACAGGCATGTATGCACACATATGCTTGCATACAGGAATGCACACTAACACACACACAAATCACAGACACACACAGGTAAGCATGCACATGCATGCATACACACACACACGCACGCACACTAATACTGTGTGATCTGCAATCATTTACATATACATATATTTAATGACTATTGTTTAGCCATTTAAAAAATAAAATGTGACATATTTCACTATAAACCAACAAGGAAAGGGATTACTTTTTTCAAAAAAACACCAAAAAAATGAACACAGAGGTAGATTTCTCAGCTCAGTATTGATTACCATGGTGGATATTATATGAAAATAGTGGACTTTACAGCAGTGAGGTGGCTATTCTTTTGCACTTTCAGGCTTCAGGGCACCCATGAAAGATCTGTTATTTCCCTATAATGCTCACCCTGGAGTGTACTAATTCTTACATACATGGCAGTGTAAACTGTTAAATATTAATAATGATGGATAAAAGGTCTGTTACAACACATAGAGGTGTTCTGATAAGCTGACCTCTAACCTTGCATAGTGGAAAATGCAGAGCTGGAGTAAGACAGAAAAAAAACTGAAGGCTTCCGGAGTCAAACCCTTCAATGTTTTTTTCTGCAAAAGGAAATGTAAAGGGAAAAGCAAACAAACTGCACAGTCTAAGTGTGACTTATCAGAAAGTAATCCACACAGGAACACTAGATGCTACTCCTTAACTTTTGGCAGATGCAGCAAGAATAAAAAAATAATAAAATAGTTTCCTGTTACTGTATATAAAAAAAAGAACATTGACCGCTTTTAAAGAAACAATGCTCTACTTACTTTTTTTTCTTTTTCTTCTTTTTTTGTGTAGTTAATATCCTGTCAGCTGCTCAATCGCTGTGAAACTTCCCTTTCAAAAGCATAAAAACTAAACACGAATACTGTCCATTATTGCTTGAAAACTATCAATTTCAATGAAATACATACCGCTTGTTTTGAGACTTATTGTCTTATTAAATGTCATAGCAGTCTCTTTAAGTGCCATCTTCTCTGCTGTGAGCACTGACTAACGTAACATGCCAACTTTGATTTTTGCAGCATGTTGTAACTCTGCGTTCTACAATTTCAGTGCCCCCCCCCATGCACGCACACACACAGTGTCTGTCTCTGAACTGTAGCCTGAGCTGCATTTTATTCCACTCTAGCACTTTTCAAGATTTCTTTTTTAGCCAAATGGAATAGAATGACGTACTTCCCTTTCTATGCAAATACCCGCGCTGGTGGTGCTGCGGTAGCGTTGTCACCTCACAGTAAGACGCTGTCCGGTTCGATTCTCAGCTAGAGCGTCTTCTGCGTAGAGACATGCGTGAATGGGTGTACCTTCATTGAAGGTTGTGCGTCAGGCCTGGCAAGCCGGTACGTAAAATCAACTGCCAATCATTAGCGGACCGGAATTCTGCTGTGGCGACCCGTAACCGGGAAAAGCCGAAAGACACAAACTTCCCTTTCTATGCACAAGTGGATATTTAAGCACTGTATTTAACATTAGTAACTTAGCTCCTGATGAAGGGCTCACACCAGCCCGAAAGCTCAATTAATTGCAAAACCTATATTGGTCCAATAAAAGGTATTACAACACATCTGTGTTCCGGAGTCTTCATGTTTTCAGTTAGTAGACAGACATGGCATTCCCTTAATATTTTTTCTTGAAAAGAAACAAACAAAGGCATTCTGTGAAGCGCTGTATAAACATGAAGTTTTCACTTGAAAACAAAGTCAGGTCAAAATGTAAAATTCCACAACACTTTTGGGGTATAAAGAAAGTGCAGATAATGCTAAAAACTAATGACCGCATAAACATTAACACTGGACAAATGAATATATGATTATAACTATATGTTTTATTTTAGGTTGAAGCCTGTAGATATGCTTTAACTCTACCAGCTTCACTGTCTATCTTCTGTTAAAGTTGCTACTGAGTTTTTTGGCTTGTAAACAAATCTGATGATGTATACTCTTATGAACTCTTTTGGACATGCAGAGGTTATATACTTGCAAAGTATTCATCAATATGATATTAAGTCTCTGTACACTAGTATTAAGATACAGTGGGGCTTGGAGGCTGTTGGGAAGGACCACATACTTATTTTTTGGTGCAGTTACTGGACTTTGTGCTAACACACAACTATTTTATTTTTGAAAATGAGATTTTCTTACAGCGGGAAGGTACAGCTATGGGGGCTAATTTTGCCCCCATGTATGCTGTTATGTTCATGTCCTACTTTGAGAATGTCTATATGTGTTCCTTGAATTTTTTTGTTAAATCTGTTATTAAGTACCAGTGTTACATTGATGATTTCATTTTCATCTGTAAAGGTGATGCTGGGGAATTTGAGGAGTTTGTAAATTTATTAAACAAAAATCCTTTTGGGTTGGAATTTACTTTTAGTACAAACAAAAGTGTGATTCAATACTTAGATATTGAATTGAATTATATGTGGATACTAGCAAGAAAATTACATTTAAGCCCTACAGGAAGGATATGGCCACTAATAATTTTTTACACGCTAGTAGTGCTCATCCCCCACACTTGCTTGAAGCTTTACCCTATGGGGAGTTTAAACAACTTTTTGAACATATAGAAGTAGTAAAGAAGTGGTGTCAGCTGGTAGCACAGTCCACATAAAAATATATACTCCAAAACCAACCATGTATGTAAAAAACGTATTTAATAAAAGGCAGCCACAAAAAACACTCGGTAAGTGCTTTCACCAACACAATGTTGGCCTCATCAGATCGTTAATACATAACATAAAACATACCCTCCCCTTAAATACTCCATCAATGCATCAGGTACATTTTAAATAAACTAATCAGATACTCCACAGACAATGCATCATACCCCATCATTAACACACAACAGATGTCAATTAAAATGCTAGTAAACCCCAGGCTACCTCAAAAGTGTATAAGACTTAAAGGGGCACTTTATAAACTATTAATTATATTAAATACAGTTACAAAGCATAAACCAAGTGGTTATGTATCTCATTTTCTTACACCTCTCCTTTCCAGGACTAGTTTAAAAGAGACCATGGTGTTAAGGCCATAACCCTTACTCACTTTTAATCTTAAAATCCACCTCAATTCTGCCTCAGAGGTCCTGTTCTCAATGTTACCCATTCTCATACCCTCCATCAATACCTTCAAAACTCTATATTTAAAATTGTGTATCCGCTCACTACTTGCAACATACTTCGCCAAAGCATTTGTCATATTCCCTACCCTCATGTTGTATGAATGTTCCCTTATCCGTTCTCTCTGCTTGTAACTTTCTGAACATACTTCGGAAAGGCATTTACTCCAGCAGGAATTTATGCTAGTTAAGGAGAGGCTACTAGTTCGAGGGTATTCAGAAGCCATTATTGAGCAAGCTAAAAAAAGGGTGACAGATGGTTATAAAACTCCCAAGGGTCTATCTGGGAATGGACAATTTAGACTGTTTTATGGGGAAAGGCAAGAAGAAAAGGAAAATGTATTTTTTGTGACTAAATTTTCCCCTTTTTCTCCTGTTGCTAAGAGTTTGGTGGAAAGTTTATGGCCTATTGTCTGTTTCAATGATGAATTGGGTAACTTATTTCCTAAGAAGGTTATTTTTGTCCTGTGGGAGATAATATAACATAAAAGAGCTACTCAATGTTAAAAATAGAAGTTTGTTTAAAGAGCAGAGAGGTATGTCCAAGTGTGGGAAATGTAAAGTTTGTGTGCAGGTTAAAAATGTTTCAGGCACTAGTATTAATGGTGTTAGATATAGATTCATAGGTAGGTACTAGGCTATCTGCCTGAAGACATTTATAAGCCTAGCCGGAATGTGCTGGCTTTCGCTGCCCCCTTAGATTAGTTCCCTGTGCCTCTGTCCAGCAGAGCCATTGAAGTGATCCCTGGGGTAAACTTTCTGTTTCCCATCCACTTGTCAAGGTTTCTCTTGAAGAGGGTTAGTGAGGAGCTCTGCCTAATATAAATTGGAATCTTGTTCCAGAGCATGGGAAGTCTCTGAGACAGGAATCTATCCCTCCAGCATGTCCTATTTATTGTTGTGGTGAGGTTTAGATCCCTGGAGAGTGTGGCTCGTGGTGATACGGTTTTCTTTAGGTGGAGCATGTCCATCAGTTCTGGGTTGGACATGGCCTTGTATGTCAGGCAGAGCTCACCTCTGAGTAGGCGGTATGCAACCAAGTACAGCTGGAGTTTCTTCAGTCGAGCTGCATAGGACATCTGCTTGAGGCCAGTGATCCTCTTGGTGAGGTACTTCTGTGGTCTTTATTGATATGTGGATAGCTTTTATTGTCAGTCTTGTGGGGTAGTTTATATTGTGGGATGGGGATGTTTGCCCCCTAGGTGGTATGTTGGTCAGATGAAGCGAATGATTAAGAATTGCATTTTGGAACATTTGGGGGACATTTGGAATTTAAGATTAGACAGTCCCATTGCTGACCATTTTTATAGAATACATGGGGGCAGGACGATTCCTTGTTTTGTAGCGTGTTAGCAAAGCCTCCATAACTCCTTCACCAAGGAGGAGGTAATTTTGTACAAAAGTTGTTGGAAATGGAAAGTAGATTCATTTTTAATTTTGGTACACTTGCTCCTCAGGGTTTGAATTTGGAGATTAATTTAAATGTGTGATTTAAGTGTGTGATTTAAATGTGATATTTATTTTGTATGTATTCTGATGGATGACTCGGTAAACTGTTTCTTTAAAAGGTTGCATCGTCATTTATTTGATAATTACTTACTTGATTGAATGTGATAATTAAGATTTGTATAAACTGAACTACTGAGTGTTTTTGAAATTATTCCATTGAAGGCTTTTTTTAGCCGAGGTACCAGAACACATTAAATTCTAGCAGTTTCACAACTCCTTTTGGTTGTTTTGTTGTAAAGTATTCATCAAGTTCATAATTTCTTTTAGTGAATGACACAGTTGCAGATTTTGATTCCTACCAAAAAAAATCTGTTCTGTATTGTAACTAAATGGAAAACTGAAATATAGGTGCTCTTTAGATGATTTATTAGAAGTGTATGCAGGTGAGTTGGAGCTCAGTCACACTTAGATCAACATGCACATGTATATGTTTACATATTAAAACACAGAAATCAGACAAAAATCTGAATTTATATGCATCCTTTAATGTATTCTAGCCTGTTTTATACACAGAGCTGGCACATCAGTGAAACAACTGAACCAGCGGTATAATCTTATGTTAACACCTATCCACAGTGACAGACAGCTGCAAGAACCACTTATAAGGGAAATGAGTACTTGCTGAAGCACTAGGTGCCCTATCCTTGAGTCCTGCTGGTTCTTTCACAACTACCTGGATAAATCACAAAACAGGACAGCTGGCTCAGTGGCACAAAGAGAAATGAAGTTCAGACTGTGGCCCAGATGACACAAGTTCAAATAGTGGCTTGTGTGCTGGAACAGCCTAGGAAGGTGGGAGGGAAGGAGGTTGGGGATGAGGAGCTTACACCAGCCCACCCCTCCTGAGGTTAGGGAGCAACAGATTTCAGTTGGCCAGTTTCTTCTATGCAGACAGAAGCTTCTGCAGTACCATAGTCAGGAACGGTGGATGCGGACTTGGTAATCCTAATCCATTGATGACAACCCATGAGTGAGTGAGCGCGTGTGTGTGTGTGTGTGTGTGTGTGTGTGTGTGTGTGTGTGTGTGTGTGTGTGTGTGTGTGTGTGTGTGTGTGTGTGTGTGTGGTAACATGCACATGCCCAGGAGGACATAAAAGGATCCATGCAGTAATGCGGGTACCCAAATCAGCCATCAAGAGGCATGGTTAGAACCACAGAGAAATAATTCCATAGCTTGAAGTCAGTATCAGTATAATGCAATCTGTTTAAAGGGTGGGGAGGCACCAAGTACTTCTATGTCTGGGGAAGGTGTACAGTCTCTGTATGGTGCTAGTCTGGAGGGGTAAGCCAAATTAGTCTGGAGAATGAGATGAGTGCCCTCCCCCCTTCTTGCAGCAAACATGTAGACACAGAAAGCACAGACAAAGGTGCAAACCACCTTCATGACTACTTGAACAGTGGCCAGTCCAGATGGCTCTTGCATCTGTACTGGGAGATATACCCAGTACAGGGTGAATGAACGTGCTCAAGTCTAATTGGAAGAGACTTGAAGACGGATAGGTGTGAGGTGAAAAAGGATTCAGGAAAACTTAATAAATTATGATTGAAAATGTTATACCCAAGCAGTACATTACCCTAGGAAAACTGGTCTGTGCCAGTCTGAGGCTACAAGCCACATCTTCCTGAATCAGAGCCAGGTGTAGTTGACTGATGCAAGCCAGTCTCCACTTGCACTTCTTTATCAATATTTACCTGCATATGGATGCCAGTATTTATATTTTTTATTATTATTTTTACTCCATAACTCCTTCACTCTGTATCTTTTGCTCTTTGGAGTTTAAAATTTCCTTTTTCTAGATCTACAGACAGAAATATTTAAATTGAATGTGATTATCCAGACAGAATTCTAGGGATGTAATAGTCTTTCTAGAGACCTGTTATCTTGATTTAAAAGTCCAACATATTAAATAGATCAGAAGATTTAATAAGTAATCCAGTTTCCAGGAGACAGCAGTACAAAAGCAATATGCATGCAAACATCTCACTAGCGTAAAACCTTCTGTAAGTTTCACTATACAGACAGGAAGTGATGAGGCAAAGACTAGTGTGACTTGGATGCTGACTATATATGGTACGTAGCTCAAAATACAATGCACCAGCTAGTGGCATCTCAGAGCACAATGCACACACTAGTACTATAAACATTAATGACATAAATACTCCAAACTCTCTCTGGTTCCATACTAAAATAAATTTACCCTAGACTTGCTGCATTCTCCATGTATTTTATTTTATTGTTTGGTTACTCAGTACCACTATATATTTAACAGACAGGGATCAGGTGCAATTGGTTCAGGCCCACTGACCTCAATACTGGCATTCACTTGGTAACAGACTGCAAATATTTGCATGGAATACTTTGACTTCTGTTGATGCTAAAATGCCTTTACAGCAGCCCAGGGCAATAAAAGGACAAAAACAGATATCTTTCAATGAAAACAAAATGGCAGACTGCATTATGTGTTTAAAGGTGTCCAACTTCAGCTATACTTTTTTTCTAAACAAGAAGCTAAGAAGTTATGAGGCTTCAGCCTTATCTTTTCCAAACAAGAAGCAAAGATGTTATGAAGTTTAGACTGACTAACATCCACTTTTCCACTTATCTTTCCTCTCTTTGTTTTAATATGCATAGCAACTGGGAGTTTCATGAAAATGACTTTCTAGAATGCTTTTTTATTTCAAATATCAATTTTAAATTCTTTGAATTCTCTTCTCCCTACCACTTCAGACATAAGAAAATGTACTATTTCATTTAAGGCCCTGACATAATAACAGTTTTATGAATTAGCCAAAATAACGGCAGTAATGACAGATGCCTTTCCTAACAATTCCATGTGTAATGGTATATTTCTAAAGTTTAGGCATAAAAGTGCACTTCAAAATATTATGTCTTGGCCTTCTTACATATCATCTCTTCTGCAGTTTTTGCCATGTTGCCCATAATATCTTTCATGCACACCATTAATGAAATATCCCTTTAAGCTGCAGTACTTCTCAGGTTCTATTTTTTTCACATTTTCTCATCCCCTCTTAAATTACCTTTAAGTGTAGCACTACCCTCCTCTCTTCTTGTTCCTCTTGCTTTTTCTTCCCATAGTAACCACTACCAGGCATTCCTCCATCTTGTTTTCTTTGTCGCTCCTTCCTTTTTAGTGTTCTGTACTCTGTATGCATCTCATGATTTCCTCCATTCTTCTGGCACATTTGCTCTCTTTGTTATGTTTACCTCCTGTTCCTCTCCAATCCTGCCTCATCTGTTCTCACTTCTCATGCCTCCTTCTCTGATTTTTTTCATGGATATTGTTCTGCCTAGTCTCCCTTTTTCTTCCTCATGCCCTCTCTCACTTCATCTACCCAGTTCCTGTTATCTTCTCAGTATGTCTGTCTGGAAATGATGGACACATACTTTGAGTTTGCAAATCACCCCTTTCAGCTGAAGTACCTCAGGTTCCAGCATACCAGTCCTCCTGCATGCATTTTATCTACTTTCACCCGGCAGATGCCTAAGCCACATGGATCCATCAAACCTGCAGCACCTGGCTCATCTTGGTCTGTCAACTTTCCTCCAGCCTATTTTTATTCTTTTCATTTGCATCATTTTGTGTTTTACATCTTTCTCTTGTAGCTACTTGAATGTAGTCGATACTGTCAATCCTGACTTTTTTTCTGCTCTTGTTGAGTCGGTCTACTTTTAGACGTTTTTAAAAGTGCTGACCTATCTCTTGCAGTCTCTAATATAATACAACCTACACCCGTTTCCTGTCTCCCTCACTCACCTTTCACAGGATGCCGCAAAATAACTATCAATTATGGTAATATTATGGAAAATATGCACATTTTTGTATTTTTCTTGAGCTTGGAAATGAGTGTTATTAACTTAATCGTCATGCATGTTACACAGAAAAAAATGTGTTTTGTTTGCCCCACTCTGACCCGTCATTTGATGTGCTTCAATAATGCGAACTCACTGGGTTACAGAAATATTAAAGCAAGTACGAAAGTATCAAAATATGGAATATTTTCATAATTAGCAGACAAATGTATACGTCCATCCACAGCCACTCAATGTAAGTATCACTATCATTTTCTTTTTCCCGCAGCAATTTTTCCCAGGATACCCTTCAATAATTTGTCTGTTTCTGGTACACTACTGGAAAGCAGAAAAATAGTGTATACCTTGTACAACTGACAGACAACCATTAATATCTTCTACATCATGAATGGCACACAAACAACAGACAATGTCATTGCAAGTTTTTTTGTCTCACCCTAAACCTTTACATAATAACCGTCTATAATATGCAACTCACTGTTTTACAGCGCTATCACTGTAATATGAAAATATATCTCAGAATGTCAATTTACTTTGTATTTTACCTTCTAACTTTGCTGATGTAATCTTAGACAAAAACAGACTAACAGATCACATATAATGCCTGTTCACTTCTGCAAAATGGATTTGCATTACTAAACTCTTACCAAAATTCCTTGTCTTGGTGTTGCAGAGCAACAAAAGGAAGTTCAAAGCATTAAATGGCAATATGTGCAATCATTTCTAGAAGGCTGATTGAGTTACTGGCAGCACAGTGGTTAGTGCTGCTACCGCCCAGTGCTTGGTTCTCTGGTTATAGTCTTAGCTGGTCTGCCTCCAGTACAGAATAGGCATATCCTCTCTGTGACCACATGATTTTTTACTAGCTGTGCTGGTTTCCTCCTACATCCCCAAAATGTGCCATACATGAACTGGCAGTCCTCCCTATTGCCTGTTAGTGAACATTTTCATAGGTTCATAGGTTCATAGGTGTTTACTAGACTAATGACCACAAGGGCCTTTTTAAGCCTAGCCATGCATCCCAAATCTCTGACAAGTTCTGATAGCCTTGATAAGTGTATGAATGGGCCTGGGAGATGAACAATTTACAGGTTACCTGTGTCCATTAGAGACATAGGTGACAAACCAAGGATGAATTTCTGGTTTCCCATCCAATTGTCCAAGTTGCACTTGAATTGGGTTAGGGAGGAACTCTGCTTCACATGAATGGGGGGCCTGTTCCATAGACAGGGTAGTCTCTGGGATAAATGCCTATCTCTCTAGCAGGTCCTATTTATATCACAGGCAAGATTTAAGTCTTTAAAACAGGTAATTCTGGTGCTGCTTGTTTTGAGGATATGCAGGAGATCCATCAGAGTGAGGTTTGACAATGCTCTGTATGCCAGGCATAGATCTCCCCTCTAAAGCCTGTAGGAAACAGAATGCAGGGATAGGGCCTTGAGGCAATCTGCATAGGACATTTTACTTATGCCCTGTATTCTTTTAGTGAGAAACCTCTGTGGACATTACAATTGTTGGATGTGCCTGGTTAGGTACATACCAAAGGGGGCATTGTACTCGATGATATGTCTGATGAGTGCTGAATACAGTGGAACAATGACTTCCTTGGACTCAGATGCCATACCTTTGTTTATAAGTTGTGCAACATAGAATGATTTCCTCACCACTGTAGACACACGATGGTCAAAGGCTAGATTACTATCTATGTGTGTCCCTAAGTGCCTGACTACTGGGTCAACTCTAAGGGGTGTGTTGTCAATATGATATTTACCAGGGATGGATGACTTCCCAGAGGATACTATTATGTATTTCTTGGCATTTAGTTTTAGTCCATGACTCTGACACCAGTTGTTTGTCTGCATCAGCTCCTCCTCGAGAACATTTGTGTCAGTGTGAGAGTCAATGACAGCTTCTAATTTGCAATCATCTGCAAATTTAGTCAGTCAGAGTCCACTGACATTGGCTTTGACTTCTGAGAAGTAAATGCCAAAAAGGAGCGGGCCAAGGACTGATCCCTGAGGGACTCCACTTGTGTGACTGGCCTCTTTGTAGAGCTGGACTCCCCAATTCTAACTTCCTGGGTCCTGTCTGTGAGCCATTTGGCTATCCACCGGGTGACATACGTGTTTGTACCTAACCTCTTGAGTTTGTCAACAATGCCCGAGTGGGATATTGTGTCAAATGCCTTGGCCAGGTCAAG
The DNA here is from genome assembly GCF_019279795.1 of Protopterus annectens. NCBI lineage: Eukaryota > Metazoa > Chordata > Ceratodontiformes > Protopteridae > Protopterus > Protopterus annectens. The sequence continues at coordinate 193,858,250 of NC_056746.1, read as the reverse complement.
GTAGGCAGTATGAACGATTCTGCTATCATCTATTGTTTTGGCGACCTTCTCAAAGAAGTCCACCAGGTTGAGTAGGCATGATCTGCCCTTGACGAAACCAAACTGAGTTGGGTCTAGTGTCTGGAGGTTTACTATATCTCTATTGATCATCTCCATGATAATTCATTCCATGGCTTTACATATAAGACTAGTGAGACTTATGGGTCTGTAGTTTCCAGGGTCTGTAGATATCCCACCTTTGTGCAGAGGGATGACTGTTGCCTTTCTTGATTTATGAGGCACAAAGCCTGTTTGGAGGCTACAGTTAAATAGTAATTCCAGAGGCCCTGATAAATCATATTTCATGCTATATAGAAGACATCCTGGGATATTGTCTGGGCCCATTGATGCAGTGTTCTTGATCTTAGCATTAAAGACCTGTTTCCTAGCGATAGTAGGGGGAGTTTTATTTGATGGTATTTCCTGAGGGAAGGTTGAGGGGGAGAGAGGGGTAAAGTTGGAGCTGAATTTATCAGTCAAGAGGTTTGCTCTATCTCCTGGCTCAGTATAGGTGGCTCTATTTACAATGAGCTCTGCACACAATTATGTATTGCCTTTGAGGTTGCGGACATAGCTAAAGAATACATTGTGATTGTCCTTGGCCTAGAAGGCCAAACTTACCTCAGATTTGGCTTGGTAGACTTTATTTGTCCTTTTGAGTTTTTTTGTTTAGTTTGATGAGAATGCTTTTATCCTGCTGGGTGCTGCACCTGTTGTACAGCCTATTGATTTTGTGATTCCACCAGTGTGGCTTGTTTTTGAGTTAGTTCTGTATTTCTTCCTGGTGGGTACAGCTGCATCTATGCTATTAATATGCTTGTATAGGGTTTCTCAGAACAGTTCTGCATAGGCAGCAGTGTTCTCAAGGTTTATGGGGGCTTGAAATTTTGACAGGTTCTCAATAGCAGGAGGTTAGCCTTAGAATAGTCCCTGAATATTCCAGGTTTAGCTGGGGGTCCAGGTTTTATTTTTACTTCAAAGGAGACCATTTTGTGGTCTGACATTACCAGGGAAGGCATTGCAGTAGGGGGTGTGCAGCAGTCTCCTATATTAGTGAGGACCAAATCCACAACAAGCACACTCAGTCACACAAGCACACTCATGTGTCTGAGTGTGCTTGTGTATGTCTTGTTATAGGCTGGCATCCAGTCCAGTATACGTTTCTCTATCCTTGTGCTCACTAAATGCTCAGATTAGTTCTAGGTCCCCAACAACCCCAAACTGTATGAGGTGGGTAACTGGAGGATGAATAAATTAATTAGTTATCACTAGCTGTCACAATGTCCCATTCAAGCTCCTGATTCATATTTGACCATATTAACCTCAGCAACCCTTTAAGGGCAGAGTGTAATTTGGAGGCACAAATCAGTGTATACCTCTCACACATCATTCTGGGCCTCAGTGAAATCTGGATGAAATTGCATCAGTTATCCTCCCATTTTTGAACTACTTCTAAGGCTTATAAAATGCCAAATGAAGTAAATACATTGATAATGCAGACTTCTAATTAGCTCCCCAAAACTCAAATGGGTTATTGCTGAAGTTTCCATTAATCCCACAGTAAAAATACAAGTTGTCTGTGTTTACATTCTCATGGTCTGACACAAAATGATTTTCTCCTTACTCATATGGAGATAAAGCAAGCATCTCCAGTTTGTCCTTGAGGGCTTCAGTCTCAACTGGACTTGCCCATATTCTCAATTTCTCTCTCAAATCTTAGTTAACATGTGCATAGCAAAGATAATCATATTGCCCAACTGTCAGAAACTTCTAACAGGTAATCCACTCGACCTTCATATAAGCCTTCACTAAGTACAATAACAAAATAGTTTGTACACTGTTCCTGTCACCTGTACTTTGGAACTACTGCCACTATCCTCCAATTTACTGATAATTGACTCAAATTCATCTTTAGTATGTGCCTATAAGGTTAGGCATGTTACAATTGTAAAATGAACATAGATAAAAAAGCCATCAAGAAAAAGCTGATAAAAGATTCAATCTAAGGGATCATATGGGTGTATAATAATTAAAAGTTGAAAAGTTATAAAGGATCCCTGAATGTTCTATGAAAAAGGTGAGTCTTAAAATACACCTGCTAAAGCAACCAAAAAGTCACGCTCACAAAGCTGCTACTGTTCTGAATCCAACAAGTCAGCAACATGAAAAGACAAGGACTTGGGCCTAAACCTGAGGATTGCCAACAACCATGAGACAGCTGACTGGAGTAAACATGAAAATAGGTAAGGCACCAAAAGCTCTTATTAAATAGGCTGGATCCTTCTCATGTAGAGCTTTAAACACCATCACAAGAACATGAAAATGGATTTGATATTTGTCAGGAATCCAGTGTGAATATGATTAAATTGAGTTTCCTGTGAGGATCCTTGTTGCTGAATTCTACAATTGCTGCTACATGTCAAGTTTGATCTATAAAACACACAGGTAAAGGGCAGCACAGTAGTACAGATGGCATGTGAGCCAGGGATGTTCTACTACTGGGAGGTCCTCAGATGAAAAAAGGTGCTTAAATATGGTTGATATTTCTCAACTGGAGGCAACAGGGATGGAATCCTGGTAACACATGTTCCAGAAATGAAGATCACTACAACGTTATACACCTTAGACAGTCTCCAGATGTTGAGGGTCTTAAAATTTTAAGGTATTCCACTGCAAGAGTCTTAGATGGGTTAAGCCTGATCCCATTAACTAATATCTAAGAAAGTACATTCTCCAAACAGTCCTCAATAGGGCTTGTCTAATCCACAGACTTCTAAAGAAATGAGGGGAGAGGTACACCTGGATGTCATCACCATAAATGCTGTTACAGACCTTTCAAACTTACCAAATAATTTAGTGGAAGTATACACACAGTAGCTAAATCAGACACATGATGAAGCATATGGGACCCTGCAACTAAGAAGGTAGGCAGTTGTTATGGTTCAAATGTGAAGGATTTTTTTTATTTCTCTTCAATTCTGTGGGAACCAAGGACCTTTTTTTTTTCTCTTTTTGCTTCTCAAATGGGGTTGCCAGATTAGGGACAGCACTGGGCACCAGAATAATTAGCTACACCTCTGAGTGGAGATTATTCTATCCCTGACTCTTACCTCAAATTTGCTAAGCATTCAATATGATTCCCCAAGGAGGCACTGCTGATAAACTTACCCCATTTGAGTATTAATACTATATAATTTGATGGATAACTAATTGCCTTTCTGATTCATACACACAAAGTGAGTAGCCGATACCTTTTCATCTAATAATTTAGTTACTAGTGGAGTCCCTCAAATCTTAGTGTCAGGTCCCCTTCTCTTTTGTATCTACTTCAGATGTCCAAGTGTTTGGTGGATTGACCTAGTCTGTGGATGTCTGCAAGCATTGCCATTACTGACTCCCTCACAGGCTCATATATTCTCCAAGAAAGGTTCGATAGCATCAGTACTTGATGTTCCTATCTTGGCATTTGACTTAATACAAAAATAGAAGCATAATCACATTTGGAAAATAATTCCCCATTGATTATTAATTAAATGTAACCTGATTAAGCTTGGTATGGCTATCAGAGATCTATGCATTTGCAAACATCAGTTATGGTAAGGATTTTTCTCATCGACTAGTTAATTATCAAAGGTATATCCTCAAGATTCAAAGAGCTCTTGGTCTTTGTATTTCTCCGTTATCAGGACAGTCTTAGAATATAATGCTCTGATTGGTATGTATCACACCAAATGCATATCACAGCTTGAAATACCTCAGTGTTTCTTAACCAATGGAACAATGTCACTGCTGATTATAAAATAATAATACCCTAAGTACCAATTCAGTAGTGAGAGACCTGGGAACACAAGTTGACTGTGACCTCAACTTTGACCAACATGTGTCTACTGTGGTGAGGAAGGCATTCTGCATTGCTCACCCAATTAGCAAAGGCATCACCTCAAGAGCAAAACAGGTTATTAACTCCCTGTACTTGCCCTTCATCAGGTCTATTATTGAATATAATGCTCCATTTGGTATGTACCCTACCAGACACCTGCAGCAACTTGAGAGATTTCTAACTAAGGAAATTCAGGGTCTCTATCACATCTTATATGAACAGACTGAAGTCACTATCATTGTACTCAGTAGCATATAGACTACTTAGAGGCAACTTATATCTGGGTTACAGAGCTATCTCTGACCCAAATCTAATGGAAATGCTGCACATCCGTAAATAAAATGGGACTGGAGTCACCCTTTCCAGGGACCTCAATCTAGCATGTGACATAAACAGGACCTGCTGGAAAGACAGATACATCTCTCAGAGGTTGCCACTCCTCTGGAATAGGCTTCCAATCCATATCAAGCAAAACAGCTCCATGACCCTGTTTAAGCACAACCTGGATGACTGGATGGGAAACCGTAAATTTCTGTCTGGGATTTTTCCAGCTTCTCTCCTGGACATGGGAAGTCCTTGCAAGAAAACTTTGGGCATAGACAATATCTCTCATCTAGTATTATATTGGGATTTAACTACTAGGCTTGTAAAGACCCTCAGGTTAATAGCCTAGTAACATCCTATGGACCTATGCATCAAAGGACTAGGCTCTCTTAGGTATCTAGACAAATTATATTCACTTTTTCATCTCATACAGACTTCCACATGAGGATTTCTTTTTTTGCCTTTTAGACTATGAAATAATCAGTTTTATTAGATGTTTTCTACATTAGAAACACTAACAATGTTATGAATATCTGCTCCAAAGCCCTCAAATTAACATCATGACTGCTTAGTCCTTTTTAGGCTGTTATTGTCTTTTTAAATACTTATAAATATTATATAACTGTTTTATAATTTAACATTAACTTTTCAAGCTTCTGAATACCTGAACTGCTTAAATGCAGTATATTAACATCTTACCCACCAATGTACAGCAGCAATTGGGTGTCTCAGAGTTGGCTCAGTACCTCACAGTGCTTTATTCGTTGTGGGAAGCTAACTCTTTCACCTGTATTGCTGCAGCATTAGCTACAAGACAGGTGTAAAGTCTGTGGTATGAGGTCTCAACAAAATAGCCAGCAAATTGTAAGTCATTGCATAATTTTTTTGACCTGACTGTGAATCTTGACAATAGTAGCAGCAGCAGTTACTTTGTGTGTTTAAGTTACTTCTGTTCTAGCTTTTGGCCTGCACATAAACATTAACAGCATTAGCAATAGCAGGGCAGTATGTGTTTCACTTGGACTTCTATGCTGATTTTGAAACTGTAGGAACAGACCTGATACCAACTTGTTGACTTTCTGTATTGCCTCCAGCAACTGCAAGATCTTTACTGATGTATAATATTTGGAGGAGGAAGCATAGTTTAATGAAGGAAGACCCAAGGAATCATTTATTTAAGTAAATGACTTTAATTACCAGATCTGTCAAACCTTAGTGCCATCTGAATGATTAGTTCTGCAGACATCTGTAGATTTTATGCTTTCCTGCTCCCACTTCACATCTGTTAGTTATAAGCAACCACTCCAGTTGGATCTTATGGATTAATTAGCCTGAAGCTATAGCCTACTGCCTGGGGTTTTCTCAAAGCATTATCAGAGATTCATCAAATAGATCACTGCTGCAGTAGCCTTAGCTATATCGGTTATATCCTGACAAAGCTATAACAGACAGACAGCTTCCAAAGCTTCAGGTAACCTTCCATGTGCTCAAACTGTCAGGCAGATCAACCTGAGCTGACTTAAAGACAAGTTTGAGTGTGAAGCCCCCCAGAGCTTTACTTGCTGCCAAACAGTATACTCATCTGAGGATTTCGAGAATCGATGGTCGGCTTGTGCTGTTCCTTTGCTGAGCAGATAAGTTCCCTTTGGGGAAAAAAACTTCCATATTCTTATTTGTGTTGCTGTTCAGGAAAGTAATTTTAAAGCCAGGAGTGTTGTGTTTTAATGGACTGTCACGAGACTGTAATATACTTTTAAAAGGAATACTCATTTTTTGTGTCATTTTAAAAGTGGTGTAAAATAACTGAAAACATTTTTTTTTTCTGTGGAGAAATTTTATTTATTTTACTTTTGTGGAACTAGCATAGTGTTTTAAAAGTCCTTTTTACTGTGATTTTCTGTCAAAACAGTAACTTTTATAGTCTGGTAGTGTTTCCTGGTATTTGCTGCTTGTCTTCCTTGAGAAAGGGGCACCATTTTTGGCTTGACCATAAAACAGATTACTGGTCCAATGGTTGGTCCTTCTTCCATCCACAAAAAAAAAAAAATAAGTAAATAGTCTTTGCCTGCTCAGCAGGCTAGCAATTTGTTTCAGCTGCCATTTATTGTCCCTCAGACCACTCATCTTTTACCCCAGATCCCTCTGGTGTAACACCTACAGCCACTATGGACAGTGGTTAACCATGTCCTCTGCTGCTGCTGGGGTCCCCACAGTGGACAAGGAAGCACCAATCCTGTCGGTTCTGGGAAAGGGAACAGGGAAGGTTTCCCTGTTGTGTCAGAATGCTGTGCCCATCCCTGTGGAAGCTGCTGCTTCTGCCATTAGTAACATGGTTGGCTTCATTTTTAACTGTCAAAAGAAAACAGAAAACAAAGTGTATAGCTACTCCTGCTAAAATTTCTTTTGATAGGAGTAGTTTACCGGGGTTTAGCTTGGGGCTTAATTCAGGCTATTGATCCTTCTTGTAAAGTAGCTTCTGAGAAATGAAAGATGGATGCCTCTTTTCCAGAAGAGATTCAAGATTCTGAAGATGCAGGGATGGATAAAGATGCAGGGATGGATACAGGTTTTTTTCCCCTCAGATTTCTGATTCAGACCCAGAGTAGAGCTCAGTTTCTGATTCCCCCTTTGAGAGTTTCTCTTTCTATGAGATTATTGCTAGAATGGGCCAGTGTTTTTAGTGGGAGAACACTAAGGTTTCAGAGTCCCTCAGAAATGCTACATGAGTCGTTAGAGAAGGATCTTCCAGACCCTACACCTATTCCACCTTTTCTGTTTGCTTACAGGATGTGGGATTACTGACTGCAATTTTCCTGATAGTCAGCCAGCTATTCTTAAAAAGGCAGATAAAATGTATAAAGTTCCTTAGTCTTTTAAATTATTATACACTATTCACAAACCTGACCCAGCAGCTATAGCTCTAGTTGATCCCACTGCTGCTAAGCACATAGTCAATTCCATCCCTACTCTTTCTGATAAGGATGGGAAAATTATTGATAGGTATAGGAAAAACTGTATACTTCTGCAACTCTGATTTTTAGAATTTTGAATTATCAGGCTCATGTGTTAAAGTTTTTTTCTGGCTAATTGTGAACATACAAGGAATGTTTTATCTGTGGTTTCTTTAAATAACTTTGTTTCTTTTATTGCACAGGTCACTACTCATTGTTTACAGGGTGTGTGTGATTCTACTGATACTTCTTCCAGGGCTATGGCCACTGATACTGTTTTGAGAAGGAGTGCATGGTTGCATTCGCAGAAGCTCCCAGATGATGTAAAAATGAAATTTTAAATTCACCCTTGGATAGATTTTTAGTGTTTTGCGTCTCTTCTGCAGAGGTGATCAGAATGTATGATGAAAGGAGCAAGCTAACTTAGGGAATCTCTAAGATTTTTTAACCCTACTTTTCCAAATTTTTCAAGGGATTTTCTATCTCCTCATACAGTTTTGGCAAAAAAGCAGAATAAACAGTATAAACAAAATACAGGTAAACAGCCAGATGTTTAAGAAAGAATGCAAGGGGGTTCCAAAAAGAAGTCTCAGATCTCACAAAAACCAAGGACAATCCAACAAGTCTGAATGACTATTCGAGAGAACTTGCACCCGCCCCCCCCCCCGCACCCTAGCCTTTTTTTTTCCTTCCAGAAAGTCTGAATCTCCATTTTTCTCTTTGGCAGCAGATAATTGCAGACAAATGGGTTCTGAAAATCATTCATCAAGATTACAGATGGCAGTGGGAGGAAATTCCTCCTTTCCAGAGGGTCTTTTGTCATTCTCCAGATCAGACTCTTTTCTTTCCACCAATTCTTCATCACAATCTGTTCCAAGGAATGATAGAAGGAGTTCCTCCTTCTCAGGTGGGGAAGACTTTTTATTCAGGGATGTTTCTAGTGAGAAAGAAAGAAAGAAAGAAAGAAAGAAAGAAAGAAAGAAAGAAAGAAAACGCTTGGAGACCAGTTCTGGATTTTTCTTGCTAAACTTGTTTGTGATAGTACTCAAATTCAGAATTACGTCACTTCACAACCTGTTGCCTCTTCTTCCTCTGTCAAGTTTTCTGGTAACACTAGACTTAAAAGATGCTGATTATCACATCCCTATTCATCCGGAATTCAGACATTTCATTTTTTTCCCAATTACCTTAATATTATTAGTTTTCTTCCTTACCCTTTGAACTATCCACTGCACCAAGATTGTTTGTAAAGTGTCTAGCTGCAGTTATACTTCATTGCAGGCTACAGGGTATCCTCAGTTTTCCATATTTAGATGACTTGCTTATCTTTGCAGAGTCCATTTCAAAGTGTCAGGAATCTCTCTCTCTTTCTTGGGTGAGACTCTCTTACTCAAGTTGGGACTCCAAGAGAACATTCAAAGGTCTTTTTTGACTCCATCACACAGGATTGTGATCTTGGGGTGTCAACTGGACACCTCAGTTCAAAGAGCTTTTCTTTCACAGGAAAAATAGATCCATATCTAGCTCTATTTCTAAGGTTTCCCTCACAGACTTCAATCACTGTGAGGGAATACCTCAGGATTTTGGGTCTCATAGCATCTATGATTCTCATGATATCCTTGGCAGGGCTTCACATGTGAAGGATACAGTGGTATCCGAAATCTCTTTGGTCCCAGCACCAACACTCTTTATGTTTTCAAATGCCAGTGCTGGGGTTTGTCAAAAGAGAAATCATTTGATGGAGACAGCAGATATTTTTAAATGCAGTTCTTCCTTTCTCCCTCCCTTCTGCAAATAGTCGGTCACCAAAGATGCTTCGACTTTGCTTGTGGAGCATTTTCAGAAGGGATAAAATGCAAGGGATGTGGGATATTAAGGACAAATGCAAGCACATAATATCAAGGGGGTGCTTACCTTGATCAAGACACTCAGCTCTGTGAACCATTTTTGGTCCTGGGATCTCTTCAAGTTGTTTCAGACAATACCACAGTCATGTGGTGCATCAACAAGCAAGAGGGAACCTGGTCATACCACCTTTGCAGACTAGAGATGCCAGCTTGGAATGTAGCTAAACAGCACAGTTTCAAGCTGCATGCATCATACATTCCGAGCAAAACTGTGTGGTAGACAAGCTGAGCAAGACAATGGCAGACCCTCATGAATGGAAACGAGATCAGGGGTCTTCCAAGATTTAATCCATCTGTTGGGAGTTTCTCATGTAGACCTGTTTGCCCCCTCTCTGGACAATCAACTGGCAACATTCTGTTCTGGAACTCCATGCAAGAAGACCTGGAAGAAAGATGTGTTTTCTTTTCCTTGGACAGGAATGTCCCTGTATGCTTTTCTGCCCATTTCACTAATATCCAGGGTACTTCTGAAGCTTCAGAAGGAATCCTCCAAGATCATTGTGGTGACTCCCTTCTGGCCTAGGCAACAGGCAACTGCAGGTTCCCCTCTTTTTGAAATGGCCATGGGCAATTATCACAAGCTTTCTTACAGACTGGATCTACTCACACAAGAATGGAGGAGTTTGGTACACCCTAACACCATCAACTTCAACTGACTGCCTGGACGACAGGGTCTTAATTCCTTTTAGGCAGCTGTTTACTGAGGACATGTAGCAGGAATTAATGGAAGCAAGAAAGTCTGCTACTAGAAAATCATATATTAGCAATTGGAAAAGGTTTTCTAGTTGGTGCCAGCAACATAACCAGCATCCAGTCAGGGTTAGTTGTTGTCTGGTTTTAAAATATTTGTGTAACTTACTATTTTATGTCCTTTCATATTCTACTATCAAGGTTCATTTATCGGCCATTTCAGCATCTCTGCCCATGGATCCTCTTCTTTCACTGCAAACTGATGTCAAATGCTTTTGAAAGGGGGTTTTGCATAAGAGGCCTCCAAGAAAACTGATAGTTCCTCCTTGGAATCTTAATTTTGTGTTAGAAAAGCTAACAGTTGCTCCAATAGAACCAGCTAACCTGGCTGACTTGATGTTCTTAACATGGAAAAACTGTTTTACTGATTCTCTGATGTCTGCAAGAAGGGTATCTGATTTACAAGTTCTTATGGTGAGTTAACCCTATTTCATTTTCTATAGGGACAGGTTTTCTTTGAGAACTAATCCTTTTATGCCTAAAGTGGTATCCAAGTTTACGTTAAACCAAACTATCCTTCTTCCTGTTTTCTTTCCTGAACCTAAAAATGAGGGAGATAGGATTCTCCATACCTTGGATGCCCACAAGCAACTCAGATACTATCTTGACAAAACTAAATCTTTTAGATCTTTGGATTAATTGTTCATTTCTTGTGATGGTAAGAAGAAGGGGCAACTTTTGTCAAAACAGATATTTCCAAATGATAATCTAAGGCTGTTACCTTTTGCTATACACACCATGACAGCACTATTTCAGGCAAGGTCAAGGCCCACTTTACCAGGGCCTTTGCTTCATCTATGTTTTTTTGCAAAGGCTTGGATTCCAAAAGTATTCTAGAAGCTACTACTTGGTCCTTTGTACATAAAGCACTATAAGCTTGATTCCTTTTCTAGATCTAGACCAGGCTTTGCTAGGACCGTTCTCCAGGGCCTCCTGGATTCTTTTCCTTCCTCTTCCCAAATGTAGTTAGCTAGGGAAACCTACCCATATAGCTAAGGCTACTGCGGTAGTGAACAGTATGATAAACATAGTACAGCTGTGTAAGTAAATTCACTGCTGCAGTAGCTGCTTCTTCCCTCCATCCTCCTTGTTTTTTGGTGTTCTTTTTATGCCAGAGGGTGGACATTTATTTTTTCTTGTGTTTAACATTGTCCTTTCAGGGCTCAGGCTCCCTGTCTTTGTTGTCAGAAAAGCCCTAAAAAGCTTTTCTTCCAGATTTGTCTTTTAGTCAGCTCAGCTTGAGCTGCCTGGCAATCTGGGTGGGTGGAAGGTGTCCTGAAGCTTTGGAAGCTGGCCAGCTGTTATATCCTTGGCAGATTATAACCCATATAGCTAAAACTATTGCAGTAGTGATCATTCAAACATTTATCATTACGGTAAGTTTACTTACAGAACTGTACTTTCAGTCCCTCCACTTCTAGAGCTACTGGTTCTGTTTGCATTTTAGATCCAGGAAAGAAATATCATTGCAGTTATTTTCTTCACTACTTACTGCTCCTACTGTTTTGTTGATTCACCTGCTCTAGCTATTTGTCAGGGCTAAGAAGTTGAGTCCTGTTTCTGCATCAATTTGCAATACTTGGCATTTTGTCACCAAGTATTTTTAACAGTTTTATGTTATTTGTTTAATGTTGCTATCCATCTATACTTTATTTTATGACTATCACCATTAATCACCAGTCCATACAATACAGTAAACCTTCCCTTTTAGAGTTATGACCTGTCATGTCCTCTGTCTGCCTTTAAAAACTTTCCAGTTGTGGTGGCATTGGAAAAGCTTATGCAAACATTGTGGCAGCCAGCATAGGTAGGCTAATATGGACATTTCTGAGTACATTTCTCTAGTGGGTTATTGACTCTACTGCTGCATCCAGGGAATGAAACACTGGATTTCTCTTCTCCAGGTGCAAGGATTCTATGTTTTAGTTCTCTTCTCCATGTGGCTCACAGAGCTCTTTTCCATCATCAGGTAATTGGGACCTATCCTGTGGTGATTTCTTTGGGGCTGTTTATACTAATGTAATGAAAATTCACTACAAACCTGAGATTATCTCAGACCTGCTGCAGGATGTTGACTTGCTTTTCATGGAGACACGGCTTCAGTCTTTATTATGCCACTGCTATTACACCAAGGGGTCTATATGATACAGTGCACTAAAAGTGGTAGGATAAGCGACCCTGGGCTTCAACTAAAAGAGGGCACCCTTTGAAAAGATAGATTTCTTGTATTGTGTCCTTCCCAAAGGGACAAACTGTAGGATTTTCCTTATCTACCATCCACCATGTTGTGTGAGGATATTCCTAGAGGAGTTCACTGACCTCTTCTTTGATTCTTTTCTGGGTGACCAGCTCATAGTTATGCTTGGTGACTTCAGTATCTGTTCTGATGATAAGTCAGTGACTCCCACTCAAGAATTCTGCTGTTTCATGAAAAGGTTTTGGATTTACTCAGGTCATTGATTGTGCAACTCATCGAGTTGTCATGCTCTAGACTTAAGCTACCAATTCTATGAGAAGGGTCTTGTGGTCTGACTACTTCTTTGTCTGTTTTTTGTCTGGCCTTTTGTCTTTGGCCTAATGTTTCTGCAGTATGGTGTCCCTGATCTTGAACTGAGGAAGATTTATTTTTTTAGTCATATCACCCCAGATATGTTTTCCTTTATGCTCCTTCAGTTCCTTCAAGAGAATGGTGCTAGTTCTCTTAATGCTGTGGTTGATGATTATAATAGGTTATTGCCCTCAACACCTGATTTTCTCACCCTAAGTTTTGCTTGCCCTGTCTCTACTAGGAGGCACGATCAGAACCGGATCCAGCATTAGGCGACCTAGGTAGTTGTCTGGGACCCACTGGTTGGGGGGAGGGGCCCAATGGGGGCTGCCACAGCATTTAATTTTTAATTAAACAATTAAAAAAGCTATTTTTTCAAAATATTTGTTCCATTTTTTTCTTTAAAGATGCACTCTGCATCAGTGGTCTATGCTTGTAACAACAATGCACGGAATTTAAACACTGGGATTCTTTTCTCAAACATGTGTTGTAGTTTTCACTTTGGGAGACAATGTGTGTTATTTCTCCATGAACTTCACTTCTCAACTTCCATGAACTATACTACTTCAGATCAGCAGAGTGTTCCTTTTCAGCAGGTACTCCGGGAGGTGTGTGCAAGTGTGTGTGTAATGCCCTGGTTAGGGATGGCAGGATAGTTAAGTAACTTGCTCAGGCTCAAACCCTGTACCTTGGCTACAGGATACATGGCTTTAATCCTGTACACCAACTACCAGACAACTCACTTAATCATCAGAGTTGATTGAAATATGCAAACATGGGTAATTTTGTCTATTATTGGTTCATACATTTTGTTTCACTATTTAAAAAAAAAATCTTCAAAACTACAGGGGTGCAGTTTCAAGGTATTTGCATTTTCAAGGAGTATGAATTTTAGGGGAACAGAAGTCTACTGTTGTTCATGCTAAGTTTATTTTCAATGTGCAACTGTTTTGTTTAGCAAATGGCTGTCAGTGTTTGTGCTGTAGAATTTCAAACAGTGTTAGCAACACAACAGGTCAGATACTTGCCTTTGGTGCAAAAGGCTGTGGGTTCTACTCCCACACCATGTAGATGGACTGCTAATACTGTAGTGCACTTTAAGGGGGGGGGGGTGTTGCACTCCTGAGTGTCTTGTCCTTTGGATGAGATGTTAAACTGAGGCCCCATCTGCCTGTGTTAGTAGTAGGTGCTGTGAAATCTTTTACATCCACATGGGCTAAAGAAAAGAGTAGGATGAAGTTCCCCAATACTCTGGCCAATTTCTCCTAGTAATATGAATACTACCAAGGATCTACCCTGAAAAGACACTACTAGCCTAGTGAGCATAACCTGGTCAACAAAGGACATTTAAATAAAAAAAAAAAATAAAAGTTTTATATTAAATCCAGATCTCTGCCTTCATTTCAAAAGTAAAGAAGAGAACGGTCTGCACCTTGATAGTTGTGAACAGTGTGTACGGTAATTGTGGGGAGAGAGACAAATAATAGGACACCAGAATGGCTGGGGGGGGGGGCTGGTCTAGTCCTCTGCCTAGGGCCCCATTTGACCATGATCTGGCTGGTTTGGCCATGAGCTCTGACGCCTATGACAAGAACAATGCAGGTTATAGTGTCAATGGCACTATGAAGGCCTGTGAAGTGACCTGCATGTGCATTACAATACATAACAGGCTGAGATCTGTTGTAAGAATGCAACTATGCCATTTCTTGTGGTGGAAAGGCTGTGCATCTCAGCCTGCTTTACTATTCCTATAGCTTTATTTGCTCAGCAGTGTTCATTTTTTGCTTAGTTTTTCCCTTAAAAGATTGCTACTAGTATATCTACTGTGCTGCCATCTGATCCCATGGGTGTAGCAGTGGTTTCAGATTCTCACTGCTTCACTTCTAGGATGGAGTCCGTTTATGACAAGTTCATGATTGCTATATTAGGTATACAGCCAAAGACCTGCAGGCTGGACACCTGTCCATTTAGGTTAGTTCAGGTTAGTCTTGATGTCCATGGCCCAGTGATATTTCAGGATTTGATTTCCTCACTGAAGTCTGGACTTTTCTTTCAGCCTTGAAGGAAAACCTTGCCACCCCATCCTCAAGAAATCACCCTAGGGCTCCATTAATTTTGAGCAATACTGCCTTATCTCTATTCTTGGGAAACAATCTAGAGAAGACAATTAATAAGCAACTGGAGCCTTATCTTACAGTCAATGGTTTCATGGATCCTTTTCAGTCTGGGTTTTGTATTGACTTTAGTACTCAGACTTTTCTTATTTGAGGAGTCGATGAACTCCTAATGAGTGAAGACCAGCACTTCTATGCAGCACTGTAACTCATGGATTTTTCAGTTGCATTGGATACAACTGACTACAGCATTTTGATTTAGCGTCTGCGAACCTTCTGTGACATCTCCTCCATTATTTCAGAGTGGTTTACCTTTTATTTCTCTGGCCATGCTCAGCAGATTTGTTAACACCTCATTCACCTGTCCTCTAGGAGAGAGAGAGAGAGAGAGAGAGAGAGAGATAGAGATGTAGCATACCCTTGTTATGCTGAAGATGTCCAGTTTTACCTCTCCTTTCCACAGGAAGAAGTGATCAGTGTGTATGCCCTTGCTAGTCACCTAGAGGCCAATCATTCTTGGCTTACTCATTATACGTTGAGGCTCAACACCTCCAGAACTGTGGCCATGGCAGTTCATGTTACCTTGAGAGAGTCTACTGCTCTCTCTTTTCCTAACGATGTCTTATACTGGGGAAATAACCTTGAGATTGTGATAAAGTGCAAAACTTGAGTGTGATCCTGGATTGCTGGCAGACACTTTGGGACCAAATGTCTGCCATAGTGAAATCTTCTTATTTCCAATTGTTGAACATCTCCCGTATCAATAACTTTTTACCACAAGTTGATCTCTTGGTAGTTGCTTAAGTCTTGGTATCAACCCACTTGTGCAACTGCAATAAGAGTGCATTTTGTTCGTTATTACTTTTTTTTTTTAGTACACCCAACTGTTTTTATTTTCTTTTGGTGGTCTTTGTTTTTTTTTTTTGTCTACTTTTGAAATAAGCTTGCCTTGCATGTTAAATGCTGTTATCTCCTTAGCCTCCTTCAAATGAGTCTTGACGATTGCATGGATTCACATAAATTTACTCTGGAGATTAATAATATAGACCTTATCATGATGAGAGGTAAACTGTCCAGCAATACATTTCTTCAATGGTTCAATAATTAATACACACACACACACACACACACACACACACACACATAAAGATAACACCAATGAAAACTGAGAGAGAGAGAGAGAGAGAGAGAGAGAGAGATGTAGCATATCCTTGTTATGCTGAAGATGTCCAGTTTTACCTCTCCTTTCCACAGGAAGAAGTGATCAGTGTGTATGCCCTTGCTAGTCACCTAGAGGCCAACCATTCTTGGCTTACTCATTATACGTTGAGGCTCCACACCTCCAGAACTGTGGCCATGGCAGTTCATGTTACCTTGAGAGAGAGTCTACTGCTCTCTCTTTTCCTAACTATGTCTTATACTGGGGAAATAACCTTGAGATAGTGATTGTAGATCACTACACTGAACTAACAATAAATTTGCCATATCTTTATATCTCACACAAAAACAACAAAATTGTATTATCCTGAAACTGAAAAAAATGTATATTAATTCCCATTTCCTACAACCCTTAACTTAATACACCAGTCATGAGATCATAGCATGTTTAGGGAGATATTTGCTCCATTTAGAGGAAGCATTTAAGAAAGTCAAACTATTTAGTGACCAGTTTTGGGAATTATATAAATTGCTAGGAGAAATATGAAGCCAGCTATTAAGCTGTTGGTAGGCCCTCTAGTCTAATTGAGATACACCTCTGCCATTATTGTTATCTCCTAGCAGTGTCTACAGCATGAAGAGCAGTTTTTGTAGGAAAGGACTATAATAATATGACAGGATGCAGTAGCAGCTAATGTTAATTAGCCATGTACTGTCCCCCAGAAATGGGGATGGCTCCCGATTAACTTGGCAGAAAGATTCAGCGAGTCATTCTACCAAGTAAATTTTTTTTAGAAGGGAAAAAAGTGAACACCATTTTTTTGTTGGCATTCTCCCATTAACTCCTATGGGAACTGTTACTGTGCAGATAAGTTTAGTGGAGCTGAGTGTGTGTGTGTGTGTGTGTGTGTGTGTGTGTGTGTGTGTGTGTGTGTGTGTGTGTGTGTGTGTGTATATGTTTGTGCATGTGTGCATGTCTGTAGGAGTTTGAGTGCATCTAGGTATGTGTGTGTGTGTGTGTGTGTGTGTGTGTGTGTGTGTGTGTGTGTGTGTGTGTGTGTGTGTGTATGACTGTCTGTCTATCTGTCTGTGTGTCTGAATGGTTGAACCAGTGTCTGACAGCACAGTGTTTGATTCAGAGACATGGTAATGAGCCACTAATGGGGTGTTTCTCTGTGCTGGTTTGCCATCCCAGGAATTTATGAAAGGGCCTAATATGAGCTGTATGGCCCATGCTAAAAAGGCGCTGCTCCCACAAAATTATATTTTATGATTCAGAGAAATGCTAGCTGCGATGAGGAAAGACCTTGATAACAGCTAATCTGCATGTCTCTGAATTGCAGTTGCTACTGCAACATGCAGATCACTCCTGATCTGTATATTGCAATAGTTAACTACTCCTTGTGTAGATACTGATATTCCCCTCCTCAGTCACGGTTCCACATACAAAAGTGCACATTCAAACAGACACACACACACACACACACACACACACACACACACACACACACACACACACACACACACACACAAACAAACACTACAGTCCTTGTACCTGACACTTCTGCACACCCATCTAGTGGTTCCCCCATCTCCTGATCCCTGTACTTGTTGAGGTGCTGTTATGGCACAATTGTAGTTTCCCTGGTGGCTAGTGTATTTCCAGTCCCTGATCCCCATACTACTTGATATGCTATTGCAGCATGTGTCTAGTATGCCTGGTGGATAGTGCATCACCCTGATCCCTGTAATGATGTAAGTGCTATTATGGCACAATTATAGTTGCCCCGGTGCCTAGTGTTTTCTTTTACCCCCGATTCCTGTACTGTTGTATGTGCCATTATGGCACTCAGAGTTAGAGTAATCCCTGGTTTCTAGGGTTTTCCCTCACCCACCAATCTTTGTACTGGTGTATGTGCTGTTATGAGTTAAGAGGGTGGCCCAATGGTTAAGGTGTTTGCCTTACAAACACAAGGTGCAGCGTTTGAGTCTCACAAGGGATAAATGTCTAGGCTTAAAATGGCTCGCAAGGGCAGTTAGCTTAGTACTAATCTATGAACCTATGAACCTAAGTTAGAATAATCCTAGTGGCGACTACCTCCCCCACCACCAGATCCTTATACTTCTTATGTGTTTGGTAGGTGAACACGGCCTTTTGGCTGTGTTCCCTGTCACAATGTGGTGGGGCAGGCCATACTTATCTACATAGGTGTCGGAAGCTGTTGAAGACTGGGTGGGGGGGTGGAGGGTGAGAGGGGCACTTAGTAATCTAAAAAGGGGAATTTTTTTTATAACTATTTAGTACCGCAACATAGGTTCACTTGATATTTTAAGCTTAGCTAATTCCCTTTTGGTGCTTGAATTAACATTTTCTGATTGGTCTTACCTATCCCATGACTGACCTATGTAAGGGATACAGCATTTAGGAACTGCCTCTATCCATTAGTGGCATGAGAGGCAATCCTGCTGTCATTTTCTATTACCCATCCTTAGATCCAAGTTGCATTTGAATATGGATGGATGAGCTTTGTTTTATTTTTAAGGATAGTCTATTCTGGAACACTGGTAGCCTCTGTGATATATATCCATCTCTCCACAACATTCAGTTTAGATACCTGGACTGAGTATTTCTGATGCTATTTGACTTGTTGATGTTCAGTAGGTCCATCTGTATTAGGTCGGAGGATCCCTTGTATGCCAGACATGTCACCTCTAAGCACTCTGTAGGATACTGAGTATAGTAATAAATCTTTGAGGTGGTCCATGCAAGACCTATTGTTTAGGACTTGTATCCTTTTAGTAAGGTATCTCTGAAGGTATTCCAATTGTTGCATGGGGCTGGACAGATACATGCCAAAGTGGGCATTATACAAAATGATTGATCTAATGAGAGCTTTGTAAAGGGGGGCAACAGCATCTCTAGATCTAGTCGCAATCAATTTGTTTATAAGCTGTGCAATATGGAAAGGCTTTCTTGTGACTCTGGGCAGATGTTGGTCAAAAGTTAGGTCACTGTACATGAAAGTTCCCAAATGCTAAACAATTGGGTCAGTTCTCAAAGGGCATTGTCATGATTTTGACACCAGTTATTATTTGGGACAAACCTTCCTGCATGATAGTTAAGTCATTTAGGGATTCAGTAACTGCTCCTAGCTTGCAGTTATCTCAAACTTAGCTGGCCAAAGCCCTTTGGTATTTCCTTTTACTTTTGAGATGTATATGCCAAACAGAAAAAGGCTCAGCACCGGACCCTGGGGGACTCCATTGGTGACTGGTCTCTTCCCCTATTTTGATCTCCTGCATCCTGTGAGCAAGTTGGCAATCCAGCTAGTGATGCAAGTGTTTGTTCCTACATTATTCATCTTTTGTACTACACCTGAGTAGGGGATTGTGTCAAAAGGCTTGGCCAGGTCAAGGTAATGTGGTGTGAACTGTTTTACCTTCATCCATTGCTTTGGTAACAAGAGTAAAGCTTGAAATTTGCCCATGATTTTGAGCCTTTCACACTTTGCTCTGGGCTGTTTTCAAACACACTTTTAGGGCCGTGCATACATGTATGCATTCTTTGATTCACCTTCCTGATTATATTAAATTATATTCCTTGTATATTCCCAATTAGCACATCTGAGTGCAAACAGGTGTATACCATCCACTGTAAGTTGGAAGTTGGTGGGGTTAGCAAGGTCATACCGGTACTATACAGTATAATGCCATCCAAGTCAGAGGCATGCTACAATATGTTCTGGGATTGTGTCTGTAGTATGTGTACATGGTACAATCTCCTATTAGCACCCAAACTAGTGATAAGTGATTTTGAGAAAGGTGCCGTGAATGCCATTCAAACTCATTTCAACAGTAGCATCACCAAGGGTTGTTGGTTTCACCTGTGCCAGATCGTCTGGCGACAGATTCAGCATTTACATCTGGCAGCACAGTTTGGAAGCTCCATCACATTTGCACTACTCTGCAAGGAAATTCCTGCATTGGCTTTCATCAGTCAAGAACATGTGGAGGGTACATTGAATGAGATTGAGGCTGACATGCCTGAAAATGCAAAACCACTCTGTACGTTCTTTAGGGAGAATTACGTATTGGGAAGGCCTAGACATTATGGTATGTGTAGCAACACATTGGAAAGGTTGCCACCATTGTTTGCCGTCAGTTTCTGGAATCAATGGGATACATGTGGTCTAGGGTATCCTAGAAGCCAGAACGCAGCAGAAGGCTGACATCGTCGTTTGAGGAGTCTACTTGGGAAGCCTAAATTGTATATGCTAGATGTGTTGCACGCAGTACAACTTGAACAAAATAGGGTTGATGATGTGAAGAGCAGGTTAACCACAGGTATCCGTCTAACCCCTAAATGGCACAGACTTGTAGATAAGGAAGCACGCTTTATGGAACTATTTGGTAGGAGGGATGACCTTTGTGTGAGGGGATTCCTACATATTATTGCACAGTACTGTTCCTTCTAATGGGCGTATATGCGCCGTGATGATCATTGTGCTCGTATGCACCATAGGCACATTTCATCATGTTTTACATTTTCTGGTGTTAGGGGCTGCTGCAAACACTGTGTGTAATGCACTAGTTGAAGCAGTTGATATCACCCAGTTGTCTATGCTGCTACGGTATGTTGCAGTATACTCTTCCAATAGCAGTCATTAAGCTGTCTTCCACAGTAGCATACTACTATGGGTTTTGTAGTGTTTAGCGCTCTTTTTCGACGTTTGGACTGGCGACTTCCCAGTAGTGCGATGTCTCATCTTGTGACATTTATTTTCAACCTTTTATATGTTCGACGGGTATTTGTTCGACTATTTCAAGGTAAACCAAAAAAAAAAAAAATATATATATATATATATATATATATATATATATATATATAATGTACAACTAACATTACATGCAAATTGCATGTTTTGTTTGTTTGGTTTTCTTTAGCGAAAGTGCATTTTTGATAAAATGCACTTTTGCTAAAGTGGGTCTGCAAAAGTACGCTTCGATGAACCATACTTTCTATGTAACAACTTGGACCCATATATATATATATATATATATATATATATATATATATATATATATATATATATATGTATATACCTACACATACACACACGTGTGCATGTTGTTTCCTTACAATTACTAAAATCCTGTCCCCTTTTTTATTATTTTATATATTTTCTAAACTGCTAAAATGCTTGTCAGAAAAAATATATACTTTTGTGTAGGTCTGCAGCTGAACAGAATTAATTTTGAAATGATTATGTGATTATAACAGACTTATGAATTTGGGATAGCTCTGTAGTATGAAGGGATAGAACCCTGACTATACCCAGGCCTGATTATAGCCGTTGTAGAGAAGGAATGGACAAGACTGCTAAAAGTAGCCAGACCATCAGGCTGAAAAACTGAAACTGGGAAAAAAATCTGGAAATTTCCCTCAGGACTGAACTGCTGGGGCATGCTTTCTCATTGTCCCTGGTTAAGTTTAATTAAAGGATAATGGTTTTGTCTGTTATGCTTAATTATAATTTAACTTGTCACTTGACTTGTATTTACTTATCAGTAAAAATACCTAATGACATTTTTTAAATATACAGCTATAGAAATAAAAATATTAAAATAAGAAAAAGTGATGGATCCAAGAATGAAGCAGTATTACAGGAGCAAGACAGTTTCTGTTGCAACATATTCTGCTCTATCTTCATGATGACAGTCTTCCAAGTGACAGCTGTTTTATACCAGGTGCTCTTTGTTAGCTCAGTTTGCTGTTTTCTATTGCGCAGCCTAGTCATTTTGCTTTGTTTCA